>NC_081295.1:97767500-98095000 GCF_030435805.1 Mustela lutreola
ACTTGAAGTATTTGTTAAAATGAACTTTCTGTCTCTTTTCCCCATGAATGCCCAAGTATAATATTGCTATTATTTGCATAGAGAATGAAAGCTATATTTTCTCCCATTTTCGAATGTCAAAGTATGCCAAAATTCAAATTTTCAGAGTCATGTGAAGTTTCATTCCTCATGAAACTCAAGCTACATGGAAATGAAAAGAAACATGTTTTCTTTATCAGCATTTGTTATTTATCTTCCTTTGTCATATTTCATTCATTTTATTCCTTTCATTTTGTATCAGGGATTAATCTGGAATGTCTGATTTTAATTATAAATCCCCTTTATACAGAACTTTTTAAATACGATTTTTCACATAATTTATTCCTGACTTCAAATCCTGTGGACAAGGAATGTCAACAGCTTCTAATAACTTCCTTTTAAGGATTACATGAGTAATGATCCAGGGAATGGACCAAATGAGAACCACTGGAAAAAAAAAAAAAAACCAAAGAAGGTAAAAGCAAACATAAATCAGTAAGTAAAAATAGAGCCAGATTTGCTTTCAAAACAGAATGGTCTCCTCCCTAATGACCCAAGTGATGCTTCTCACTTACTACACGAGCCCAGGATTGTCTCTTAACCTTGTCATTCTTCCTGTTTTCTCTAGAGAACAAGATGATAACCAGACCTTTCTTGTATTAGGCCAACTTTTGTATTAGGTCACCCTCCCCCCCAATTATTATGGTAAATTAGTAGAATGTGTTTTTTAAACATATTTTTAATGAACCACATAATGAAATTTCATACCTAGGCTTTAGTATTTTGTTATAATTTCTCTAGAATATTGTTTTAAACTAATTAAGTAGTGTTTTTTTAAAAAAAAGATGGTGTTATTGCTGCTCTTTTTTTTTTTTTATCAGTTCACTGTATGTAATATTTGAGTGAGTTACTCTGCAGAACAAAAATATTTGACTACATCAGTGAACCAATTATGCCTTTATCCTATGCACATTTCTGGTCACTGAGAAAATTGAATTGTGTTTTTTTCTTTTTTACTCCCACTGAGGGAGATTGCTGGCTAGATGAAGAAACAAATTATTAGATGTGTTTTGTAGGTGTGGACTGTCTGGATGGTACAATCTTGTTAAGAAAATTCCACTTATTTCCACATCCCTGAAGATCTCAGTCTCTCTGCTCAGAACCCCTCCTCACTCTGGCCAGCTTCCCTCTGACTTTGCACACAAAGGCTTCAGGTCCCAAGTTCAAGGGGGCGGGGGTGGTCAAGTTGAATCCAGTTCACCTTGAGTCACTTTATTAGCCTTAGAACACCACCTTAAATAGGACCATAAAAAATATCAGTTTATGAAATGCACATTCCAGTATCATTAGCGTGGTTTCTCACTTTTGGAAGGATTTTGTTTTTGTTTTTGTTTTTTCACAATACCTGGCAAGCGTTCCTCCTGCGTCTCTTTTTTTGTGTTTGTTTCTAATCCCCTGCTTACCTTAGGTTTTAGCTGTACATCCACCTTTTCCCAGCAATTCTCTCTGATTCAAATCATGTTCTGACTAGTACTGGCTTTCCCTCCTTTTAGACTGGGTCAAGCATTTCCATACATAAGTGGGTTCCACCCTCATATGTATTGTTTCCCTAATAAAATACATTCCCAAGGACCGAAGAATCCTACTGCAAAGCTTTTCATCTCCGTGTACACCAGCCAGTGCCGCATGTGGGATAATGTATACAGCACATACACTTAGACCCTGGCCTGGCACAGAGAAGCCCCAACAAGCATTAGCCATCTTGGTCACTGCCTCTGTGAGCTGGAGGTAAGCAACAGACAACTAACAAAGGTTAGTTCATTCATGTATTCGATTTTAATTTTTGAGCTCCATTCTCCCATGGTTGTTACACTCATGAGGAAGTTACACGCATTTGAAAACTTCATTAAAATAAAGGGCAACAATTTGCAACAACGTGGATGGAACTAGAGCGTATTATGCTTAGCGAAATAAGTCAAGCAGAGAAAGACAACTTTCATATGATCTCCCTGATATGAGGAAGTGGTGATGCAACATGGGAGTTTAAGGGGGTAGGAGAAGAATAAATGAAACAAGATGGGATTGGGAGGGAGACAAACCATAAGTGACTCTTAATCTCACAAAACAAACTGAGGGTTGCTGGGGGGAGGGGGGTTGGAGAAGTGGGCTGGGATTATGGACATTGGGGAGGGTATGTGCTATGGTGAGTGCTGTGAAGCGTGTACACCTGGCGATTCACAGACCTGTACCCCTGAGGATAAAAATATATGTTTATAAAAAATTAAAAATTTTTAAAAAATAATAAAATAAAGGGCAGCAGTGAATTTCTAGTGTTTTCATCAGTTACTCACAAACTCTTGGGACCCCTGGGGGTCTCAGTTGGTTAAGCATCCAACTTCCAGCTCAGGGCATGATCTCAGGGTGGAGAGATTGAGGCCCCAGTCAAATGGAATCGGCTCCCCACTCAGCAGGGAGTCTGGTTCCCCTGTCCTTCGCCACCCCCACCAGCCACCACTCATGCACTCTCTCTCTCTTTCTCTGAAATAAATAAATAAATCTTTCCCAAGAAAGTTCACAAACAACCATCGTTGCAAAACTATAATCTGGTTCGGGGTGCCTGGGTGGCTCAGTCGGTTAAAGCCTCTGCCTTCGGCTCAGGTCATGGTCTCAGAGACCTGGAATGAGACCCTCATTCAGCTCTCTGCTCTGCAGGGAGCCGGCTTCCCCTTCTCTTTCTGCCTGCCTCTCTGCCTACTTGTGATCTCTGTCTGACTTGTGATCGCTGTCTGTGAAATAAATAAATAAAATATATATTTTTTTAAAAACCTATAATCTGGTTCAATCAAAAACAGTCCAGTACTTCATCATTATTACATTTCTCAGAGGAAAGAGCTAATACTTTATCAATCATCACAAAACTTTCAAGAGAGTCTGTAAATGTTCATGTGTGTTAGAGATGTGCTTGTGTCCTTGTCTGTTTTTAACTAACAGACCTGAGCAATCATAAGGGCAGGTGCTTAAGTGTTTCCATGATGTGTGTTAGTTGTGAGCAAATTTGGTGGAGGGGGAGAACTAAGAGGTAGAAGAACTGGGGTTTCATCCCAGCCTAGCCACTTACCACCTTAGGCAAGTGATTCACCTGTCTGAGCCCTAACTTCCTCCTCTGTAAAATGATAGGCCTGGTGTAATGGTTCCTTCTGCTCCTCCCAGTTCTAACACCAGGCTTCAAATTCCCCACACAGAACAGTTAGAACATTGTTCAGTCTGGTTCTGCTTCCTTCGAGTTGACTACATTTAGTTGAATTGTAATTTATATTAAAAAACATTACCTAGATCCAATTTATATTAAGGATATAAAATGTACCACTCTAAAACTACATTGTAGATTTTTTTTTTCTCTCAGACCTTCAGGGAAAGAAAGAGATTAACAGTACTAAGTCTTCTCTCATGTTTTGTATACCCCAGACTTGTTTGAAGATTATGATGTAAGATTTCTTTGAGAATTAGAGTTATTCTAAAATGTCTCATCTTAATGATTGGACAATCAAACCCTAGACCAGCATTTCTCAACCTCAGCATTGTTGACATTTTGTTAATTCTTTGTTCTGGAAGCTCTCCTATGCGTTGTGGGTTTTTGTTTTGTTTTGTTTTCCCAATATTTTTATTTATTTATTTATTTATTTATTTATTTATTTATTTATTTTAGAATGAGAGAGAGAGAGTATGCCAGCAAGCTCAGGGAGGGCCAGAGGCAAGAAAAGAAAGGACTGCACACTGAGCACTGAGTGCTAGGTGCATAGTCAAATTCTGGGCTCCATCTCACGACCCCGAGATGGTGTCCTGACCTGAAACCAAGAATTCAACAATTCAGACTTAAGCAACTGAGCCCCCCAGGTGCCTGTCGTATATGTTGTTTAACGTTTAACATCATTCCTGGTCTCTACCCACTAGAGTAGCAGCACCCCACACCCCTAATGAGGACGATCAGAAAATGTCTCCAGATGGGGCACCTGGGTGGCTCAGTTGGTTAAGTGTTCGACTCTTGGTTTTAGCTGAGGTCATGATGTTGAGGTCCTGGGATCAAGCCCCAACTTGGGCTCCTCACTCAGCGGGGAGTCTGCTTGGGATTCTCTCTCCCTCTCCCTCTGCTCCACCCACTTGTGCTGTCTCTCTCTCTCTCTCTCTCAAATAAATAATAAATAAAATATTTAAAAGAAGAAAATGTCTCTAGATGTTTCCAAGTGTTTCCTGGGGGTGAAGTTTACCCCCACATTAGTTTCACTGCCTGGATAGAAAGCCAACAGCCTACCACACACTGTATCCATTTTCTTTCCTTTATGTTCATTTTTTCTCTTTCTTCATTCATCTTTCTTTCCTTTCCTCCATTTGATTCCTTTTTACTCCTCATTTTCTTGTTCTCCTTTTCTCTTTTTTTTGTCTCTAATATGTAAGACCTGGTTTTGTCATCATGCACACCACTGGCCCTTGGAAGCCAGAGAAAATCTGACTCTGAACCTCAATGAACAGCAATAGATTAGCAGTCAGGCTAAAGGGATAGTTCTGAAGTCAAAGTAGGGCTCAATCCTGCTTCTGTAATTGACCCATTTTATGACAGTCTGGGAAGGTTGCTAAACCTCTTTGGACTTTGGTTTCATCATCTGAAAACTGCAATTAATAATGCCTTTTTCATAGGGCTTGCAAAGAATAAATAAAGTTAGCTCAAGTGCTTAGTATGCTTAGCTTAAAGCATGGGACACAGTGAGATTTCAACCAGTGGTAGTTATTATTGAGTCATACTAGGCTACTAGAAAGAGGGAGGCTGTGCTTTGATCACAGTGTAGAAATTTAAGAGTGGAAGAGCTCGTAATAGAAAATGAAGCATTATTATTGTCAGTCGTCAAATCTGTAGAAGCTAATCAATCTAAAGAAAATAAATGTTAAGGGCAAAGTTAATGATGGTTATGCTTTGAGTCTTTCTACCCAGTTAAATCCACAAATTGCTAATTTAATTGAAGTGTCTGTAATGTGACCAATTCGCAGAGGAAAAGCTGCATTTATCCTCAAATGTAAGCTGGTGGTACTAGAATTTATTCATAATAATCCTTCCAAAAGCTATGGCTCCCTTCTTCTTTTGAAGAAAAAAATAACCATTGGCTGGAAACAATAATTCAACTCACCAAATTATGTTGAGAGAAAGTTTTGAAACACCCTGATTCTGAAAGGCTAGAGCTAGTATACTTCTACCCTTCAGATAGATCTAATGGGATTAGGAAAGCCTTAGACCTCTTGCCTCTGTAGCCAAAGTCACTTTGTTCTTTGGAGTCACTTGAGCAAAAGGCCACTTTGCATCATCATCACAGTCTCTAAAATTGTGTTTCTCATTTTCTGGTACTGTCCTCGTAACTAGATCTGAAATGATAGGTATTTGCAAAAAATAACATCAAGCTCACTGATTTAGAGAGAGAAGAGAGAGAGAGAGAGCCCTTGCCCCAAGATGCCAGGTTAAGAATAAACAATGGTCAGGCTTGCACTACAGATTCGTGAACATCAGAAGAATGCCTGCCAGGTAGAGCTAAGGTGTCTGTAAGTAAGTCCTGAAACAGATCCTTTTTAGCATCTCTAAGTATCTGACTAGTTGCTGCCTCATCTGGCTGTTTCCATGAGCTGTCATTCAACAGGCCAGAGCACTCACTCACACAATCTCATTCCTGGATGCTGAGACCCAAGGAGAGAAGGAAGACCAGCCAAAGCCACAGGCTACATTGGTGTCCAGAACAAGACTTGCCCCCTTATAGGTACATAATCCAATGCTTTTGTTGCCCAAGGGTCAAGGGCTAAAAGCTATGAAGTGATAGAGACGTGGCTTCCACTGGTGACTCATAAATCAAGACCTGGGGACACTCGGGGTGTATGGACAAAGTCAGGACTGGCAGAATTTAGAAGTTTCTCCTATTAAGAAATGGGAGAGAGGCACCTGGGTGGCTCAGTTGGTTAAGTGTCTGCCTCCGGCTTGGGTCATGATCCTGGGGTCCTGGGATGCAGCCCCACATCTGGCTTCCTGCTCTGCAGGAGACTGCTTCTCCCTCTCCCTGCCACTCCCTCGGCTTGTACTCTCTCTCTGTCAAATAAACAAAATCTTAAAAAAAAAAAAAAAAAAAAAAAAAAGATTTATAAGTTACTTAGAAACTTAAACTTAGAAACAAAATACCCCTAAATGTATGTAGTTTCATAGTAAAGATCACAAGCTCCTCACTCCATAATATTTCATTTTCTTTACTAAGACAGCAAAACGTTCCAAACCATTTCCTTCTCCGATTTATCTTCATATGTACTTAACACATGGCAAAGAATATACACCCTGGATACATATTTTTTGAAAGGATGAGCCCCAGAAAGTCATCAAATGGCTTCAGAAGCTACAAATATGACCTCACACAAGTCCCCATTTAGGTAGTTTTCACAATGAAAATGCGTATTTCACATATTGACCAAAATTCTGAAGGAAGTCAGAGAAAAAGGACTAAAAACTGCTCATTCTTGGCAGGCCTGAGCGGCCCAGTCAGTTAAGCATCTGCCTTCACTCAGGTCATGATCTCAGGGTCCTGGGATGGAGCCCTACATCGGGCTCATCAATCCACGGGGAGTCTGCTTCTCCCTTTCCTTCTGACCATCTCCCCAACCCCGTCGTGCTCTCTTTCTCTTCTCTCAAATAAATAAATAAAGGGGCACCTGGATGGCTCAGTGGGTTAAGGCCTCTGCCTTCAGCTCAGGTCATGATCTCAGGGTCCTGGGATCCAGCCCCACATCGGGCTCTCTGCTCGCCAGGGAGCCCGCTTCCCCCCTCTCTCTCTGCCTGCCTCTCTGCCTACTTGTGATCTCTGTCTGTCAAATAAATAAATAAAAATATTTTTTTTAAAATTGTATAAATAAATAAATAAAAATTAATAAATAAAAGTAATAGGTTTAAATATTTTTTTTACTCTTTGTTTAGATCATAATGCTGGAGTTAATAAAAATATTTACAATACAACAGGAGAAGAACATGCTTCATGATTTCTTTATAAGTAACCATGGGAGTTTTATGAAGAATCTTCGCATTCTTCCGCAGTTGAAGAAAGTCTTGGAAACGATTGCTTTTCTATTTGTTGTGCACTTATTAAATCACCTAAAGATTTTTTTTTTGCTTTTATTGTCACTTTTTAAATTATTTACTCTTTTAATATACCTTTCTGTGAGGTAAGATGACACAGTGTTCCTATAATACGGAGAGCAGAAAGATTTGCTTATAGAAAAGAACCCAGAAATAAAAGTTACTGTACATTGTTTACAAAAGCAAACTTATAATAGCTTAAAGATTTTGGAAAATTGCTCAAAGGGAGTCTGGCTTGGAGTGTGATCATTGGATAAATCCTCTACCAAAGGATTTATTTCTTTTCGGAATGAAACAATTGTTTCTCAAAAATGATGGCAAACAAATGCCTAAAACGCCTTTCATCCATACTCCAAATAAATAAATCTCCTTTTTTCCGTTCTATAAAAGCACCCACAGAAATTCTATTACATATGGGGGGAGCGTGATAATTACAGAAGCAAAATAATCAGAGACTGACAGACCAATAAGGTTATTGAGTATAATTACTGTGATGTTATTTCTACTAATAGAAATCAGATAACATATGCAATATGTGGAAACCTGAGTTCAGTAAATGTGCACAATTCCCCAATCAGATAATACTTACACAGATGCAGAAATAATGGGATCTTCCACATACACCTCTCAATGCCCGTCCTTCACAATTATTAATCTGCTAAACTCAAAATGCAGCATCCAGCTGAGCACGTGGGGTAGAATCACAATATGGTATCTCTCGTAAAGGACCTCATGGCCAGGCTCACACCCGCAGACCTCCTGCCTAGCGCTACCACATCCCTGACAGAGGTCATCCAGGCTCTGTTCGAATCCTTGACGGACTGGCAGTTCAGCACAATCAAAACTGCTTTGTCCGGTACATCCAATTTTTAGAAAAATGCTTTTTTTCTTACACTAAGTTAAATCAGGCTCCTGGGGAAGCATCCCTCTACTGATCTTTGTTCTGCATCTTTAGAGGAAGAGAATTATTTCACCTAAAATGCGTTTGGGGCTAGCCACTTCGCTGCCTATAGAGCAATGAACAAAACAAATACCAACTTTTTTCCTCCATCCATTCCTTCTTTCCCAAGACCAGCCCCAGATATTGGAAGATAGAGTTCACATCCTTACATTTCCTCTGGTCTACGATGACTAGCCCAGGTTTCTCAACTCTTTGTCCTTTGATGTGGCTCCTGATAATTTATAAAAAAAAAAAAAAATCGAATTGCTTTCTTTTAGAAACCATTCAGTTTATCAAGGACAATCTCAAAGCAGGCTACTTGAGTGGAACACGGTGCCTAAAATGCCATTATATAGGACTATGGGCTTGCAAATTCTCCAGAACCGAACACAGGACCTTGACTAACGTCACCTGAGAGGTCACTCACTATCTGTGCTTACCAGTCTCAGTGCACTGTTGGAAAGAATGCCAATGTGATTATTGTGTTTCAGATACCATAAAGACCCTGAGTAGTGGAAAACTATAGGTGGTTTTTTTGTTTTGTTTTTGAGGTTGGGGAAGAGCAGGGAACAGGAAGAGAGAGAATATCAAGAAGTCTCCTTGCCCAGCACCCAGCCTGGAGCCTGATGTAGGGCTCAATTTCACAACCCTGAGATCATGACCCGAATTGGGATCGAGAGTTGGGCACTTAACCTACTGAGCCACCCAGGTGTCCCAACTGTAGGTATTTTATTATCTTCCTCTGTCAGTCTCTGATTCTCCCCTTCACCCTTACATTTTTGTTACTTTTGTGTTTGTTAAAATTATAGTTTGGGGGATTTGTTCCAGAGTATCATCCCATTAAAATGTTTTGATTCCTTATGCTATAATCCAGTGTATTGACTGTTCTCCCCAGTGTTTAATACCTGAGCAATACAAAACTCTTCTCCTGTTTCATCTTCTGATTCATCAATTTTTCAAAAAATATTAGAATAAGGGGCACCGGGTGGCTCAGTCGGTTAAAGCCTCTGCCTTCGGCTCAGGTCATGATCCCAGGGTGCTGGGATCGAGCCCCACATTGGGCTCTCTGCTCAGCTGGGACCCTGCCTTCCCCCTCGCTCTCTGCCTGCCTCTCTGCCTACTTGTGATCTCTCTCCCTCTGTCAAATAAATAAATAAAATCTTTTAAAAAAATATATTAGAATAAGACTAAAGACAACCTCCCATGGAAACTATCAAAAAAAATGCCCTCAAATTGTTTTTCATTAATCAATCAATCACTTCAGGAGAGAAGTATTCAAATAGCTATAAATCTATGATGGTAACAGTAGATAGAACATACCAAGTGGTTTTCTTAAGCTGGAGGCCAAGATACATATTTTATATGTATTATCTCATTTAATCATCATCACAACCCTCATCCAATCATTATTGCTCTGTGAAAGTTTTATATAATTAGTAAGTCTCCCACATGGAAATGTATTTCAAATATTCCATATCAGGAAATGGAGGCTGAGGGAGGTTAAGTAATTTTCCTACCATCCAGAGAGTAAGCGGCAGATCTGAACTTGACACACATCTGTCCCACTCCAAAAGCTCATGTCTGTAGTCAAAAAAGAAGCCGCTTCTATATACCATGGCATCACTGAACTCAGATGGGGGAGCCAATGAGAAATTCTTGACATCTCTGAATGACATCTCCGGATAGATTATGTTCCTGCTATACAGTCTACTAAACCTATAGCAAAAGGGAATGGGAATGTATAGAACAATCTGTTCTTCCTGAATCTATGTTGGTTCCCAGGGATTTCCTCTTCCCCTTCCAGAGTACATGGCTAACCACTCTGACAACCTAAGCTATCATTTTTTCTGGCTAGACAATAGCATGAGTCCCTACCTGTGCTTTTCCCTCTTTCTGAAAAATGGAGTGTTTTCCAACCTCTATTATTAGCCATTCCTTCCCTTTTGCATGTTTTATCAAAAGGTTATTGACCATAATTTCAAGATCACAACCACAAATTCTTTTAGTACATTAGGATATAATTCTTCTAGACGTAGACACTTGACCTCCTTCAAAGTGCCAATTAGGTACTGTTAAGATTACATCCTCTTCCTCGAGCTGTATTCTTATCCTTTCTTTCTTTGCTTTCTTCTCAGATGATACTCCTAAAAACTATGTGGATGTGTGTGTGTGTGTGTGTGAGATTAGTATTTATCAAAAGATCAGAGTCAATTCTCTTATTAAACTCTTCCCTAGAGAGTCCCAGAGAGTTGAGCTTTTGCTGTAATGTGTTCAAAAAGGAATACTTTCATTTTAAACTTTTCTTTAATTCCTATTTGCTGCTTTCATAAATCTCACAAAGTCCATTTCTAAGGAAGAAAATTGGCTATCACCCAGTAAATTTGCTTCATTTTATAGATAAGAAAATTGAGATCTGCAAAGGTCAAAGGACATGCGCATGGTGACATACCTGACAAGTGGAATAAACATATTTTGTTAAGGGAATAAAAAGTCATAAAATGAATATCACTTTCTGTTTTTATCAAAATGCATAAATGTGAATTTTAGCAAGTAGTTCCATGGTAATGTTAATTTCTCCCAAATGTCCCTTGTACTTAAGAGACATTTCAGCCCTGATGTTATACATTGTATGTGTTTATTCATGCTTTAAAGGTTATATTTCTGCTCTACATCTTTCCACGTCTTTATTTGCAAATTTTTACTCACAGATATGTATTGGTCTATTGCTTGCATTTTGAAACCAAATTGTTTAGTGTTCTCACCCTTTGAGATTGCTCCTTCTTAAAGCAATAATATGGAAAATGTCCACAATGATGGAAATACCTGTCTTCCCACATTAGTCACGCCAGGGAAAGCGCGCACCTCTCACATTTTGTGTATGAAATATCCCTTGGTGTTGGGAACAACTGCGCTGTGGCTGTTTGCATCATTTACTCCAACCCCCCATCTTCCATTTCTTAACCTCTTTATCTCCAGGAGATAGAAATTTGAAAATTGTCCCCTGGGCAACTTCATACCCCTGCAATTAAACAGAAAAGCCTAAGGACATCAGAACATCTAAAATATGTAATAAAATTACTACTGCTCCTCAAAAGTCCAAGAGAAAGTAGTTTCTACAGGCACAGCGATTTTCATTCTTACAAGTGATTTCAACTAAATATCGCTTTACAAGTTCACAAGTGCCCAACTGTTTGAAGATTGCGGTCAAAATAATAAATGCTATTTTCTTTCCAGTGTTTGTCTCACTCTATATAATCACAAAGAATCAATAGTCACTCTGTAGGGGCGCCTGGGTGGCTCAGTGTGTTAAGCCGCTGCCTTCGGCTCAGGTCATGATCTCAGGGTCCTGGGATCGAGTCCCGCATCGGGCTCTCTGCTCAGCAGGGAGCCTGCTTCCCTCTCTCTCTCTCTCTACCTGCCTCTCCATCTACTTGTGATCTCTCTCTGTCAAATAAATAAATAAAATCTTAAAAAAAAAAATAGTCACTCTGTATAGTCACGAAGAGATCATTTCATCTTTGTTTAGTTTTTGTAAACACTCCTGTGTAATTAGCCCCTCCTCTTTTGTTTCCTCAGACCCAGACCACTGAAACCTATGTAGTAGTAAGGTCTTCTATAGCCAAGGATAGGTACTTGAATTGTGTTTTTACACATTTGACAGTAATTTTTCCAAGTCATTGTTAAAAGTATATGATCAGGGGGCTCCTGGGTAGCTAAGTCAGTTAAGTATCTGCCATTGGTTGAGGTGGGATCGAGCCCCATGGCTGGCTCCCTGCTCAGTGGGGAGTCAACTTCTCCTTCTCTCTCTGCCTGCTGGTCCTCTTGTTTGTGTTCTCTCTCTACCAAATAAATAGATAAAATCTTTGTATATATATATATATATATATATATATATATATGATCAAGATTCTTTTAAAAATGTGATTACGAGAAAGCTTCAAGATAGAACCATGTTAGAAAAGAAGAGTCAGGCTGTCACCAATAAAAAGGGCAACTGTCATGTCTTATTAATCAACTTGGTAGAGAATTTATAGTTCTGACGGGTGAAAGGTAGGAGTGGAATCTGTACATGTCAGAGTAAGTCAGTGCTCCCTTTGCCTTCTCCTTTGCCTGTTTATAAATCCAGAACAAAAACAACTCTGGAAAAACTTAATCCAAAAATGCTATCATCTTAATTTCAGAAGGAAGGGAGGAACGAAGGAAGACAGCATCATGGTGCTGTGAAGAAAGTGCTCAGTACATGGAAGACCTAAACTGGAATTTCCATCTCACTTTCCAAGCAGGAGCTTATTCGAGCTCCTGCACCCAGACTGAGGAAGATCAAGGTCTTGACTTGGCACAATAATCCTAATTCTAAATCTTGGCTCTTTCCATTTTATAATTCCTGTGTTTGTGGATGCTAAAAATAAAAATAAAAAGGAAACCTAGGCACCTCACGTAATGTCTTAAAGAAAAGGTAGTCCATCAGGCAGCCGCAAAGGGAGCTAGTTTATGACCTGAAATCATAGGTGCCAAGAGCGGAAGGAAGGAAGTCTGAGAAAATTAGTTAATTCGTAATTAGATTCTTAGAAAAAAGGAGATGTGACAGTGCTAGCAGTTGATCTTGATTTAATATAATGGTATTTTTCAGGGATGCCTGGGTGTCTCAGTCATTAAGTGTCTGCCTTCAGTTCAGGTCATGATCCCGGGGTCCTGAGATTGAGCCCCACCTTGGGCTCAGCAGGAAGCCTGCTTCTCCCTCTCCCACTCCCCCTGCTTGTGTTCCCTCTTTCACTGTGTCTCTCTGTCAAATAAATAAATAAAATCTTTTAAAAATATATAATGGCATTTTTCAGTAACATTTTTAAATGAAAAGTTATAATCCTACTCCGAAAACCACCAGCAGAGGGCTCTATCCTGGGTGCTGTCGCCTACATTTATCAGAAAATACGCCCTCCATCTGAAACTGAGAAAACGAGGGCATTATTAACTCTCCTTTCCGTTCTTATAAATGGAAATAAATATAAGTGAAAAGGGAAAATAATGATATAGCTATCTCGAATGTCTCCAGTAAGCTTTTAACCTAGACGATTGTGTGCGTGCCCTGAAAAAGAAATACAGGCATAAGGCAGGATGAATGGAAAAGTGAAATGATGAAAATGCATATTTTACCCGTTTATCCTCCTTTTCTAACCAGAATTTGTTGCGGCTTTACGTTTGCTTTGTTTGACATCTACTAAGTCCTCCTGGAGGTTAAAGCGAAAAGCAGCAGAAAGTGAAGAGCAAAAAGCAGGCTCAAGGGAGGAAAATTTTCTCAGTAGAGATTGAATTTTTAAGTGTACATTTTTTGAGACGTATGAACATTTTAGATCTTGAAACAATCGTTTAAAAATTAGTACATGTAATAAGAACTGAACTTTTAAAACGCTTTTAACGAAAACAGGTTTTCAAGAATGGAACTGGACAGCTAGAAAAAGAAATCAGCGGTCCTGCAGGATTTGCTTGTTTAAAATCCCGACAGAGGGCGCTGTTGCCCGTTCGATGACTGAGCGTCAGCCTCCCAAGGAAGATTTCTCTTGCAATTTCTAGGATTTTTTTTGAATAATGCCCATGTGGAAAAATTGACGCGGGTTTTAATTATTCTTGTGTATTTCTTTGCATATCTCTTTATACATGTGTGTATATTTTTAAATTTATACTTTGTTCTTAATAAAACTAGATTTGGAGTTTTCTTTTTTTTTTTCAGTTTTCCTAAAGAATGTATATAAATTTTAACCAAACATTTCAAGATGTTTCTAATCTTAAAAAATACCTACTATTAGTAAAAAGTAAAATTACATATACAAAATTTGAAATTATACATGTACAAGACTATAAAATAGTTATGCTAGTGTTTTAAGCTCTAGAGTTTGTTTATTTTAAACTAATCAATGACATACCAGAAAATTTAGAGGATTTTAGAGGGAAAAAATTAAAATTTTTTCAAATGCTTTTTATTTGGGTTGGAATGATCTTTAGATTTAAAAAGATAATGGAGTTATTGACTTGAAAGGAAAAAGACAATTATTCTCATTAATAAATTTGTGTCCAAAGCATCTGAATTTCCAAGTCTGTAATAACTGTCTTGCAAAATATTGATCTGGGACTGATTTTAATTCTGGAAAAGGTGGGAAAGAATGGTAAAACCCGTTCCAAGTCCCACTACACAATGAAATTAGATAGAATGCTTTCCCATGTCCAAACCAGCTCTGGGGGCAAAGAAGAAATCTTTGCTCACGCTCCCAGTGGGAAATCTCTATAGATTTTGTAGGATTTAGGGTGTTATATTTAAAGTAGGGGAAAAGAAGAAGGATAACAGGATGGAAGGAAGAAAGAAAGGAGGGAGAGAGGCAGGGTTGGAGGGAGGGAGAAAAGGAGAGGCGTGCCATGAAAATTACAACTGGAAATGAAGAAAAAATAGGGTTGATTCCTGAAGTTCATTCTGAAGCACATTTTTTGGTGTTCTTATCGTTAAGAAATCAAATAAAAAGCCTGCAGAATTCCGCAGTTCTGCATTATATGAAGCTTCTCCTTGGTTTTTATCGAGTCCACCGCGGTTGTCCGGAGCCCTGTCCTGAAGAGCGTCTGTCCTTGCGCGCACGAGGCAGCGCTCAGCAGTCGTGAGATTTACAGACAATCGCCCTTTGCAGATTCACTCTTATCAGGTTTAATAACTTCCACCCCAAATTGTCCCATCCCTCCTCATTCCCTCCTGTCATTTATTTTCTGCCCCACGGGCAGAGATCCTCCACTGGATTTCCCTTCTGGCTGTGGGAATCCTTCCGTACCCTGAAAGGGAGTAGAAAAATAGAGGGGGTGGGAAAAAGAGGAATGAAGTGAGTATTCCCTTCGTGATGAAATTCGGAAACCTTGTCCTTTAAAGGGCACCCATTTGCAAGGTTTGGTTAACTTTGTTATTGTTGTTTATCTGTTCCTTTTTGAAAAAAAAAAATACACAATTCACCTAAGGGGGGAAAAATACATTCTAAACAAAAACAAAATTTGTACATAGTAAATATCTTCACTATCTCTTTGAAGAACATTCTGCTTAAATCTTCTACGGCTTCAGGTGAACATTTCTTGACTGTCCATGATTAAAACCACTTAAAAGTTATAGGCAACTGTGCAAATACAATGTCCTATGCCTCTGCAAAGAAGGCTTGGAATTAACAGTGTGTGAATGTGTGCATGTGTTGCTCCCAACATCTGAAAAAAAAACCCACATCATAATATGGAGACTTTAGCCAAGGCACAAGGAATTCGTTGAAAATGCACACAAACAACCCTTGAAACGACAAACAAGACAGACCGAGGTGTTCATACAGTATTTAAGTTTCCAAATGTGTAGGGCAAAATGGCCAAAAAATATTAGACATGGTCACCATCATGAGCTGGGTTTTGTTGTTGTTGTTCTAGACTGACAGAGGTACAGCTTAAAAAAAAAAAAAAAAGTTTGTAGACATCAATACAGAGAGATTGCCCTAAAAAATCCCCAAATCCAGCTTCCAAAATACCCTCCTGCTAAACACACATGAATAGGAGCTTTTGTGTATAAAAATCTCAGAAATGGCCCCGCTTTTAAAATCTACATAGAAAATGGGGGACTCGTGGCCCCCTGGTTTCTCATTATGAATTGTAAAGACTTCAGTCAGTGGCTACAATGATTCATCATTTTCCATCTAGAGGTTTTTAAATCTGTATATTTATATTAATCACAATGAACGACCATCTCTCCTTTAAATGCATGTTCGGAGCTTGTAGACTCTGCGTGACCCAGGGGTGCTTATATAACTCAATGTGGGTGTCTGGGTGTAAATACGTGTTTATGATTTTTATAATATATATGTCTGTGGGTTGCATCTAACTCCTGTGTGTGTAATAATGTTTTTCTCTCTGCTGAGGCTTACTTCTCCAGCCTATTGTTTGAGACAACAGATATAAGTTGCGATGGGAGAGGAGCGTCGGATTTGGTGTGTATCCCCCATTTCCAATTATAGATGGATCATTACAGACAGCGGAGTCCTGAGAAGCCAGACATCTGCTCCTCACATGAATGCACTCACCTCCTAGAGACCAGGCTGCCATCATGCTCTGGAAGCTCGTGGAGAATGTCAAGTACGAAGATATCTATGAGGTGAGCCGACACCCCCGGATGCATCTTAGAGCTTTGCAGATAGAGAATTTGAGCTTCTTGACACCCCAACTGATATATATTTTTCGGCGTTTAGTCGTAGATTTCCGGCCGGTTTTCTCAGCTTTCTCTAACTTTTAGAAAAGGGGCAGAGGGGAGACTTCGCTATTCGGAAAAAGAACTTTAAGGTTGAAATCTGGCTACTTGAAGTTAGAGGAGATTTCTCTCGCGCGCTCTCTTTTTCTTTTATTTTTCTTTCTCTCTTCCTCGCCCTCCCACCCCCACTTTAAGGTTCCGATGGGGAATGCGGTGCTACTGAATGTGGGCAGAGGAAATAGGGACTGATAAAGGCAGAGGCTCTCGTCGTTTTGAGTGTGGGAGAGCATTAGATTTTCAAGCCTCATTCGTAACAGACTCGGGCTTTTAATTTTTATTTTCAATAATATTTCTGAAACCAATAACCAACGGATCCAAGTAGAGGACGGAAAATTAGAAAGAGGGAGGTAGATAGACGGCTAGACGGGTGCAGACAAAGCCCAAGCCAAGGAGCCCTAACAGATCTTTTATGTCTATTTTTATTTTTTCTTGTGTTTTGCTTTCTTGAGGACCAGTGCGTCCAACCACCCAGCGTCTGGGCATTTTTAACTCAATGTTCTGCCCTTGTTCAGCGCGCCCGGCTCTCCGGCGCTGGGTTTGCGCAACTCTCCTCGGGCTGGGGAGGTTGCCCGCCGCTGGGTGGGCGCGTGCCGCCCGGCGGGGCCGTGGCCGCGCCCGCCTCTGCCCTTCCCGGTCCGGGGCGCCGACCGCTGCGGCGGCGGGGCAGCTCCGGGGCTCGCGGGCGAGGCGGGCGTCCGGGCGGGGTACGCGGCGGGACGGGGAGGGCACGTCGGCGGAGGCCCGCGGAACTTCGCTCGGAGCGGAATGGCCTCGCAGACCCGGACTTAGGTGCCAGGGCAAGAGGGAAGCGAAGGCTGGAGGAGACGTCGAGGGAGGCAGGACAGACAGAAAAGCTTCCAGGACGGGCGCCGCCGAGTCCAGGCGGGGGGAGGTCGAAGCTGGAGAGCCGGGCGACGGAGACCGTAAAGCGGAAAAGTTGGAGCGAGGAGGGAGGACGGGAAAGCCAAGTCCCGGGCTGGGAGGGCCAGGAGCGCTCGGTCGGCCGTCCCCAGCGGCCGCGGCGGGACGCACAGAGGCGCCCCCAAACCAGTGGGGTGGGGGAGAAAATGCGACCCCTCCGCGCCGGGACCACTCCGGAAAGCCCGGCGGGGAGCCGCCTGGCGGATAATGGGCCGCGCACTGCAGCGGCCGGGAAGCTCCGACTGACGCCGCGGGCCGGGTCTCAGCCGGCGGACCCGGGCTCCGAGGCCCGCCGCCGCCTGGCCGCCGCGTCCCGCAGGCAGCCCGCCGCCCCCAGCTCGGCCAGCTCCTAAGTGTGTGTGCGTGTGTGCGTGTGTGTGTGTGTGAGTGACAGAGATACGGAGACAGAAAGGGAGATTGAGGAGACTCGTCTTTCTGCGGAACGATGATTAGGGTCCTCCTTTCCTCTTTTGTGGCTGGGTATTGACTGTAACGAAGAGCCGCGCCTCCGCCTGGTGGGGCTTGTTTCGGTTCGGCCTCCTTTTCTTTCTCTAACAGGCGGGATAATGGTCAAGTCGAAGTCGCTAGAACTACCCTAAAGAATGTGAGCGCCCGAAGTGGGCAGGAGACGGGCGGAGACGGGGGCACGGTGTGTAAATAGCTCGGAATATGCATACAGGGATTTCAGTGGGTTCCCAAAAGTGAGCAGGATGAAACTTGTTCTTAGTTGATGAAAAAGTAAATGGCTAAATGGGGAAGGCGGGAGGGAGAGCAGAAAGGACTGACAGAGGAAGAGAGGAAGAGGGAGGGGTGGAGTAGAAGAGGGGTAGAGATAGGAGGATAAAATGGGAGGGAGGGGGAAGAGAAGGAGAGAAGACAGAGGAGGGGGAGGGAGAAGAGAGAGAATATCGCAGGTATCCCTATTTGCCTAAATTTTCTGCTCAATAATATAGGAGAACCCGTAACCCTGTGGAAGGAACCTTTTTAAGTTGGGAGGAAGGTTGAACTTTAACAGAAATGGCAGTCAGGCCAGTTGAACGGGTTCCTGAAACATCCAAAAAGGTTTTCTGTTGCCCCTGGCTTTGCCTGGAAAGGATAAGTTTAGTGTACTTGAAGATTGATTGCATATATTTTAAACTGAGGTATAAAAATCACGGGTCGTAGGAGCAGTATAAGGAGGGAAAGTCTACACAAGGGATGAAAAGCCCCCATCTCGCCCCTGGTCCTTTAGAAAGTAAGCATAATCTCCAGTATTCATTACAAGTCTTTAAACGTCACTGTAAACAACCAGGCCCACCGGTTTACTTTCCTCTCCCCTCCAAATGATGAGGCAACGCCTTTTTATTTTGTTTTTTAATCTGCACACAAAGCACCTAGGGCGATCAGTTCTTCCCATTAGGAAAGTCCCTCTCCAGGAACAAGGACACCTACGTTCTGTAGAAGCCCCCAGCGATGCTCTCCCTCACTGCCTTGTCCAAAGGAGCAGGGGCTGCTTTACGCGTGTCCCCGGCTCAGTTAATTGAAGTTCTGCCTCTTTCCTGCTAAACTTTTTCCCCAGTCTGCCTTTGCCAGCCCCCTCGTCTGATTACATCTAGTAATTCTCCACTGAATGAACGTCATTTACAATAGTAGGGGAGCTCTGCGCTCGCTGCTGCTTCACGCTCCATTTGTCCTCCATTCTCCCTTTAAAGTACTCGTGTAATATTAATAGTCATGAATATCAATTATTATGAGGCGGTGTAGGCAAGCGGAGGGAGGAAGGGGCGCCCGAGCAGTCTGAGCCCAGCTTCGGGTGGAAGAGGACTGCATCTGGAGCCCCCGAAAAGCGGCAGAAGAAAAGAGGCCAAAAAGACAGCAAGAGACCGATGAACAGTTCTGTCTGTGTGTGACAGGCATCGCCAATCTTGTTTGGGGGTGGTGGGGGGGATTTTTTTTTTTTTTTTTTTTTTGGATGGCTTGTCCTGGAAACCCCTCAAGCTCGGCTCCTGTGTCCAGCTCGTTTCTCTGCTGGACTCCTTGATTTTTTTTTTTTAATCATTGTTTGATTTTGAGCAGTAACCAGGCTTTTTTTTCCAGATGTTAGTCCACACCTATTCATCCATGGTGAGTTTGGATTCACGTTGTACCAGAATTGCATGCTCCCTCCTCTCTCTGTCTCTCTGTCTCTCCGTCTCTGTGCGTGTGTCTCACTCTCTCTGTCTCTGTCTTCCTTTGAGCGCCTTTGGCTTGGTAATTTAGCACCATAATTGGAGGAGGCTGCAGCTGCTTCTCTCTGCATTGTGTGTTCTCCGTCTGAGCTCCATGAGTCAGCTGGGAAAGGGGGAGGCCTCAGAGAAAAACTTTTTATTTGCCATTGCAGTTTGGAAATTTAGGTGACTGTTTCTCCAAAAAGAACCACAGGGACTTTACCAAGGCATTTCCACAGAGGAGAGGGAGAAACTTACACATTCCTCACACACACACCTCCCCCCCCTTCTCCTTCCACCTAGTTTGCCACTCCAGAGAGACCCAACAGTAAGTTGTCTGGGTTTTTCTTGTTTTTCTCTCCCAACCCCAAGTCCTTCATTTTCACACCCTGGAGTTTAATAGCATTAAATACAGAAAGGCAACCTTAGAAACAACTCCTCAGGACCACAATTCAACTTAATTTAACGTGGGTTCAGGATATGATTTCAAATGAGAGTCATTCCAATCAAATACTATTTAAATTATTTAATTCCTCGTGGGGAGGGAGGGGTGACTGGGAACTCAGAGCAGGCAGATTCCTCAGAGCTCCTGGAATTATCAGGTTCCTGTGCGGAGCTCTTTGGTCAGCCGGCTGGGTTGCCAGGGAGGGCAGAAGTTGGTTTTGAACAGGAGCAGCAGCACAGCAAAAGTATGGAGTTTCATTTGTTATGCTTTTCTAACTCTGAGTTAGAAAAAAATAGTTTAAAATACCCAGAAGAGGAAATGCTATGTATAAGGCTACTGTATTTTTAACCAAGGAATTTAGAATCTCTCCCCATACATAGTTACTTTACCCTCACTCCTTTTGCCCGTTTACACTCCCAACACAAGGCTCAGATATTGGTTAAGTGGGTGGTGATTCTCCCCATTTTCCCCCCAAAGCCTGGCATTTGGAATTGTTGAAATCATGTGCCCTCTGAGTCAACTTGGGAGTATAAGTTTCAGACTCTTGCTTTCCCTGTCCTGGGAAGAATATACGGAAGCCGGGCTTCTCCATTAGTCGCTTGTATTTTTTTTTTTTCTTTCTCTCTCTCTCTCTCTCTTTCTCTGTCTCTCTCGCTCTCTCTCTCTCTTTCTCTCTCCCTCTTTCTGTCTCTCTCTGTCACTCTGTTTCTCTCTCTCTTCTCTCCGCTCCCAGGACCGGCACGATGGCGTCCCGAGCCACAGCTCCAGGCTCTCCCAGCTGGGCTCGGTATCCCAAGGACCTTACTCCAGCGCCCCGCCGCTGTCCCACACCCCGTCGTCGGACTTCCAGCCGCCCTACTTCCCGCCTCCCTACCAACCGCTTCCCTACCACCAGAGCCAGGATCCCTACTCCCACGTCAACGACCCCTACTCCCTGAACCCACTGCACCAGCCCCAGCAGCATCCCTGGGGACAACGGCAGCGGCAAGAAGTGGGTTCGGAAGCCGGCTCTCTCCTGCCCCAGCCTCGGGCAGCTTTGCCCCAGCTCTCGGGCCTCGACCCCCGGAGGGACTACCACTCGGTCCGCCGGCCAGACGTGCTGCTGCATTCGGCGCACCACGGCCTGGACGCGGGCATGGGTGACAGCCTCTCGCTGCACGGCCTCGGCCACCCCGGAATGGAAGACGTCCAGGTAACCACAAACAAACAAATGAAAAGGACAATAAATAAATAAATAGCGAATGCCCCTGGGAGATGGGAGGGGTGGGGGAGGGGCAGCTCCGTATCTTCTGGGGGAGGTAGCTTCCCTCTTTAGAACAGGAATAGCTGGACACCATATATATAACTGTTTCTGTGTTGTACTGGTATGGCCCTGTAGCAGCGATTTCTGGAGGTCCGATTATGAAAGCTGGAACCACTTGAAATCAGGAAGGAGAAGAATATTTGTGTGTGTGTTGGTAGTTTAGCATCATTAGAGTTAAGGTTAGATGTTTTTTGTCTTGCCTTAGCTATTTCCTACTCCCTTGTACTTGGTGCCACCCAGCTGGGTACCCTTCCCAACCAACTCCCCATGCATGTCCCTTAGGGGCCTGGCCTCCTGACAAGGCAGGTGACAGACTGGGCTGCCTGGAGTCTGGAGCTTCAGCAGAGAGGCACAGGGTCCTCTCCGGCTCCAGAGGTTCCTGCTGGATGTTAAGCATGACAAAGCACATGGGAAGAAAAACATGTGCTATGATTGTCCAAACTCGGTCCTATTTTGAATGTCTCATAAGCTGCTGAGCCCTTTTTCAAGATAACTGAGTTCCAGAGTCATCTCCTGAGAAATGGAATAATTGTGGGGAGAGACCCAGAAAGCCATAATTCTGCTTGGGAGTCCAAGAGGGCACATACCGTTTTGGAGATTGTTTTCACCTTTTGAGCCATTAAATGACTGTGGAGCAATATTCTTCACATCCCTCCCCAGTCCTCCCCCTCTGTTAATATTCTCCTCTCCCCAAAGCCACTATCCCAGTTAAAGAGGCATCCCGTGTTTGTTTCTTAAAACAAAAGGCTCAAAACACTCCCCCCACCCACTCCCTAACCCATCTGCAACCTACACAATGGAGCTTGATTTGGTTGAGAATACTTGGTTAAACTAAACAAAGAAACATCAAAGAAATGATTTCTAAAAAGTGTCTGGATGATTCTGAGCAGGTCTCTCTTTGCTCCCTAATTTAAATAGTCTGCAAAAAAGATAAATATGGTTGAGAGGTATTTGACACTTCGGTCTCATTGGCATAGTTGTGTATATTATGCATCATTTTAGACATACCTCTAAAGCAAAGAAAAATGAAATGGGGAAGAAAAAAGAGTACTTGAGTCCTTTTTTACCTTACTTGAAAAAGAATGTATTTCGAACAGTTAAAATGTGGTGACAGCATCAAATGTTGCCTGTGTGTAGTTAATGATGGTTTATTGTTTTAGAGGAAATTCAGTTATTATTTCCAAAAATGATGGAATCACCTGATTTGTGGTTGGATTTGCCCATAGTAATAAGAATGATAGTTCTGTTGTTTTAATCAAGCTTTATTATCCCCGTCTGGAGGGATTGCTTTTTTTGGAATACCATACAAGAAAGAAATATTGAATAGCTTTTTAAAAAAGGTACTGGGGTAATGAGTGTGTTTTCGCCCGGGGGGGGGGGGTAAGTTCTTAAATTAACCTTCCTGGGTGCGCTCAAAGTGCCAGATAGTGAAAGTGGATCAACTCATCACCAATGCTGTTGGCAATGCCAACACACTAGCCGCGTCACCATCACCCCGCAGCTGAGTGACTTAGTCAACTGAACCCAGGAATTGCCCTAAAAGAGGGAATACAGTTCTTTAGTTTTAGTTTAGTTTAAGTTTAGATTAGTTTTTAAAGACATAATAGTGAGGGGTTTTGAGTGTTTGGCCAAATGCAGAGGACGAGAGAACAAGAGCAGTTCAGTGTGTGTTGGGGAGAACAGCCTCGTCCAGGCGTCGCGCGGCAGGCAGAGTTGTTGCGTCGGAACTCGGACTGCGAGGTGCAGAGAGCAGGGAGGAGAGAAGGCGCAGGCCCTGGCCCACGCGTGCTCCCCACCTACACACCTCTGCCGGGTTCCTCCAGCAGAAGCTTCGCAGCTGCTCCTCTAGCGAGGTGGGGTGGTTCGCCGGACTTTATCTGGACGACCCTCAGTGCAGGGGGCTTGGGGGGGGGACACCCCCACGCCTGTCCCAGGCAGCGGGGACGATCTCTGCTTCCATGGCCATGACAGGCCTTCCGAGGCCTGGGTGTGCTTGACGTGACACGGGACAGGTGACGAAGAAAGGGTAGAAGATGTACCTAGGACCAGAGCCCCGAGTGCAGAGGCTGTGCCCCATCTGCTCCATCTTGGAGGACCCACTTCCGAATTAGGGATCTGGAGCGCACGGGGGCAAGGTGGGGGGAGCTGAAGTTACAAGAGTCTGTGGGGATCTCGCCGTTTCCTGCAGCAACAGATTGGGTTGGCTGCGCCCGACCAGTCTTTAAGAAGGGACCAGAGAATGCCTCGGCCTGGACTTCAGTCACTGTTGGATCTCAAGAACCTGCTCTGTGTTCCGGATCCAACCCCCCACCACCATCCCCCCCCACCCCTGCCCCCAGCCGCAGACCAGACAGATCCCCAGGGCGCTGCTGGGCCATTGGGCTTCACAGCGAGGGGTACTCACCTGGCCGAGGCTTGGTGTGGGGGTGTGTTGGGTGACCCGGACACACACGCAGAGGGACACCGCCCCGACCGTGAGAGAAGAGAAGGACGGGAGATAATTAACCAAATGCTTCTAATATTTTTTAAACGAAACTATAAAACCCTGTCAATTTCTATTTCAATTTACTCGCAGGGGCTATTAAACTAGCAAATCGCTGTTTGGATTCTGGGTATGCTACATTTCACCCATTGTGTGTATGTATGTTAGGGGGTGCAGTGTTAAAAACTCAGAAAAACAGCATCAGAAAGGAAGGTGGAGTGAGATGACACCTAGCTTGGAGTTTAGTTGTCGTGAACGCCTCTTCTCTCCGGTCTTTGCTCTCTAACCTCCCTCACCTCTACTACCCCTGAGTATAAACATATCAGGATGTTGTCAAATCCACCACACACACACACACTCTCTCTCTCTCAAACACACTCTAGTGTCTTAAAGCAACCCCTGGTATCACTTTTAACTAAAGAAGTCTAGTAATTACGAGTCTGAGTTGTTTTTCTGCGCTTCCGCATGCAGTCCTAATTAAATCTTTACGATCCTCCCTGTGACGATTAAGCGCCAGCATGCTGCGTGAATATCCTGTACAAAAACCCAGCAGGCGGCCGTAATTAGATAGAAAATCAGACAAGAGCCTTCTCATTAACTACCACAACTACCCCACGTCGCTGATGAGGCGTATATACATATTTACGTATCGATGTGAGGGTGAGGTGTGGGGGCGCCTGGGTCCTGGCCTATGAGATCCCTGGTCAGCCCGCCCCCAGACACAGGCGATTATTTTTGTCTTGAGTGGATACCTCGCATTGTAGACACGTGAGCATAGCAAGGTGTGAATCGTTTGTATGTGTGCCCACGCGCGCGCGCACGCGTGTGTGTGTGTGTGTGTGTGTGTGTGTGTGTGGCAGGGTCTCCGGAGGAGTTTCAAACAAGTTATATGAAGTATTTTTTAAAGAAGTTTTTACTATTTCTTAATATGTACATGGCATGTTGCAACATGGAAAATGGTTCTTACAGAGAATAACAATTTTCCTCACCTTTCCGACAACTGAAGAGTGACTATTAAAAACGAAAAGAAACAAATTAACATGCTCCCTTCGCGATTAGATCATCTCATTTCTAATGTGCTGCTTGTTTGGGGTAGACAGTCTCCTCCTTGTGATGAACACACGCCCTGTCTGGGGATGCAGCGTGAGTGGGTGGAAGGTGCTGTGAAAACATAGCTTCACTCTCAAGCCCTTTGCTTTTTACTTCTCTGTAGAGTGGGTGACAAACTGGTCCAAACTTAGGTTTCTAAGAATCAGGGAAAGCAGCAGTACATTTTAGAAAGACCTAGTATTTATTTTTCTTTGGGAATTGGAGGAGGGAGTTTTGGATGCTCTGGGATACACAGCCAGAACTCTGTTCTTGTGCATCCTGACAGTAAGAAACTCATTCCAAAGAAAGAAAGAGAGAAAGAGAAAAAGGGAGAAAGAAAAGAAACTCATTCCAACAGCTGTTTCCCCTCAGAAGTGCTGCCAACACCCAGGGTTGAAACTTCCCTTTTTTAGGATAAGACTGTGGCACAGAAGACGAATGCTCTTTGCCATTATTACCTAAGTGCTGCCTGGGAGGATCTGAGTCTCTGTATCTGTGTGCCTGTAGTTACTTCCCTCCTAACAGGTGTGTTTCTTGCTGGGAAATAGCAGCAGCAGGATGGGGGTGGGGAACAAATTGTGCAGGTTCCTCTCAGGGATTATCATGCAGCAGGAAATTCATAGCACACAAGGACGTGTATGGACTGCATGGGTGTGCGGTCCTGCCAGCTTGCAAACGTGTTCCTATGTGTTGCTGTTTGCATTCCATTCCAAATTGCTCAGACTTTAATTAAAATCCCATAATGTAAACTATTATGTATTTGTAAAATGACTCTAGGGTTAAGATGTGCTGGGATAAAATTGAAAACAGAAATTATTCTTACTAATATTGGTGAAAATCTTTCAGCTATTGCCAAATTTTCACAATTCATAAGAGCAAATAATATAAAATTTTATATGTCTGTGTAACATCTATGTTTAATATAATAACTAAACCAATACTGCATCCCAGATGTCTCTCCCAGTTTCCTTTTTCCTCTGCTTCCATTGGAAGAATTTATAATTTGGGTGAATTTCATTTCCATGTTGATTTGGAGGTAATAATGATAATAATAAAACCTCCCTTTGTGAATTAATATAAATGGAAATAACAGAAACTCCAGTTTGGAATGACATGATTTATGTGTGCAATTCTTTAATATCCAGTCAATTTGAATAGTGATGTTTTTATATTCACAGTCAGTTGAAGATGCCAATAACAGCGGCATGAATCTATTGGACCAGTCTGTCATAAAAAAAGGTATGGATTATCCCTCCCAAAAGTAAGCAAAGTTTTCCTGTGCAGTCATGTCTTTATGTGTTTTCACTTTGGGGGGGTTAGTTATTTTAGAAGACAGAAATGTTTGTTCACAGTCATAGGACAGGGACTGTCCAGATGAAAAAGGCATGTCTGGAAGAAGGAAATTTGGGGGTGGGGGCAACCAAAGGCAGAAGCCCAGATAAGACACAGAGGGACAGAGACTATTGGTATTTTTCTCAGGGTACATTTGGTAGCAATTCTAGATGTATCTTAAATAACTGAACTACCATCATGTATGAAATTGACTAGGAAACACTGCTTTCAAAAATGTGCTATAATTATTTCATTGATAACTGGAATTTGCTGGGCTAAACCCAAAGTTGTTGAGATAGTTCCTCTTCTTGTTTTTGTATTTGGGGTGTGTGTGTGTGGTAATTCTGTTTCCAGTTCCCTGTGTTTTAGGAGTTGTTTCTTATTATGTTTTTAAAAATTGTGCCAAATGTGTTGCTAAATATGCACATCCTAAGACGTTGAGACAGCCTATGCCCATTCCTAAATCTTTCTACATATGCATTCATGATTTAGTGTGACTGTGGAATCACCCCATACTGTTAAAGGGCATGTGATATTAACAAATGTTTGCAGTCTCTTGTACAGCTGTAAGCAAAATAATTAACTAATTAAACTAATTAAATGTAATTACAATAACTCATTTCGGGCGTATTGCAGCTGCTTAATTTTTCCCCCTCTCTTCTGACAGTCACTGAGAGAATGCCTGGTGATTAGTGTGGCTGCCGAAAGGCCCGAATGTCACTCACATGCCACTATTTAGGAGCCTGAATGTGTAAACAGTGCAATCTTTAATTATCACAAGAACTGGTATTTGGAGATAAAATTTTAACTACTGTAACCCTTGCTTATCGATTCTGGAAAAAGGCCCGTCCTTATATTTGGTGTCAACAATCTCTAGTTTCAGTCATTTATGATTAATTTGAGCCACATAACACTCACAAAAATAATTGAAGAAAAAGTGCTTTGGAAAGTAACCCAAAGTCAAGCTGTTACAGTAGGAGCGCTGTGAAGTCAGAATTCCAAACAGGGTTAGGTATTCTAAATTATCTTCTTTTCTACAGACAGAAAAAGTGGCTTTAAGAGGTGGAGGATGGGAGGGGGAGAGCTGTACTTGGAATAATGCCATTTGGCTTTGGAATGTAATATCCTGAAAAAGAAATAGTAAGCTTTGGGGCAAAACTATTTATTTTAAGTGTTGCTCCAAACATCCTTCCCTCTCTTCTTTAGATAGTATCATTTCATTTTTTATTTTATTTATTATTATTATTATTATTTTAGATAGTATCACTCCAGTTTTTAATGCCAGCTTTTGGGTTTGCTTAGACACCCAGTCTTGGTGCTTAGATTTGCAACTGTGCTGACAACTCACTTTCACCATTTCCTCTGGGGTCCTTCTCTTTTGGTTAATTGCTGGTTGATGGGGGTGAGTAGGGGAGGGTGGGGAGGCACTTCTCCATTGGCTTTTTTGTTTCAGCTCCCCCTCCCTTTTCACGGAAGACTTGAACCCCTTATCTTAGGGTTCTGTATCCTAGAAACAACATTTGGGCTGTCAGTGGGGCATGCCCAACAGATGACCAATCAGAAATGTTATTAATAGGCAGGCCAATAAAAATATTTGGAACTTAGCTTGCTTAACAAAACGGAGCTGAAAATGTTCTTAGATGTGGGATGCTTGGGTTTCAGGGCTTGTAAATGTTTGTCAGCAAAATGTGATTACCTATGTAGAAGAGTATCTACGGTAATAAGAAAAGGAGAATATTGACTGAAGTTGCTGGTTCTATTTTGAAGACATGGAGTACTTTTTCTGGCTCTGAAAGCCTTTTAAAAAAAGACTTTGTGCAGCTTTAAACAACTAAGTGGCATCCCAGTCACTTTATTGAGTTAGAGGGCAAGGTATGAATATGAAGTGTTAGGTTAACTCCATTATTTAATATTTCAGGTATTTGCTTTATTACATGAAGAAAAGATCCTAATATATGTTTATATTTAGAGAGGCATAGGTAAAATAGGAATAAGTGGTTGATTTACTGTTCTAGATAATTATGAACCACTTAAGGGTATGGATTCACTTGCTTCCTGGCCCTCTGGTCTCTCATCTTTGTCCCCTCCCCTCCCCTTTAAGGGATCTCTCCCAGAGATTACTTTCATAAAAATAGGAGGTAATTAAGTTTCTGAACTAAATTTTCTTAATTTCAACAACTAGCAAGGGACTTGGTTACTTTATTTATGTTCTACTGGGCTTTTAGAGCGATTTTTAAAAAAAAAAATATGTTTTGTAGAGAGATTTTAAAAAGTCTGCCTCGTTAATAAAAGTGCAGCCACTGATCCAGGTTCGGATGTCTCTGCCATTATGTATACTGAAGCCAGAAGACTTGGGCATAAAGGATATCTATCTTTATGTCTCTCACTCTAAATATTGAAGGGCCCCCTCCTAAAATTTAACCAGTCCAATTTTTCACCCGTGTTGATATCACCCCATTGATTATAAGCTAGCTCTCTTGTTATGTTTGCTATCTAGGCTTAGCTGACATTTCTGAAGTAATTTAGTTAAGAGGAAATGAGTTGTTCCCAGTAGAGAGAGCAAACGAGTGGAGTGAAGGTAGCCAGCGTGATAAATGGCTCTTTCATTTGAAGATCTCCAGAGCTCGTTTACGGCTAATTTTCTGTATTGGCCCCCTTTGAGCTATTAATGCAATCGGCAGGGACCGTGGCCCCTCTCCTCTTAGCTGCCCCATTAGAGCTCCCATTAAGATGCCGAGTCTCAACTCCAAGGCAGGAGTGGAGGGAGTAATGAAAGGTGCTTTTTAAACTCTCCTAATCTAAACCGGCAGAGGGTGGTTAATACGATTTGAAGGGGGCTGGTCAATGAGCAATCAATAAAGTAATAATGAGAAGGATTCGGTACATTAACAGTCTAAAAATCCAACGAGACATTAAAAAATCATTCTTAACTCTCAGTTCCATTAAGATTAGGAATCTGGGCTGGGGAGGGGGCAGGTTAGTGCCCAACTGATACAAATGATCACTGCCACCATCCTATAGCTTAAATTTAAAAAAGGCTCACCTAGGCTTTAAGAAAAAGTTTTCGGTGCAAATCAGAGGCTAATATGCAATCGGCTTGACACCTTAGAGAGCAGAAAATACACTGGGATTTCTTGGAAAGGCTTGCATGGCTGGAATCCAAGGTTCAAATGTGACTGTGGGGCATTTTGATTGGTCTTAGGGATATCCTGTTTGGTTAGTTTCAGTTCAACCTCAGTTCTCTCCCACTTTTTTCCCGTTAGTTCTGGCCCCTTCCCCATATAAACACTTTGGTTAGTGTGGATTTTCTTTGGGGCGGGTAAGGGGTTATGAAGAAATTGCCAATTTCATTGCAATGTTAGGATTCTTCCTTCTGACCTAGAAGGTAAAAAGCACCAAGAGTGTGTCAGAGCCTCTGAAAAGGTATGAGTTTCCCCTCAAAGGAAGAGGTTCGCATTTCCAGGGCTGACTTGGATCCCAACAGGTATTTATTCAACTGGAGATTCTAAGATACATTCCAGCCACCCAGGGAGTAATCAGAGTTCACAGAATTTCAAAGTTGGAAAGGTTAGTCACTCTTCTCCAAATCCCACCCCCTTCCACTCCCAGTGAAAAAACTGAGACAGAGAAGATAAATGACTTTCTCAAGGTCCCACACACAGAGTAAGTGATGGGACCCAATTCAGTTTCTAGACTCTTAGACTTTGTCCCTAGAGGGATGTTAACCCTGGATGTTTGTAGTTCTTTATATTCTAGCTTTCTTTGTAAGAATCCTCTTATTTTTCTTTCCAGGAATTTGGTGCTCACATTTATAGATGTGCTATATATCCATGTGAAATAACATTTAGCCCTCAGGTAGATTAGAAACAATGCAAGTATAAAGGAAGGGGATGTTCTGCTGGTAAGAAGTAATTATTTCAAGCAATGTTCAACCTCTTGGTAGCTTCCTGGTGTAGCAGATATATTTAAGTCTGAGTATCTTTGGGGGGGGGGACTTATCCTTGAATCTATTAAATGGGTTCATTTCTTCCCTTCCTCGACACCAGCAAATCAGCGCCATAGGAGGTCTGTTTGCAATCAAATACAAAGATATCAAGGCTCCAATTTCATACTTGTTTAAAGAATACAGATTAAGTGCTGGTCTATTAACCATTTGGCTCTCTGTAGTCCACTAATGAATAATACTTTCTCTAATCAGTCTTTCTTCTTCTCTCTTATATAAAATTCCAGTCACTGTAATGAAACATTGATCAGTTTTAAACCTTTCTTCTTCTCCCCAATATAATGCAAGGAAAAAAAAAAAGAGGGGAGCAAGTTTTGTGGATGTAACATCCAGGAGTTGGTCATAATATGCAATGGAGAACCAAACAGGGGGGAAAAAAAACCACCGGTTTTAATATATGCACAGAAAATTGTAAACATGTAAAGAACTGAAAGCTTCACGCTGAGTTTTGCTATGCTCCATTTCCTTACCATTTCCTGCTGTCGCTTTAAACCTATCTTAGTCATCTCTGGGTTCCCTGAGCAGGAACAGTGTGCTCATAATTACTAACAAATCAACCGGGCCCTGTTGCTTTCTGGGTTTATTGATAAGCTGGAGGAAAGCAGAAGGGAAAAGACAAAGAGAATAAAATATGGGGTTAATCAGCTGAGCTAAGCAGGTGTGAGAGTGGAAGGGAAGGTAGATAATAGTGCTAGGGATTTTAAGGAAAGTTAGGACAAGAAATGGGTAGGATCTATTCTACCTAGACCTAGTCTAGGGTCTAGGTTTAAGGCCAGAGTAGAAGAGGGTTAGAACCTGAAGATGAGAGGGTAGAGGGTAGGAACATGATTTATACTTAAATTAAGAAAATGGAAATATAACCTGAAGCATGTCTGCTCCAACACTTTGCCTCTTTGGGGGGAAAACAACAACAACAAAAGAAGACAGTGGTGTGCTGACAGAAGCTAACTGGATTTGTGATATTTAAGTGATAATGCATTTGTGAAAGGTACAGCCCACAGGAGGGAACAATATACATTCCCCATAGGAAATGGCTCTTGTCAGGTAAATCAGGCAATTAACAATAGTGAAATTAGAGGGCAGGTTATAAAGTGTCTCTAAAGGCCTGGTTCTTCAAGAGATTTGACAACTGGGACTCTCAGAAGCAGATAAATTACAAACCTAAGGAGATATTTGGTTGTCCAATATGGGAAATCAGAACTGAACTTACTATGTTCAGCTTAGCGAGGTTCTTTATTGTTAAAATATTCTTTCTAAAAAATATTTAATAGAATTAAATATTAAATATAAAAACATTGCTGAGTGTCGAAGGTAGATTTTTGTGCAATTTATTTCTATAGTTCTAACCATGTTAAAATTACAAAAGGCCATCATCTGTATTTTGGGGAAAAGTTTCTCCAAGATTATTTGATGTTAATTCCTGTGATCATAAATTATTTGCTTAGAGTTTTTGAATATGAATCTGAAAGATGAAAATTGAGAGTATTGCAAAGAATAAGACAGATCAAAACAGATGTAGATGTTGTGTAAGAGAATTAAATAACAGGGTGTTCCCACCCAAATCACTCGCTTTTAAATAACTTTAACTCCATATTTTATTCAAATTTAATTAATACTTGCTCTTGGACTTTTCATTGGCTCACTCTCAAATGGGAAACAGCTTCACTGATGAGAGTATGATGAGGGGAATCAGAAAGAAGAAAGCACCCTCTGTAGCACCCCACCACCATCACAGCTGTGCAGAAGATCCACTCTGTTACCTAACATCATTCACCTGCCCTGAGACAAGGCTTTGGACTCTGTAGACAGATCCAGATTTACCAAAATGTGTACTAAGTAGTAGCAAAGGGGAATGTTCCAGGACCCCCATCCATTCTCCTAGGAAAATCCTTTTCCACAAAATGTTTCTAAAGGGCCAAATGCAATTCCTAATAAATAAGAAATTTGGGACCTACCTGGTTTTCAGCAGTCTCTAGACAATCATAGAGGTCTGATTGGCAGAATTTGAGTAAAGAGAATAAGCTGTCACAAAAATATTCAGTGTTGGTTATTCTGTTCTGTACAAGGGAGGTTGTACAATTTGTTTGATATATAGTATTCTAGGCTTGAGATGGTGGAAAGAGCTTATCTTTCCCCTACCAGGATTATAGGATGAGACATTGTGTTTATTAAAAAGAAGGAGTGGAAACGTTTTTCATGCCAGATGCATGTTCAACAAATACTGTTTGAAGATCTGGGAGCTTCACATCCCACTGGAAGTAGCTCAGGTGTATGGCAGGGCAAGTCAGGAAAAGTCACCTGCCCTGTGGCTTCTAGAACCTGCAGAAAGAAAATGGGCTTCAGCTGTGTAGAACTCTGACGGAGTAAGATGGCCAGCAAGAACTGGGACACTGACCATTCATTGTTCCTCATTCCCAGCCTTCTGGTTCTACTGAGCCCCGCCTCTTCCTGAGGTACAGATGACACTGAAACACAATTAAACAGACATACAGGCTGGAGAGACTGAATGAGCCTGGGTAGCAGTGGCAACCAGCTGTCAGCTCTTATTAACTTCTGCATAAAACATACCTTGAGTGCGGTTTGTTATCAATTACTTGCCGAAATGAAACAACTGGGGCAAGGCAAGACCTCCGCTCACATGAATTAGAGTGATTGGTTGATTGATCAGGGCACCTGTTGTAAATCATAACTGCTCCAATCACCAGCCGGCGCTTTAGTTAATTTGTAAACAAAATTCATGTCACTGTGGAATTGCTTTCACTGGAGAGGAGCATTTGGGTTCACTTCTAAATGGATGTATTGTTAAGATGTAGGGAAGAATGAGATCCACTTTGGAGCAATGAGCATCTCCTTTGAGCCCAAGCGTAATGGTATTATTACGTGGCTGTTCTTGAGCACAGTGTCTCTGATAGGGCCCACTCTCCAGTGCTCTCCAGTGATGACCACATAAATGGGTCCAATAGGAAAGGAGGGAGGGGTTCCCATAAAGAACACCGATATTACCATTTTATATCACTTATAGTATAATCACTTTCAGACTTCAGCACCAAATGTGGTTATTAGCCTTAGGAGACCCTGGAGGAATCTGAGAGTCAGAAAGGTTCACTGAGATGTCTCAGGTCACAAGCTAGCACAGGATGGAATAGGATTCGCCGGGTTTCGCAGCGCAATCCAAATTCTAGGCCGTGAGTTTTCTTGATTTATATAGTGAGCGGGACTGTGGCAAGCGACACGCAGAGGTCTACACACATGGGGTAAGTTTCCAGAGGAGTGATGGCTTTTCCATTTGTTTGTACACAGTGCTCTGAACGCACGGCAGCCCCACTGGAACAAACACTTCCTCCTCCAGCTTTCCACTTGGCGCCTGTCCGGTGGCCTCGCCCCTGCGCACGTACCGACACATTCTATCAGCCGGTCACCAGGATCGAAACCCGGTCACCTTTATGGCATTTTTTTTCTCTCTCTCTAGTTCCGGTTCCTCCCAAATCTGTGACTTCTCTGATGATGAATAAAGATGGCTTCCTGGGAGGCATGTCCGTCAATACCGGCGAGGTCTTTTGCTCGGTCCCCGGCCGTCTGTCTCTGCTCAGTTCAACTTCAAAGTACAAAGTAACTGTGGGGGAAGTTCAGAGACGGCTTTCGCCCCCCGAATGCCTCAACGCGTCTCTCCTCGGCGGCGTCCTCAGAAGGTAAAACCCCCAAACCGGTTATTACGGGGTGAAGGGAGAGGGCTCTCCCGGAAACCAGCAGATAGCCGCACGCAGTTGCCTAGCAACCGGGCGTCCAGCGCGCGGCCCTGGCGCTGCGCGTGCGGAGAACCACGGCCGCCACGTGCTGGGGGCCGCGCGCGCAGACGCCGCCGCCCTGGGACCCACGCGCCGCAAGCACGCGCCGCTCGCTCTCCCGCTGTTGTCGGTGCTGGGAACCTCCCTCTCTCCCTGCCCTGTGCCTGGCGCCGGGCTCTTTTTCTCCCCGGGACACTTGGAGGGCATTCTGTAGCCTGAGTGAGACTCAGAACCTACACACTTATCTAAAACAGACGTTTCATGGAGTAACCTGCTTTGTACCAGTAATATACTGTTTTGTTTTAAAATACGGTTGGCCGCCGACTAAATTGGTCACTGCCCACTGAGGCATTGTTCCCTGCAGTTTGAAAAATACCATGCGACCTCCTGTCTTCAGTAAGAACACCACCAATAATAACAATGAAATAGGAATAGTTATTTCTTGGGGGCATTCAAGTGCTCCTTAATATGGGAAGAAGACACTCCATAGACTCCTTTGGGAAAATGCGGGAAGAGATGGCTTTTATCTTCAGATTTACAGCCTTTCCCCCGGAATTTCTGCCTGTGCCTGGTCGAAGGGCAATTTGGTAATGTCTCTAATATGAAGGTAACACTGTGGGAGATGAACTTTTCAAGTTAGCCTCTTTGGGGAGTTGAAAGTCCCTTTCTTTCCTGAAAGTGGCTGTGTGAAGAGTACTACGAGAGAGGTCAGAGTAACTGGTATTTTTCTTGTATTTTTGCCCAGCATTTAACACATAGAGGGAGAATTTGGGAAAGAAGTAAATGTGTGACTCATGGATTTTTCTCACTTTGAATCCTCTTGCTCTGCTCTCTTGAAGTGAGCCCTTTGAGCCCCAGAGTGTGGAAGTTTCTTTCAATCACCCCTGGGCATTGAGCATGTGTGTATAAAACTTGCTATGAGATTAAGTGAGATAATCAATATACAGTGCTTATCGCATAACTAAACTCCCTAAAGTGTTAGTTTAACACTTACTGCGATTATCATCATCGTGTTGGTTTCATGTTTCAGTCTTCCTTCCCCTTTTAACCCAACTCCATTTTATATTGACTCTTGACCCCTTCCTTCCTGGAAAACCCCACCTGTTTCAGCTAGTTAGTGCCTTCTCTCTGAACCACCCAGTTCTTTCCTTCTTTTCAGCAAGGTTGTGCTTGCCCAGTTTATGTTCACCTAACTGGCTCTATTACAAGGAAAAGAGCTTGTGTGTTGCCTATGCAACTTCTACCTTTTCTGGACCCACAACCTAAACCCTGATTATTCCCATCTGGTATCTTTTTTTTTTTTTCTCACGAGATAAAAAAAGAAAAGAAAAGAAAACAACTCATTTTTTTTTATGCTCTGTATTGCAGAAATTAAGCAAACCTCAGCAAACTATCAGCAAATAACCAAAAGGAAAGGGGGAAAATGTGCTAACCTCGAGTTAAAACTTCTTCAAGCTCCACTGGGCTTTAGATTGCTAAATCTAAACTTTGTTTCAGGAACACTCTGAGGTTAATCAGAATGTTAATTCTTGCAATTTCAGAGCCAAATCGAAAAATGGGGGGAGATCTTTGCGAGAAAGGCTAGAAAAAATCGGTTTGAATTTACCCGCGGGCAGGCGCAAAGCAGCAAATGTCACGTTACTGACCTCCCTGGTGGAAGGTAAGCAAGACGTGTGGCCATTTCACGAAGTGGCTGAGTTTAACTGTTGGCTGAAGGCTGACATTTTACACGTTTCATGATTAACTGGAAATCATTGCGATTGTTGTGCCCTTATGAGTTGGATGTCAAGCGGCTGCCTGAGAGAAGTTCAAAGGTCCTTTTACTTAGAGGGAGCTGGCAATTGCAGAGAGGCCAAGGGACATGTGTGAGGGTCCCTAAGCTCTGAAGAGTGCTCAGGTCCAGGCGCTAAAGCAGTGCAGGGGTCACCTCTGCCATCAGGTGCAGGATGCAGTGTGTGAAACCCCTCTGCATGAACTCTTGCAAGGTAACTCTGGAAGCAGCAATGCATTCTAGACCTCTCTCCTTCCCAGGTTCTACCTCTGAATCGTCAGTAGTAGAAAACACATTGTCAGTTTATCAAACTATTATTGCATTCATGACCCCTATGGTTATTTTCCATCTCATGCCACTCCCAGGGTCCTATCTCCTACTGATTACCTGGGACTTGTTATTGATGAAATTGGCTTAGTGAAGCCAATGAGGCCTAGGAAAAAAAATGGGATCGAGGGTGGTGGTGAGGAAACAAGGAGGGAAATCACATAGGACCTACTGTGTAGATTCATTGATTGTGAATTAAAGGCCCATAATTATAACAAGCACATTCTAATTTGCTCATCATTTTGGGGTTGGGGATGATATTTATGGTATATAATAAACAGGATCTTCTACACAGTTGAGAACAAGAGGATCTGCAGTTAATTTGCAGGATGGGGAAGGGATAGGAAATACAGCCAGATGGTCCTAATGAAGGAAGTAGAATTTTCTCTAGAGTCTAACATGTTGGTCTTGTTTTTTTTTTTTTTTCTTTCTGTTTTTATGGATGTGATATTATGACACTCCTATGGGGAACTGATTTTCGGAGATCTTAGAACATGCAAGTAACAACCATAAAGTCATCACATTCATAGGCGTTGCACTTTGCCATCTTTAAGGCAAAACTGTCTGGCCCAAACTTACCCTCCAGGGGCAGCAGTCACCAAATTTCCTTATCACACTTATTAGCAGTTGACTCAGCCCCTGGCGGTGGGGTGGGGTGGGGTGGGAGGTCGTTTTTTTTGCCCTTCAGGGAATTACTAATATCACTGTCCTTATTTCGTAAAAGCAGTCAAGGTGATCTCTATCCAAGATGTGAATTTGGGTGGAGAAGGGACAAGACAGGAAAACTACTGAAATTCCAATATTCATTTGGCAGTTTTCAGTTTTATGGATTTGGATCATTGTAAGCATCATGCCTGAAGTCTTTTTTTTTTTTTTTTTGTTACTATAATGATGATGATTAAAAGTAAACCATGCCCCTTAAAAATATGGTAACTATAGGATAATTCAACATATCTCCTTTTCATGTTTGGTATCATCCCTTGAACACCTAAGGCTGTGCGTTAAAGGGTAATAATGCTTTATTTGAAAGGGACTTCCACATTAGCTGAGGAATCTCTCAGGTGTCCAGGTTTTCTGTAGCTGCTGTGTCATCTTGTGCAGTGGGAAGTCCTTAAGTAGGAAAACGATGACAGGACCCTCTAAGGAGAAACCTGAAACCTATCAGGGAACTGACAAAGAATGAATACTTCATTGCTGGACAGAAACACTTATTCCATATATGTTTTACATATGTTCTTTAATATATGTGGGCATGTAAACACAGGAATTATGGTTATATGTATATTAATTATTAACAAGAGGGGGGTTTTGTCCTAGTGCAGTTATAGGAAGATATGAAAGATAATACAAAACATAGGAATACCTTTAAATTTTATTTAAAGCAGGTGTAACAGGTGCTTTTAAAAGGAGGAGGAAAATCTGGCTCCAATATCCAGCCAACTGTCTAGATGCAATTGTAAGGTGACTCCTGAACATATCTGCCCATCTTTCCCTTAAGAGAAAGCATGGGGTGTAGGAAGCCCCAAGCTATTCCAGGGATGTCTAGCTAGGACTTGGCTGAAAAGATCATCAAGGAGAGGCTGATGGAGCAGCAGGAGCAAAGTTTCTTCCATCAACTTTATGGCCTGAGAGTCATTTTTATTTGGACTTCAGTCTCACCTTTGCTTTTGCCCCCAACAGCTTGTCTCTTTTGTAAATACCAGCAGTGGACCAGGAAGGATCTCTTGGCCTGGGATGATTAGGAAATAGGGACTGATTATTACCTCTGCTGCTGTCTTTTCAGGAGAAGCTGTTCACTTAGCTCGGGATTTTGGGTATATTTGTGAAACGGAGTTTCCTGCTAAAGCTGTTTCAGAGTATTTGAACCGGCAGCACACCGACCCCAGTGACCTGCATTCCCGAAAGAATATGCTGCTGGCTACCAAGTGAGTGTCCCAAACCCTGAGCCCTCCCATCCTGTTGCATCACCTCATCAACTCCTGGGGCAGGGGGCCATGGCCGGGAGGAGGGGGGCAGTGCTTGGGAGGCAATGCAGCCCCCACTGGTGGAGCTGGGAAGCAGCTTAGTGGTAGAAGTAGCTTTTGCAGCCTGTGGATTGCTGGCAAGGAGCTCTCCGGGCTCCACCCTGCTGTCCTCTTTCTCCTCTCTCCTCCCTCTTCCCCACCCAGCTTGATTATGGGCTATGGGTTTGTCTGGGTCTGCTCTATTACCAAGTTTTGGGGGGAGAATGGCTTTATTAATATGAATCCAGGCTTTTTACAGTTCTCCCCAACCCTGGGGAGACCAGGCAGACTTTCTCTGGGTTGGTCCTTGTTCGAGTTCTTCCCCGGATCCCTAGGTGCCCATTTCTGCCAGGTTTCACCTCTCTCTGTTGTATGCATGCTCCGGGTGTCTTTATGTCACCCATGTGTACCCATCTCTACCCACAGCTCTAATTATTCTCTTTCCAACGTTGCTGTTTGGCATCTTCCACAGACGCAAAATTTACTACAACTCCAGAGGGGAAAACAGTAAATCTCTGGCTAAATTTAGGTCTAGAGCTCATTTGAACTTTTACAGTGGGTTTTCTATTTATTTGATTTACTCCTGTCTTTGGCTTCGGTGTCATATTGTTGGTGTTTTATGGCCGGCTCAGGCCTGCAGTGGGCGGCGCTGCGTGCACCCGCACGTTTCTCTCGCAGGCTCGGCCCAAACAGCAGCGCTCATTTATTTAGTGCTGGAGGACGCGGTTTGTTCCGTTGACAGCGTAATTTAAAGAAATATATGGAAGGCTGAAAAATCATTTGCTCAAATTTGTCCAGATGTTTTTGAGACGTGATTGGAATTTGATTGCCCCTTTCCGCAGGGTCAAAAAATATTAATGTCCCAGAACTTTAATTGCTTACAGACCCTGCTTTGGGCTTTGAAGATTTAGAATGTTTGACTCCAAGCATTTGTTCTCCCCAGTTCAGAATTTCCTTTTTGGCACTTTGGTAATGAGTACAAACTTAAGAAAGACTTCCTTAACCATCTCTTCCAACGATCAAAACCTGGCACCCATCCTCTTTTTTGGAAGGTTTCCTTCTGATGCACCAACTAGCAGTGTAATAGATCTATTGCCCTTCTGCCCCTTGCCTCTCTCTCTGATGGTCAGGGAACTGTTGGTGCTTCATAAAAGAGTAAATGTACTTTGGGGAAAAAATAAAACTAAAGTGTATAAATCAGGTAATAGGATTTCCCTAAGGAATGCTTGTAACTTCCCCCACCTCATCACCTCTTGAAATCCTGTAACTTCACTTAGAACACCAATTCTTAACCTGGGGTGAGTATCAGAATCATCTGGGGAGCTTTTCCAAGGTATTTATTTGTGGACCTAGCCCCAAGCTCCCTGAATTGGAATCAGGGGGCAGAGGCATGGATATGCGCATTTGAGCCCTGCAGGTGATTCCGAAGTACCCCTGGCTTAAGAGCTGCCCTATTTAGATAGATAGAACCCTTACCTATCTTTTCCTGGTTGTAAGGATGTAGGTGTGCATTTCAAGTTGAGAAACCAGTAGAGAGGTCGACAGAGGGTAGAGAGAGGGTGTCTGTTAGGATTCTCTACCCGCCAGTCTTAAAACCAAAACCCTTTCTCTTGCTGCAGGTGGGAGTGGGGGATGTATTCTCTGTCTCCTTCAGCCATTACTCTTCCTGGGAGTAATCTCCCTGGCAAAGGATGCCCCAGGGTCACTCATATGGGCCTGTAGTTACCTGCCTTGTTTACCTGTTGTCCAGGCTCCACATGTCCCCAAATGTCAGGCCATGAAGAGAGTGGAGGGGTTGGGACTGGAACTCTGTAGTTTTTCTTTCTCACCACCCCCCTGCCCCCCCCCCCCCACCAGTGGAAACAGACTGACAGGAGATGTCTGCCAGTCTGTGAAAGGCTATGGCCTTTAGGATGTCATTCCTCTGACTGGTAGCAGAGCCAAGCCATTGGACCTTCTGAGCTAAAACCCTCCTATATTAACCCTCTTGTCCACCTCCTATATTAAAAATTTCTCAAATAAACTCAATTCATACTTAGGCACGCAGGATTTCTAAGGCTGAAAGATTCCTCTAAATTGTAGTTGCCTTGAGGAACTAAAAACCTTCAACAAATAAATATCTACCTTCCCGTGTCTTAACCATCTACTTGTAGATGGTTAAGGCTTTTTGTTTTCTTTTTTAAAACAATGTAGGGATCCTTTTATATTGACAACAATCCTGTTGTACAATGATTTTCAGTAGCCTGTGCTTAAAAGAAAGGGTGAAAAGGGGAAGAAGGGGGGAAACATATCTTCCTCCCCAAATACTACAGGTAAACAGATTTTTGCTTTATGGAATCAGCATTCTCTCCTGGAATAAACAGTTGCATGCCCTGGGCCATGCAAGTCTCTGGCAATCTGCTTCTGTGCCAGGGACAGGCTTGTGGCTCAGGGGCTTAAATCTTTCAGGGCTTTTTGAGTCTGATCACCAAGAGGTTAGCGAGGCAGAGGAGAGAAGGGGGAAGGGTTTTGGTTTTGTTTTTGTTTTTTTTTTACAAAACTGCCAGGTAAGAGCCAAAAATTACTGAATATTCAAAACCAAATGCTAAAGCCTAGCGAATTTCCCATGCAGACTTTAAGGGGTCCTGGAACGATGGGGGGAAAGATTGGATTTGAGGGGGAAAAGGCAAGGCTTTGGGATAGAAGGGGTGCATAACTTCCCCACCCCCGCTTTCCTTCTAGTCCCAGCTGCTCCAGAAGGGAGAGCGCTGGGAAGGGAAACAGAGCGGAATCGTCCACATTAGCCTCGCTCTCCGGCTCTTTGGTGACCGGGAGCCTCTGGGCTTGTATGAGTGTCTCCTTTCTAATGCCAATGACAACGACACTGAGTGATTCCCCCCCCCTCCCATTCCTTTCCCTTCTTCGCAGGCAACTCTGTAAAGAATTTACGGATCTGCTGGCGCAGGACCGGACGCCAATCGGGAACAGCAGGCCTAGCCCCATCCTGGAGCCCGGGATCCAGAGCTGCCTCACGCACTTCAGCCTCATCACGCACGGCTTCGGCGCCCCGGCCATTTGCGCCGCACTCACGGCCCTGCAGAACTATCTCACCGAGGCGCTCAAAGGCATGGACAAGATGTTCTTGAACAACACCACCACTAACAGGCACACGTCTGGGGAAGGCCCAGGTAGTAAAACTGGCGACAAGGAAGAGAAACACAGGAAATGAAAAATTTAAAAAAAAAAAAAAAAGAAAGAAAGAAAGAAAAATGTTTTAAATACAAAAGGAAAACAAAAAATTTAACTTTAGCTTTAAAATGTTGGATTGGCTTGGAAGAATTATATTAGGTAGAATACACATACAATCAAATTTTTTAAAAAAGAGCTAAATAACTTAAAAAAAAACTGAGGCGTACAACGGAGCAACAATATCGGTTCTCAGTGTCTATTTCAAGATACACTTGGAGACAAACGTCTGGATTTTCCACTTCAGTTCTTTCAAGCTTAGTAATACTGATAATAAAAGAAAACCATGATTTTCCCCCTTTGGAAAATAAACATAAGACTAAACATGAGAAAACGCTAACTTATTGGAAGAAAATCGGAGAAACGTTGGTGTCAGTGCTTTGAGAGTTGGTTGACTGAGACGCACGAACTTTTTAATTTTTAATATTTTTTTAGGAAACTCGCAGTCCCCACCCTTTCACCTCACCTCACCCCTCTCCCAGCCACTCTTTTCTACGTTGCCCGCCCTCCCTCCCTCAAGCTGTCACAGGAATTTTCCGGGATGAAAATGAGTGTGGTTAGCCCCTTTGCCTAGTGTTTCAGTCTCCTTGGTACCCCGCCCCCACCCCACCCTGCGTTCTTAACTCACCGGCGCCCAGCTCCCGGGCTGTTGGCACCCTTGGGAGGGTGAGGGCGGGCGGGGAGGGAGGCCCGCGGTGGTGCCGGCAGGGCTCCAGCCAGCGGAGCAGAGGCTTCTGCGGCTGAGGAAAATCCAGATTAAGTTGACTCAGACTCATCATCAGTTCCTTTCAGAAATGTTACTAATTCCCAGCCTGGCCAGCATCTGCATACAGAGAATCTTGCATTTGTTTTATTTGTGTCATCTACCAATTTTAAGAACCATAGTAAAAAAAAAAAAAAAAAAAAAAGCACAATATGAATACGTTGATTAGTATGTAATTCCTTCGAAGGGGTATGTACCATTTCATTCTCTTCTGTTTTCCAAAGCTTTGCCCGCATGGTTTATGAGCTTCTTCAAAGAGGACTTGGGCTTCCTACACAATCTATAAGGTACAGAGAAAAAAAAATCCGATCCCTTTTTAATCAAAGCCTGTGTGTCAGAATTCTGCAGGTGCACTTCTTTAAAGAAGCTCAAAGGGAATAATTTAGAAAGTGGCCAATAAGAGATTGAAGTTGCTTTGAGTCTAGTTGCTAACAGATACCTCAACACGGAATTCCAGGGGAGGGGGAGTTGAAAAAATGAATTTTAGGGGAGAAGAGTAAGGGTTCTTGGAGCCCAATATTTTAGCAATATTGCCCTGCTTTTGAAATAGATTCCATTTCCTTGGGCTCTTTGGTGATTGCTATTCAAGCGCATAAAGAAGCAGCTTTTCCAGTGGTTGTGGGTAGGAGGGTGCTGCAAGCTTTCGTGTTTCAGCCACAATTGTTTTCTTACAAGATGCTTTATGAATGAGACACTCCCCCCTCCCAGATGCGTACTTTTGGCATATAATGGCAAAATAATGAATGCAGAGTGAAAGGAGATGTATTTCAGCTTTGAATTTTGCCGTCTGTATACACTGAGACTATTCCCAGTGGATAAAGTTTCCTGCATTTAATGTCTCTCATTCTGGCAGCTCTACTCCTTTCTTGGGCTTCATCTGAGCATTATTATGAAATAAGATCTGGAACCTGTTGTCGCCACCCTCCCCAAAGCAGTGGGGAAATCCACCCTCAGTGGTCTCTAAACTTAGTGTTGATACATGTGCCTCTTTATACAAACTAGACCTTAGGATCTTTGCAACACCCCTGAAAGATAAAGATCCAGAGGTCTGTTCTGCAGGATTTACACGTAGGAACCAGGAACCGCGGGGACTCTCAGTTCTGCTGCCCCATGGGCTTTGGCTTTGGGGGGAGGTTGGAGGATTGGGGTTTAGGCACCTGCTGGGAGCTTTGCGCTGACACTTTTATGGGGGAGGGAGTTAGGGAGCTGGTTTCAGGTCACCAGGAAGGTCCAAGCAACAGTTTATGTCACATCCCAGCCCATCTACCGCTAGCTCCTTTGGGAACATCTGGGTGTGCAGGGCTCAGCCCAAGACGAGGTTAAATACAAAGGTTGGGAACTAAACCTTATGGAGAGTGTACACACTCCATTTCTCCCCAGCTCAGAAGCCTGCGCCTTTGTCGGAGGGCCTGGCCGCTTGCATTGTATGTATTCTGATTGCACAAGGCCAGGAGAAACCACATTGAAAACCATCGTCTCCTTTCCTTGCAGGGCAACGCGCCCCACGCGTGTGACGTTCGAGAGACGCGATGGACGCGCCTTGCTCTTACTGTGCAGGTCCTGAGAGCGTGTGGGCCACTCGCGCCCAGTCGTGTTGAGGACATAGCATCAGCCGCTGCAGGGGCCTCGGGCCGCGCGGGCCCTTCTCGCACTAGGTCTCACCCTAAGGGCTAAGGCGAACGAGAAAGCCCCATTCTCCAGTAGGTAATGGGGTGGCGCCACGCGGGCTGCAGGCGGGGAGGGGTCTCTGCGCTGCCCGTGCCCTTTACCACCAGCGGCCGCTCCGGGCGCCTGCTCCCGGAGGGCAAGTAGCCTAGAAATGTCCGGTGGAATCGGAAGCTTCCCCAGCCTTTGGCAGGGCGAAAACGCTCCCTCCTCACGTTCCTAAAGGTGGGTGATGGGGTACGAATTGCCCTATGTGGCTATGCAGGCTCTCTTCACCGTCCTTCGCCCTGATTCGAGCGTGCCTCCCGCGCCCCCGTTAAGTAGAGCCCCTTGCGCGTTTCCCCTGCCTACCCCCAACCCCGCGTGGAGAGAGCCCACTGCCTCCCCTCTCCCTCACTTCTCCTTCTCTGTACGACCCCCACCCCCTTTGCTTTCGTTAGCCAGGCCCGCTACGTTTATCTGATAATTGAGTTATTAAAAGATTTGGTTTCCTTGGGCCCATAAATCAATAAACAGTAGGATTAACGCAAGAGTTTGCCTTTTAAGTCAAGGGAAACGTTTAAAACAAGCCCTTTTGAGTTTTGTTTTCAAACCAAACAGGTGAGTTGAGGCTTTTCCTCCTCCCTGCACTCTGCAGACATTTTATCCGTGCCGCGTGCCCCCTCCCGAATGCGCACTCCCAAACGAAAAGAGCTAAAGATAGAAAAACGGAGTCAGGATGTGGCAACGCTGCCTTCACACTTTCCACTTTCCAAGTTCCCTTTGGAGGTTCCAAAGGTCTCCTGACCATTCTCTGTCCAAACCTGACTCCTCCTACAGGTATTATGGGCTTGGGGAGGGTGGGGAAGACGGAGCAGATCTCGGGGGAGAAGTTTCCACCATCAAAATGATCTTTTAATTTCTCCCCCAAACTGGGAAACTAACTTTCTCTCACCACTCCCAGCACAAAAATTATCTTGCATTTTTCTTTCCTTCTCTCTGGCTCCACATCCTTAGCTTTCTCCACACCCCCATAAAGAACCGAGGAGGCTTTCAAAGACCTGGCTGTTTTATTTTCTTTGGCCAAGGGAACCGCTTTCTCTCAAGCAATTATTTCATATCCTATGAAAACTTTGGAAAACCTGAAGTCCTGGACTTATCTACACACTGTTCCTCTGGTACAAAGCCTTACTTAAAAGGGCAACTCCTTCCTACTTAGAGTGTTTATAGAGAATTTGTCATCACATCTGATCTCCTGTATGCGTAATACATTATGTGGAAAGGAAATAATAACCTTAAACCATCTGATGTTGCCTCAAGAGCCCAAATAGTGTTTCCCCTCCTGTGCCAATATATGTTAAATTATCGGGGTTAAAAAGAGAAAGAAAAAAAGAAAGGAAAAGAAAGAAAGAAGAGTAAGAAGAGATATCAAAATATCAAAATTCATTTTTCTTTTCTTTCAAAAAGTGGAATGAACACTATTCTTTAAATGCCAAAATTGACGCCACTGTTGAGTTTGTCTCTAATCCACTAATATTGTTTTTGCCACACAATCGAGAAGTATCAATCTATTGACTCTTCTGAAGAAGAGTTCTGGAGGGTATCCATGTTAAGTTTGTATATATTTATTTATGCTTAATTTAATGGGAATGTGTAAATATGGCAAGTAGTTTGGGATTATTTATCTGTGAATCTATACCTCTGTGAATGGGTGGTTAAAAAAAAATGAGAAAAAACAAAAAAACAACGCTTGACCTTAGGTAGAATCCTATCTGAATTTTTCTGTTCTTTATAGACAAGCTGTTATGGTAATGGGTAGAAATTGGTTTATTGTCCAGTGTTGATCTGATTTACACAAATAAAAAGACTGTTGTGTTTTTGTTGTGTTTTCATCTTCAGTTTCTTGAATATGGACATTGTTTAATTCCACAGACAGAAAAAAAGTATAGCCAAGAATTTTTTTTCTTTTTGTCTTCTCTCCCCGAAACGCAGGCAATGTTTTCATTACAGCATAAACACAATAAATTTTGTTTCTTAGAAGAAAAGATACTTTTGTTTTCACTAGGAGGTGTTTTTTTTATTTTCTTAATTCCAAGTTGACACTCTTCTCTCCTATTTCTAACTAGATTTGTAATAAAAGCTCATGTTCACTGCATCTCTTGGTTTATTTTTGCCCTTTAAAAAATAAAAAAATGAGGTGTCAAATTCACTTCCCAGGTAACTAAAGGCTCTGTGTCTCAGTAACTAAAGGGCTCTGGGTCCAAGTCAAAGATGATGCTCCCCTCCCACTGCTAATAGGATTCCATTCTGGCATGGTATTCCTTGAGGAAATGGTGTAGGAGATGCCCACAGGGCCAGGTATGGGCTCCTGCACCCTACACCTGGGGATCTGGAGGAGTTAACTGGCTTATTTCAGGATTGAAACCAACCCTGACCTCACCAGCTGTGCAAGGCCCTCCATAAACAAATGAGGAACAGCTCCTTTGACCCAGAGGAGGAAAAAGACATAGTTGTCTTAGGAGGCTGGATCTTACCTTAGGCTCAGGGGCTGCCTAGAGAAGCCAGAGCTTTTCTCATTTGGGTTAATGGGCTGCAGTGATCTTCTCAATCTGTGTTTCATCCCAAGGCTTGGGTGTCTTCCCTGAGGCAAGGAAAGTAAAGTCATCCAAGATGTTACACAGTTTGGACAAGTCACTGTTTCTCTTTGGACCTCAAGGTCTTTATCTGTAAAATGTGGGCCTCTTAGGGTCCTTTCCAACATTGAAATACTGCCTGGTTTAATTATAAAAAGCAGAAACAGTAACATGTATATACATTTAAGGATAACCAGCAAAGTCAAATCTTGATAACTCCAGATTAGGAGAGTACTTAGCATGTAGTTGGTGCTCAGTTAATTAATAATATGCCTCCCATTATCAATTTTCTGTTTTTCAGGTGAATCATTCCCAGTTGGACTTCCCTATAGGGAAAGACAGAAGGGACAATGGAATCTGCTTTATGTGAGATCTTCCACTTCTTCGTTTCCTTATTAACTAAAGAAAGGTGGGGGAGGGTATCATGGCTAGAACTATAAATGACCAAATCAAGAACCCTCCTCTCCTCCCTGCAAAAAGGAAGGGAGGTAGAAGCAAGGGAAGAATTGCAAGGGAAATGTGATTAAGAGGGCATGCAATCCATTTATCTATAATGAAAATAGGTATACGTATTTGTATTTACCTCTGGCTCAGCTGTATTGCATTGAGTTCCCTTTTCATTTACTTTTTGGGGAGAGAGGGCTTGGTACCACTGGGATTATACAAAAGGAGTGGTGAGTAATAGCCATTTCCTATGGCAAGTTCTCCTGCGGAAGCATCAGCTCCAACTCTGGTGAAACAGACCTGTCATCTATCATCCCATAGGTGAATTCCAGACCACCCCACCCTTGCCACCACTATTTGACAAGGAGAGTATCTGAGACAATCATCTTTCCTAGGTAAAAGCCAGAATCCTGAGGGGCCCAAATGTGAGAAAAGAACTGTGAAAGACGTGGAAGGAAGAACTAGAAAGAGAAGGAAAGGGGTTAGGGAGCCTGAGACAGACTTGCCTAACAAAATGGCCTTCTCACAGTTCCCCAATCCCTTTGTTACTGTTTTACCAGGCTGTGGAGGGAGTAAGGAAAGCCACAGCTGGAACCGCAGGGCCAGGGTCCCTGGCCACAAGGCCTGCACAGGGACCCTAGGTAACGTTGGAGGAAGTGTCCCTGCCTGCCTTCTGCCAGGAGGCAGCCAGCCACATTGAGAGCCTTACAGTGCCCCCTTAAACCCGCCTGCCCACCGGTATTAGCGGCTTAAGGGCCCTGATTAAAAATAATGCTAGGAGGAAGACTTGCTTTTTTTTTTTTTTTTTTTTTTTTAATGAGGCCACATTCTTTTCCTTCATTTGCAAATAAAACCTAGGGCAACCAGAGCCTAGAGCCCCTAGAGGGGTGCTGGCCTAAAGGGATGTGTCCCTTCCTGAGGGAGATCGGGGCTCCCTGACAGCAAGCTGCCTTCCATGCTTGAACTTCGAAAGGGCGGTTGTCTGTTACGTAGAAGCCACAGAAATTAAACGCGCAGCTCACAAGTCCATTAATTTTAGCTCTCCATTAATCTATTTATAAGTGAGCCAGCGCTGGCTCTATAAATACAGTCCTATAAAATTGAACTCCTTCCCATAAATCTTCCAAGTTGTTTATTTACATGTATTCCCTCGTCCTGTAACGAGCCTCCTTTAAACTTGGGGAAGATTCGAGCCGACTCCACCCGGGATGGGGTGTGCTCACCCTCCCTAGCTTCCTGGTTGGAATCCTAAGCTCCTGGGGAAGGAAGGAAAGGCACAGAGGCAGAGGGAGAGGAGGTGGGGTGGAAAAAGAGGGCGAAAACTCATTTTTCCTTTTTGACTTTGTTCCCTCGTTTCTACCCCAAACTCACTCTCTCCGTATTTCCCATCACAAGCTCCACGTTGATTTATATCGTCATAAACAGCATTCGTGAGACTATGGCTTCTCTCATAGCTTGGGGTGAGCTCCTTTTTCACTTCCCTAGCAGCCACTAGTTTTAAATCAGGGCTCATAAATAACCCAGTCGCTTCTTTTGGATGAGGTCGCTCAAACGTCTCCTGGGGTCCACTTTCTTGCTTGGATCCCGATTCCCTACCCTCCCTCAGGTCACAAGTTGGCACCGCCCTTCCCGCATGTTTCCAGAACGCAGTCTGGAGCAGCAGCGCTCAGCCGGGGCACCAAGCGGGTGACACTGACACCCAGGCAAGGTGTCTGCGTGCGCACGCACGTAGCACGCGTGCGCCGCCCCTGCCTCCGCCGAGCCCACGCATCCCGCGCCGCTGCCCGGGTGTAGGCACGCTCTCCCCGACGCAGGGTCGGGTGTCAAGAATCACGCACGCGCGGACACACGTGCCACCGCGCTTCGGGGGCGCGACTCCAGCCCCGGCTACTGCCCGGGACGCGCACACGCTTGCAGGGGTTTTTGCTGTGCGTCTTCGGGACTGAGGCTCCGAGTTTGCAAAAAAAAAAACAAAACAAAAAAAAAAAAAACAAAACGGCTGTAGTGTGGGCTGTGTGTGTGTGAGTGTGTGTGTGTTCAGACTGAGGGAGCAGTTTTGTCACACAAGTTCAATACGTGCCACACAGGTCACAAGCTAGCCAGGTCAGGCGGTGGTTTTTGCCCACTTGTTCGAAACCTTATTCGTTCTGCCCACCCTGCTGCTTCTCGCTTTCTCTCTTCCCTCCGAAGGTCTGCGGCCTTCTGGAACTGACTCAAGCAGGGAGGCGTCCAGACCCAAGTAGAGGTCACACCTGCTGCCGGGAGAGGCCTCTGCATAAAAATGCTTTAAAAAAAAAAATTTAAAAAGCAGTACAATAGCCAATGGACTTAGCAAAGCGTGACTTGCCCAGACCGCAAGAAGGGCAACTCTGGCAGTCATCTGTAACTCGCCCACCAGTTAACGTCCTGGACGTGCCTGTTAGTGGGGATATTAGCCAACGTTTCTAGGATGTGGCTGTCGAATGTCATTAGCCAACACACTTCACTGAAGGGCGGGCATGGGCAGGGCACATATGCGAATATTTGGGGGAGGCCAGAGTCCGCCCTCTGTAACAAATGTCCCTTCCTGTACGGACATTTATCAAGTGATCAGAGAAAAGAAGCTAGCACAAGAACAGTGGGATATTGTGGGAAGGGGAGCTTCCTTGGGACTGATACTGGTGGTATGAGTCTTTTCTGGAGTGGAAACCTGACCCAGGTCAGACCCATACTGCGGCAGATGGAAGGGAAGGAGGATCGAGTGAACCCAGTGAGTTTTATTGCTCACAGGGTGAACCACTGGGTCCTGAGCGGATAGAACCTGGCATCTGGATGCGCAATTAGAAGCTGGGCAGCTAGGAAACACCTGAGTACAGAAGGGCCCGTGGCTGTTCAAGTGGCAAAAGTGAGTGCGACCATAATCTGAGTTTCTAAAGAAATAGGATTTTAGACAGCTTCTACACAGAAATCTTTTTTTTACTGTTGAAATGTCGACAGTTCTAGGTTTGGAAAGAGGCAGTGAGGGATTGTACAAAATGCCTGGGAAAATCACAGTCAAGACAAATAAAACAATATAAAACCAAATCAAACCTCAGTGTCCCCCTCAGCCCTCACAAAAGAAAAAAAAAAAAAAAACGGAGGGGGAGAAAAGGTGCCAGCACTAACTTTGAGAGCAATGTATTAATCCTGGACCAGGATGAATTTTGTGTATATGTTATCCTACTTTATAAATCATTCTACCAGGAAACTAGATGAGACACCTTTTTTTTGGGGGGGCATTATCGTTAGGGCTATTTACGTGTGCACGCCCACACCCCCCCACACACACATTTCACAGTGTGAGAAGTCCCCAAGAATTGGACTAAACAAAAAACAGCCACAGTGAAACAGTTACCAGTGTGAATTTTCTTTGCCATGAAAGCCCCATGTGTTGGAAAGTTTGTTCTAGGGATCTTCTTTTTAGGACCAAATTCTTTTGACCAGAGATTCCTATAGATAGGAAGCTTCTAAGAGTTGAAGCAGAAGCACTCTTTACTCTTTTTAATGAATTCACACACTTTCCCTTCTGCTGTCTTTAAGAAGCAGGGAGCACAGGCAAGAGCCCTACCAACAAAATGGGCCCACATGAGTGATTCATTCACTTTTATGTTCAATCTAAATATTCTTTTCTTCTTCAAAAAAATGAGAGCCATTCAAGACAATGGGGCCAAATAATCCAAAGAATGATCTAGCTGATCCGGGTCCCTCTGACCTTTTACCCTTCCTTTAATTCTCAATAGTGAACATCTGTGTTTGGTGGCCAGTGTCTGAAAGTAATAAAGACAATTAGAGCATTTTATTTTTTTCTTGGGGGAGAGAGGTTTGGTTGCTGGTGTGGAGAGGTAAAAATTTTGGCTATGACACTGTTTTACAGGATGAAACTAGGGGAATATTAGCCACTAGGCCTGTTGTTTCATAGGACCTACCTAAGAAATTGAGCATAGTAATATGAACATTGAAGTTATAGGTAATTCATATTGCCCCTCTGGTTGTTAGCCTGTGTAAAATTTTTTAAAACAATCTTATAATTTGTCAACTCTACCACAAAAAGAAAATAATGTTCACCTCTCTCCAGTCTTGTTCCGAGTTTTCTTCCAATTGTAAAAACTGTTAAATTAGGTTCCTGAAGACATACTCCTTCTCCCACCACTTTTGTGAAGGTTCTTCTCTCTCTTCCACCTGAGAACAAACCATCACCAAGCCAAAGCCAAACAACTTGACATGTTATTTGACTGAAAAGTATTTTAGCTTTTGGTGTGTAAAACTGTGAAACCCACCAATCTTGAGACCATTTGAAAGGGTCAAAGTTCTGAAAGAATAAGATATTCTAGGGATAATCAATTAGAGAAATTTATTTCCCAAACAGATGTCGGGGTGAAAGAAGATGTTTTCTTAGTATGTATTGTCCTCTTGACACTGCTGTGGGTTTTTGATGATGCAAAGTGGTTTCTTGTAAAGGACATATGAATTTCCTCGTATGAATGAGCAAACAGTATATATATATATATATATATATATATATATATATATATATATCCATGCATGAAACTACATAGCTATTTATTTATTTTGAAAGAGACAGTGTGAGCAGGGAGGGGGGTTGAAGAAAGGGGGCAGAGGGAGAGGATCTTTCAAGCAGACTACTTATTGAGCGAGGAGCTCAATGTGGGACTTGATCCCACAATCCATGAGATCATGACCTAAAGTGAAACCAATAGTCAGATGCTCAACCGACTGAGCCACCCAGGTGCCCTGCTACATAACAGTTTAAAACTCTTCGGTGAATGACTGTGTGATAGACTATATTACATATAGACTATTATATATTGTATGTAATATATGTGTGTCCTGGAATCTCAGTTGCAGTGAAATTTTTTTTGTTCTTCTTTTAAGATTTTATTTATTTGAGAGAGAGAGAGAGCAGAGCCAGAGAGAGAGCACAAGTGGGCAGGGGGAGAAGGAGTAGTAGGACCCCAACAAGTAAGAAGCCCGATGAGGGGCTTGATCCCAGAACTCTGGGATCCCAGAACCCTGGGATCATGACCTGAGCCAAAGGCAAACACTTAACCAACTTAGCTACCCAGGCACCTCTGCAGTGACACTTTTTTAAATGGAGGTCATTTAGAAACATTTTTAATGTTCTCAAATTTGTAGAAGGGTGTGTGTTTAAGAACTAGAGCATGAAACTTTAAAATGAGGCTAGAGTTTTCCCGTCCACTGGACACTGGATGGCTTCTGTGCGTGTCATCACTCTAATGTACACACGGAAACATGAATTTGTAGTGGAATTGTTCTACATTTAATCGCATATGTGCATAGGCACACACAGAAGACTGTTTTCATTCACCATTTCTCCTTGATGTTAAACACGTGTTGGGAATTTTGGAAACTGACTTTTCCAGATCATATTTGTGACTTTGTTCTTACACATGCAGTTTAGAAACCTACAAGGTGATAACTAGGTTATTCTTCCTCTCTCTCTCTCTCTCTTTTTTTTTTTTTTTTTTGTTGTTAATAACTCTGCCCTTCTTCCTTTTCTCTCCCCCACTGGTTTCACCCCTCCCCAGCATTCTGTCAAGCAATAGGCTATAAAATAGTTATCCAGACCAGCAGCCAGGCAAGTGCCGGTTGAGAGTAATTTCTGCCCCAAGCATTTAGCCCAGGGCAAAGCAAGCGTGCTCTCTAACTGATCAACCTGGATATTTCATTATTCATTAATTTACTGTTTAACCAAATCCCACTCATTATCAGAGGCAACGCTTGGCAGAGCCCAGCGAACAGTAGCAGTTGGTGTCAGGCGTGGAGAATTGGCCCATTTGATCCTGGGCTGTTTTATTATTCAACACCACTGACTGAGAAAAAGGTCCATGAATAATAAAGAGCCAAAGCGTGTTTGAACTGAGAAGCATGACACAGCCTTACAAAACAGCAGTTAGAAAATTAAAGGCAAGGTGGCCCAGACTTTGCATTTTTTATCTTGGCTGTGGGCACAGACGTTTATATCCCTACATTGTTTTCAGTGATTTTTTTTTTTTTTTAAGTCCTTAAGACAGAGGCATTTGCTTCAGTCAGTCTCACCCTTTCAAAACAGACCATTGAAGAACTCAGGAGCAAACTGACACAGCAAGAAACAAACATGCCTCCAGATGGGAACTTGAAAATGTCATTTCTAACCTTATAATCAGTTAGGTCCTTTGTGGCCCTACCCAGCTATGGGGAAGATTTGGGTGATTTTAATTCTCCTTTGGACCTGCCATGATTCATACCCTGGGTTAGTTTAATAATATAATTCACGATGCTGATCAAACACATGTTAAATTCCTTTTCTGTCCAACTGGTTCCTGGATAAGACTTTGGGTCCATGAGCCCCTGGCTACAAAGCTCACATAGCTAGGGCTTTTGGGATCCTGTAGGTAATATCTAAAATCTCATTAACATGGGGGAAGGACCTATGAAATATATAGTGATGAAGGGAGGGGTTTATGTTCCTGAAACACCTTTTTTGAGTTTACAGAAGCAATAGTGGTCATGAGTTCTTTCAGGCTTTGTTAGGTCTGTAAATGTACAGATGAGTTGAACACACTTGTTGGATCCATTGGTGGTGGTGGGCTTGAAAGTGTGACTGCCTTTCAGACGACCTGTCCTGTCATTCCACTCATGTAACCATTTTACTCATTGATTTACAGTCTTTGAATAAGCATGATGAAACCTAAAACAGTAATAATAACAGTACCTTTTGTATGTTGCTTTTTACTTACCTAACAGCCCCTTCACTTTATCCATACCCAACCGGACTTATGCAGAGAAATAGGGCTCAGGGGCTGTGACTCTTCATTTAGATGAGTAATAGCTATGTAGAAATAAATTTCTTGCAACCAATAAAGTCCATTTGGGCTGCCTATACTTATCAAAAGTTATAATCTTCCAAAATTTTCCATGACCAGGTCAGGACAGCATTGCCTTGGTGCTAAGATACTTAGAATGACACATGAAAGATGTGTCATCCAAAGATGTTTTGGTGGGTCAAACTTGGAGTGATTTTTTTTTTTTTTTAATGTTCAAATCAATAAACAAAGGTTGAAAACACTAGAGGGAGACTTGTCCTTTTCTTTCCTCTGGATATTCTCTTGCCTGCCTTGGATGCATTTGGGAATTGTTGTTAATATGTTAAATTTAAAGTAGAACAGGAGGGTAGCATGGAAACGATTCTCCTATCATCACCAACCTCAACGCTTTATTTTACAGATACTTAGAGAATGACTTATCCAACCTTATGCGTGTAGCTCCTGGTAGAACCACAATTAGTTCCAAATGCTTTTTCCTCTATAGAAGGTCTTAGGGCTTTGGTATGTATACATGTATATATGTATGTGTGTATGTATTTATAAGAGATTATTTATTTATTTGACAGAAAGAGACACAGCAAGAGAGGGAACACAAGAGTAGGAGAGAGAGAGGCAGGCTTCCTGCCGAGCAGAGAGCCTGATGAGGGGTTTGATTCCAGAACCCTGGGATCATGACCTGAGCCGAAGGCAGATGCTTAAGGACTGAGCCACCTAGGCACCCTGGGCTTTGGTTTTTATTCTTGATAAGATTGTTGGATTTTTTTTTCCTACATATACTTTAGTAGTTTTGAAGAAGAGGCTTTAAAACAAAAATACAGATCTCCTATGACTAAAGTACAGTATTTTGAAAAACACATCTCTTATAATGGTTGTTCTTTTGGCATTGAAATTTTGGGCATTAATTATAAGAAGAGGGTCAAAATCGTTCCTCCAACTTAATTGGGATTGGAGGGTCAAGATAGTAAGATAAAGGACTCCATTGTTTTCCTTCCTAATATGGTGGACCAGTTTGTTCACTTTTAAATAAAGGCAAATGTAAGTTAACATTAAGTTTGAACATGACTGAAACTTATGACAAAGTTAATACCTTGACTTCTCAGATCATACCAGTCCTCAATAAATCATAAAACACATTTCCTTGCATATGACCACATATAAAGAACTCCCCAAATGAAGAAATTAGGCAACATCAGGCAATTCATCTATTTGAGAATCACAAGTTCCTTGTCCTCTCTTTTCTTTCAGGCTTGTTGCAGATTGAGATACTGAATCTTACTCTCTTGTGAACTCTATTTAGGACTCTTAAGATCCTCTGTTATCCCTTTAAGTCCTTGGGATTTAGAACTTCACAGGGTCTCTCTGGAGAGGAGACACTGCTGGAAATTTGGAAGCAGAAGCTATCTTAGCATTTTTCTGATCTTGATGGGTCATAGGGACGAATAGGCCTGGTATAAACATGACCTCATCTGAGAAAAATTACTTTCCTGACTCCTTTACCTACTGTTATACTCTTTAACTTCTCTTCCCATGGTTCTCAACCCTGGCTGCACATTAAAGTGACCTAGAGACAGTTTTTAAAGATACTGATGTCCAAGCTCCATCCTCTGATGTATTTACTCTGAGACAGTGGTACGGCTTCACAAGATCCCCAGACGATCCTAATGTGCACAAGATAACAAATCAGTGCTTTATGCTCTCAGAGTACTTTCTTCAAAATATGGCACTTGCCTCATTGTCTCATTATAAAAATCTCTTTCTGGCCATCTTATATCATAAACTTTAAGGGTAAACGGAATGTTTCAATCAACTTACATAAAATATGGCATATAGTAGTTGCTAATTCATCCAGTAGATTCTTATTAAGCAGTTATTAAGTTGGAGGATTTGGTGATACATCAGTAACAAGATTGATCTGGTCTTTTACCTTGTAAAATTCGCAGTATTTTGTTCTTGAAGGCAAGTATTTGCGAATCTCTCTAGGATTAGCTGATAGCTGGCCAAAAGACATCATTGTACAACAGGTTATTGTTGAGGGCTTCCTATGTCCTAGTTATTACGCTAGTCTTGGCTACATTACAGTAGATGAACTGGGCTGCAAAGGCTATCGGTTAGGGCATACTGTTTTATCTGCTCTTTGAATTGACCCATCCTATGTGTCCCAAACTCTGTCCACTTGTGAGATTTTCACTTACCCATGTAAGGAATCTCAGATTTTTAAAACCTAAAAGATTTCTACAAATTGCTAAAATACCCATGATTTTGATCCCTAATACTGCACTGTAGGTGGCAAAAAGAATGAGTAGGTGTTTGGTTCAATTTTCTCTACTATAGTTTCACCCCAAGCCAGGACATAGTATTTTTTTCAGGTAATAATGAATTTGAAATTTGTTTCCGGGCATTTTAATATGCTGTGCCTCATCAACATTTCCCTCTAAATCAAAGATAAGTATCTGTCATGTAGATAAAATGTTTGCATTTCACTTTTTGAAGTATTTTCATCAACTTAAGTAACAACATTTAATTTGATCCTTGCATATGATCCTCAGACATCTATCTGAGATGTAAGATAGGTATTAAAACACCTTTCTTGGTTTTGCAGGTAGGAAACCTAGGCTCAGGTTGAGAAACCAAGTTCCTCTTGCAGGAAAGTGGCAGAACACATAAGTTTGATGCTCTTATCTAGATCATTCCATAGCCATACTTAATCCAAGTATGTATCCATCCATGCCACAGAAATGCACACATACTTTTTTTATAATAATAAAGCTAGAATATGAATGTATAATAGCATGATATATATTTTAATAGTGTACTAATGTGCATCAACTGAACTAAGGTGTGATACGTTTGTGAGAAGTCTGAACCATAGAGTATTTTAAAAGGATGCAGTATTACCTCTTTTGAGTATGTAGAAGTGGACCTGCAATAATTAAATCTTCCTTTTAGAAATCCTTAGAGTACTAACTTTGATTAATACATAAGATTGCCTTGTAATTATACTCTCAATTATTTGTATGTAAATGGGTGCTCCCCAAGTGCTGGAGGATACTGAAAACAGTGTCTTCTCTTAAACAGTTTATATACTCTCCCTGTAATCTTTATTTACACTAGCAATTTGTTCAGCAAGTCTTTTCTCCATTGATATGGTAAAGGCAAACTTCGCTCAGCCAGATCTTTGTTAGATCAGAAATTCTGATTTAAGTGACTCTGAATTAATGAGGTTTTACTTTATTTGCAATGTAATAGGTTTCCCACCACATGTCTGCCTTTACATGCACATATAACCTTATTAATATATGTTTTCATACATTTAAAAATACTCTGCAGAGCTAATGACTTGATTTATCAATGAACCTGAGAGGTTTCAAATTATTTTATAGCTTCTTAGTATAGATTTGCCTTAGTCCATCTGTAGCAGTGGAGGAAAAATTCTGTTTCCTTAAGTCCTTTTATGAGGGTGCCAAAAGGTATAAAAATATGAAGCCATTTAATAGCCAGGCTCTTTGAAAGTACCAACACACACAGTGTGCATGCTAAGTTTAATCACACTGATGGATTTCCATGTACTGTCTCAATTCCAGACTCCCTCATTAGTGCAGTCAATCCTGAAGTTCTCCCCGGTGAGTGAAGGGTGAAGGTGACTTGGACACCCGTGAGAGGATGGCAGGAGGTTGCCAACACCCAGAAAAAGACAGTGGGAAAAAGCTCTACCATATGAGGCTATAATCCTAGCTGTGGTCAATGTGTTGAAAGCTTTATATTTCCTGACCACAGGATCTTTCTATAAAATGAGCAGGGAGGGGGGACATTCCCAGGATTAGCCAGCTGGCTATTTCTATATGCTTATTAAAATTTCTGGAAGAAGTAGTGGGGCCTTTTAGCCGTTTTAAAATATATCTGCTTGGGAAATCATAAACTTCTCCCTCATCCCAACTATTTAGTACAAGAGGGCTGGATAAAATATTTTCAAACTTAAATTTTGACAGTTGCAGTGAGGAAATAGGAATATAGAAAATGGTGGTAAAAACAGTAGCAGTAGCAGAAGCAGGGAGAGAATCCAGATGTCACCTTCGTAGGAAATCTTTTTCTCCTCGAAGGACCCGCAGGTCAGGCTTTTTAACTTTGGACAAAACACAGTTTCATTCTATCCCATGCAGGGTACAGGGCAACCTCCTCTTTTCGAGGCTGTGTTTGGAACCTGCTGCCTCTTTGTATTCAATATCCACATGCTATTCCCCTAGCTTGCTGAGCGAATCCCTGCACAATAGTGGCATTAAGGAAAGCAAAGCACCAGCAATGCATTTGGTTCTTTCTTTAGGGAAGAAAAACAAACAACTTAATGCTTAACATTCATCAAAAGACACTGGGCCATCACATATACTATTGAAGTAGTGGTAGAGTTGAGTCCATTATATGACAACTCCTCAGAGCTTTTAGTCAAAACTGTGTGACAGAGGGATATTCTTAAAGTTTTTCTTATTCTTTCTCTTTCTTCTCTTTTTTCCCTCTCCTCCTCCTCCTTCTCTGAGAGGGATTTAGTAAATAAAACCAAGTTGCTCTCTCTCTCTCCCTTGCTCCCCCACTTCATACATATATATACATGTATATGTTTATATATGTATATACACATATATGTATACACATAAAGAGCAGGATAGATATAGGTATAGATATAAATGAAGATAGATAAACACACAGATATATAAATTGCTCTTCTCAATTTCCTTCTTCCTCTTCTCCTCTGTTAAATAAATCACTGAGCTAACCAAATCTTCATTTTCGGTTGTAGGGCTCCCAGGATATACATAAAGGAAATCCAATGTCCTTTTAGTATCTTGAAATTTTATCATTCCAACTGAGATACCTTTTCTCCTTTAATTAATATCTCCAGAACCAGTGCATAAACATGAGTATTAGATTGGAGCTTTAAGCCAATTCCAAGTAAATTCTTTTGTTGAAAAGGATCATGAAAACAATAGCTTCTAGTTTTTTACATTGTATAGTGTGCCTTCACATATTCTGTTTCATTCAATCTCTTCCAAGTTCTCTGGAAAATTATGGACCTCATAGGGTTGGTTAAATAAAGGGAGATTTGAAAGTTAATAGGCTTGCCCCGTAACAAGGAATGAAGAGATTCTCAGCTGATTCTCTGGAAATCTTCTAGAGGCCAGCAGACATCCTACTATGCTAGAGTTCTCGAAATTGTAACAGAAAATACACACTTATCAATTTGACTATAAAAATTTAGCTCAATAGTGAAATAATGAATTAGATGACTTGTAAGTGTATGTGTGTGTGTGTGTCCAATTACCTTGTTCCTAAGGAGGGGTTATGTGTCAGGTCAAAGGTAGAAGCAAGAGAGGAAAGGAGGGCACTGATTTCTGAGAAATATTTCTGCTTGTTGGCATCTAACCATGAGGAGTTTGGAGCACAGGAAGACAAAAAGTAAGTTGAATGATTATCTAAGGAAGGAATGAGTGATGGGAATACAGGAATAGAAAGGAAAGTAAGATAGAAAGACAGAAAGAAGAAATAAAGAATGAAGTAAGGAATGAGCAAATAAAATGGCAAGTAATGGCATTTTTCTTTCTCACCTAAAGCCTGATATTTAGGACCCTAAAGTATTATGTTTACATTACAGTTAGGCAGACATTTAATAAGACTGAGGCAAGAGAAGGCTTCCTCCCTCCTAAATAACTATTCTACTTGCTTTTTGATGCCAGAAATTTTCTTAACACCAGGTAAAGCTTTCAATTCTCTATTGTAAATTTAAGATTTTAAAACAAATACACTGGTAAAATAGTCCATAGCATGAATGATTTTTTTTATCAAAGTATAAAGAATGATTTCAACTTATTTACTGTTTGGATATAGGAGAAGTATTTCTACTAATGTGTTCTTTGAGCCTTGGAGAATGGAATGGAGTTGTTATTGAACTGAATATGAATGGAGGACATCAGGGGAGACTTTTAACTTATCAGTGGAGAAATCTGGTTAGCAGCGTCTTAACCAGTGCTGTGTGCCTCCTGACGTAATATACTGAGAAGAAAATGTCACTTGTGTTGTCACTATGCACTTTGATTTCTTGCAAAAAAAAAAAAAGGGGGGGGGAGGGCATCATCTGAATTTGATCACAAGGACACATCCTATAGATCTGAATGTAGGGACCATATATGCAGCAACTGGTATGTGGTCTTCAAAAGTATCAGTTTGTGTTGGGGAAGATGAAGAATGGCCAAGGAACTCTTTCAGATTAGAGAAGACTAAAGAGACATGCAACCAAATGCAAATTAGGATCCCATAATAGGATGTGGACCAAAGAAAAAATTGCGATAAGGATTTATTGAGGAAATTGATGAAATTTAAATATGAATACCATGTTAGAAAATAGTATTGCATCAATGTTAGGTTTTGTGATTTTGCAATTATACTGTGATATAAGGGTGTGGTATGGGCAACTCCTTGTCAAATAGTTCAGGACAGAAAGAGAGAAGGAGAGAGGGAGGAAGGTAACAAATGTAGTAGAACTGAATCTAGGTGAATACAGAAGTTCCTGGTTCTATTTTTGTAATACTTGCGTAAGTTTGATAATCTTTCTACATAAAAAGTTTTTAAAAAGTAGAGAAAGCACCCTTTTACGAAGATGGCGCTGAAAGCTAAGAAGGAAGTCCCTGCCCCTCCCAAAGCCGAAGCCAAAGCAAAGGCTTTGAAAGCCAAGAAAGCGGTGCTAAAAGACGTCCACAGGCACAAAAAAAAGAAGATCCGCACATCACCTACATTCCGACGACCCAAGACTCGGTGTTTCCCAAGGCAGCCCAAATACCCTCGAAAGAGCGCCCCCAGGAGAAACAAGCTTGATCACTATGCCATCATCAAGTTCCCCCTGACTACTGAGTCAGCCAGGAAGAAAATAGAAGACAACAACACACTTGTGTTCATTGTGGATGTCAAGGCCAACAAGCACCAGATCAAACAGGCTGTGAAGAAGCTTTATGACATTGATGTAGCCAAGGTCAACACCTTAATCAGGCCTGATGGAGAGAAGAAGGCATACGTTCGGCTGGCCCCTGACTATGATGCTTTGGATGTTGCCAACAAAATTGGGTTCATCTAAACTGAGTCCAGCTGGCTAAATATAAATACAGTTTTTTCATGATAAAAAAAAAAAGTAGAGAAAGCATTTTCTTTTCAAAGAAGATTTCCTTCTGTTGGAGAGGAAATCGAATTGTGCATTTGGGCTGTGTTTCTGCAACTGGTAACTTAGCAGCTCTCATTGGTGAGAAAGAGCAACAGGTTTAGATTATGTCATATTTCTTTAGGTTCAAACAGTCCATTTTGAAGATGCCCATTGGTCAGATAACATAGCTCCTCCATTTGCGATATGTTAAATAATAGTTATGTCCTCCACCTAAAGATATAATAGAAGATATATTCACACAGGGCTAGACCTAGAACAGACATCATTTTGTTTAACATGCTTCTCTGGAGATAAAGATCTTGATTGAAAACCCAATTTGGGACATTTTAGTAGAGTTTACTCTCCTTAAAAATGATCAAATGCAGTTACTTAAAGTCTTTATAAAGATTCTTTAGAAAGATCACAATAATTAAGGACAATTAAATGCTCATGATGGAATGAATTAGATGTGAATTAGATGTGAATGTAAGCACAGCTATAGATGAAACAAATTCTAAGTTATATTTGGAAATAATGATATTATAGTTTTATGTTATCTCTCTGTTTCTTCTCACCAAATCCAGGAGAAGCAGCAGATAGGGGTAGGAAAACATTTCTGCCCTGGGGCAGGTCCAGCCATTAGTTTTTTTTTTGTTTGTTTGTTTGTTTGTTATCACCTGGTGTCCCATTGATCCATGCATGCCCATGTGGACGCATTCCATTTTACAGTGGCCAGTGTATGCACAATCTACTTATGTCAGAGTGATGTATCAATTCTGGAGAATTCTTAGTCTCTCAATCTGCCACAACCAAGTGTTGTATTAGTATTTTTTTTTTTTTAGTATTTGAAGTGCAAACTTATATGCTGATTTTCATGGCTTTAGCTATTTACTTCCTATCTTTTACTATGTGGGTTCATGTAAATGCTGAAAATGTGATGAACTTCCCATTCGGTAATTGTATAGTCCTTCCATAGCTGCCTAGATAAAAATATCTCTCCTTTGTAGTAGCGATGAAGAAGTTTTGAAGATTCTATTGGCTTTTAGGGGTGGGAAATAGAGCAAACTTCAGGCTGAGCACTAGTTAAAAGATGGTCTCCCCCACTACTCAGAAGTCATTTACTTTATTGTTGCTTCCTGTGTTTTGCCATCAACGACACCCCCATGACATCAGCAGCCTTTGGTTAAAAGCTGTTCACTGGCTGCCTTGACAGGCTTTTGCTGTTTAACTGTTTCATGGCCACTTAAATATGTCACATATACATGCTTCCCAGCGATTTCAGTAGGGTTTCCCACGCCATAGGTTCTGGATCCAGATTACAATCTGTAAAGACATGGCTGTTTTTAAAACTAGCAGGTTTTGAGTGAAACTCTAGAAAAAAGGAAGGGGCAAATGCACAGAATCTGTGGGTCTCTCACCATAAATTCTTTGCTGTCAAATTTCCATCATAGCACAGGACACAGTCTAGTACAATGCCACTGGGGATTTGGGGGTTGGGGAGGGAGAAACGGAGGTGTTTCTACTTCTGTATAACCACCCTGATCCCTGTCTACAACTATCCAGTCCTCTACCCAAGAGTGATTTCTGTGAATCTGAGTTAGCTCTCTACCAGCATCCATCAGAACACAGCTATTAGCAGGAGCTGTCACAAATGTGGGGGCAGTAACATGCTAAGATTCTCCCTTCAGCACTGGCTGTTCCTTGGGGTCTCCGGAAATGTAACCTCCTATCAGGTTGGCTTACAGATTGCCATAGTGTTTACAGATTGTCCTGAAAATGAGATGTCATGAGAGGGGATCCCGGGGTGCAGCTCTTGAAATGAATTCAATATGAAAAATTAAAGTGATGTGGGATCTTAGTATGAGTAAAAAAACCTATGCAGAATTGTAGATGAAAGGAAGTTAGTACTGTAAATTAGGTTATCATGAATGGGGAACATTTATATCAATCATCAGGGCTGGAGGATGAATTTATATAGGGGTAATTGATGAGTCACATTAAAAAAAAAAAGCTAATGTAGATAATAAGTGAGTAGAGAATAATACCCCTGGTGTTTGGGCCTGAAGCTGTCCTCTGGGTCACAGTAGCTAATATTCAAGAAATTATTTTTAACTATAGGTATAAGAAAATGCCGAGTACCTTTTCCTTTAGACATCCCTGAACATCCTAAGTCATTACAGGTGCTAAAGCCATGTAAGGATTTTAAAGTACTACTTCCAGATTCCACAGGAGAAGTCCTGTGTGGTCTGTTTTACTGCAAGCACAGTAAAAATTACTGGGCCCTATTTATTCATTATTAATCTGGTGGCAGAGATGTATCTTAAGTCCTCATGTGCTTTAAGTGCTGCTGTTATTATTTGTTGGGAAATTTTCCCTTTTTTTCCTATTAAATCTTCATTCCAGGAGTTGTGTTTATTTGGCACTAAGTTAAAAGGAGAGGATGTTGTTAAAGGAAGGGACCACTTTACTGTTCCTATTAACACAGCGTCGCACTCCCTACCGCTACTAAAATCTCCCAATTGATTCAGTCTCTGAAGTCTGTCATCAAAGGGTAATTTGGAAACTATTAGAATTCACAGATATCATTTTTTAAATTTAAATACAGATCATGGTAAAATGGTTGAAATGTGGTACAACATATTTCCTTCTTCTAGGTTTTGGTAATATGATATTAGCCATATCATATTTTAATTTTATTATTTTTCTGTGGTACTCATAGAATAGAGTTTCTATCCTAGAGGGGCAAATGCATTAAAAAAAAAGAATGGATAACTTATATTGATAGAGTTTTATTGATATACTGACAAGTACTAGTAAGAGCATTTCAAATTAGAGCCGATGATCGGCAACATTTGAAGTCTCACAAGATTGAAGTGGTTAATAAAGATGTATCTGGCCATGCTTTAAAACTGAAGTAAACAGCATGGACAGAAACATAATGAAATCCAAAGAAGTATTAAATGGTATATTTTCTTCCCAAAGAGTTATAATTTATCTCTTGAGATTTCCCTCTTACCCAAAGAACTCAAGTGACTAAGAAGGTTAAGTTCATTTGAAGTATTTGAACTTCATATTACATAGGCATAATTGAGTGAACACTCCCTCTAAATTCAAATGTTGAAAGAGTACCCCCCTCCCTATATGATAGTATCAGGAGGTAGAGAATTTGGGAGATAATTAGGATTCAAGGAGGTCACAAGAGTGGGGCCCTTATGAACAGGGATTAGCACCCTTACAAGAGTCATTGCTTCCCCTTTCTGCTCTCGGCTATGTGGGGATATAAGGATAAGTTAGCTGTCTGTATCCTGGAAGAATTTCATCGGAACCCGACCCATGCTGGCATCATGATCTTGGACTTCTAGGTTCCAGGACTTCGAGAAACGAATTTCTGTTGTTTCCCCACAGTCCGAGCTATTTTTGTTATAGCAGGCTGAGCTAAGATACTCCCTGAGATAACTTCCTTTACTTTTTTAAATAAGATTTTATTTAATCATTTATTTTAGAGAGAGAGGGTAAGCCCACAAAAGCGGGATAGGTGGGAGAGGAGTGGTGGGAGAAGGAGGGGAAAATAATCTCCACCAGGCTCTGCCAAGTGCAGAGCCCCACACAGGGTCTGACCCTATGATCCTGCACCCATGCCCCCCCATGCAAGACCACTACTAGACTGAGCTAAGAGTTGGACGTTCAAACAACTGAGATGCCCAGGTGCCCCAACCTCCTTTATTTTTAAACCTGGAGACCAAATTAATGGTTTCCTATAATATGAGCATATTTGTTTATTTAAAGAGTTTTGGGGGTTGTTTTTTCTTTTAAGATTTTTTTTTCATTTTTTATAAACATATAATATATTTTTATCCCCAGGGGTACAGGTCTGTGAATCGCCAGGTTTACACGCTTCACAGCACTCATCATAGCACATACCCTCCCCAATGTCCATAGCCCCACCCCCCTTCTCCCAATTTTAAGATTTTTATTTTTAAATGATTTCTACGCCCAACATGGGTCTTGAACTTACACCTCTGAGATCAAGAGTTGTATGCTCCTCCAACAAAGCCACCTCTGGTAGTGGCCTATTTTGATCCCAATCTAGTTTCAGATGTTCTAGGAATACTGGAATTAATTAATTAACTAATTAATTAATTTTAAATATTTATTTATTTAAGAGATATAGAATGAAAGAGAGAGAGAGAGAGAGTGAGATGGCCAAGGGTCAGAGGGAAAAGCAGGCTGAGCAGGGAGCCTGATGTAGCACTTGATCCTGGGACTCTAGGATCATGACCCTAGTCAAAGGCAGTCGTTTAATCAAATGAGCCACCCAGGTGCCCCAGAATACCGGAATTTAAAGCTACTATTTTTTTTTTTTTTTTTTTTTTTTATTTTTTATAAACATATATTTTTTATATACATATATTTTTATCCCCAGGTCTGTGAATCACCAGGTTTACACACTTCACAGCACTCACCAAATCTATTTTTGAGGGCACTTGACAGAGTCAGGAGAGTACCGCGGTTAGTCGGCTTTTCCCTCTTCTCACAGGCTCTCTGCAGGTAGGGAGCAGTGGCCACTAAGCGTGCCCTGGACAACCCTGGGTAGGGAACACACCTAGGATAAAATGTTCTTTTTGACTTACGTTGGGGTGCATCATACATTTTTGCTGCCAGCCTTTTCCTTTTCCTTGCAAAGGCTTTTAGTGGTAGTGCAAAGCAATGAAACTTGTCTCAATTACTAGCTTTTCTTTCATTGAGCCATCTTCATTTTGTTTTTTTCCTGGTTCATCTGAAATGGGCTCCCCAAATTGGGCTGCTGTAAGATTTGCTGGAGAGGCTGCTGAAGTTTCGTGGTGATTCTGAAGACTTTCGTGGCACTGTGTCTGTCCCTTCCTATCTATTCTGATGTTCATACATTCAAGAGATGTTCAAACATTCTTGAATACGAGCCTTTACTTTTTTTTGTTGCTCAGCAAGGAAGTCTTGTATAAGAATTTAATTTATTTTAATAGGAAAAGAATGCCTGTTACAGGTCAAGGATAATGCACAAAAATGAAGACATGATAAAAGAGGAAACATGCTGCTTCCGTGAGATAACCAGAGAGCAATAAAAAGCAATGAACACTAGTGCTGTTATGTCCAACATGTCATTTCATTTCCTTCATGGGTGAATTTGGGAGAGAGTACAGACGAAGCCTTACGACTGTGATGTCAGCACTTCCTCATCAAGGAAAGGAGACTCCTCTCTTTCTGGCAGTCATGACTTCCTTGAGAGAATATCCCTCTCACAGAGGATCTCCTACACTCCTCCCACTCCAGAACAGGAGAAGAGGTAACATGAGAAGAAGTGCTTAGTGTAGTACACCAGTTCCTACTGGGTGGATGTGAGGAGCCATGCCCACTAGCACTTTTGTGTGTGGACTGCCCCACCATCCTCTGCCAGCCTACAGAAGGAAAAGCAAAGCTTAGAGGAAGATACTCCTTCATACAGAAGCAGCACTAAGAGGCACCTGTAGCGAGATGAGTGGGAAACCATCCTGACAAAGACATTTTAGATAAAAAAGGAAATGCGACACGGCCTTTCTATTTTAGTGACATTACAGTTTTTCAGTGGCTATCTGAAAGAATGATATCTGATCAACAGGCATAACTAAGCTCTTAAGAAAAAAAAAAGAATTCAACTATGTTAAATCTATAAACTATGAAAATAATGTAATAGCATATTAGAGATTACTGTTTTTGGTGTGAGAACAACCCTTGATCGGTGGTCAAGATACGTGAACGCTAGTGCTGTGTTCTGTCACTGTGTAGCCACATGACCTTATACATCTCTCCTAAGGTCCTTGGGCCTTAGTTTCTTTACCTGTAAAAGGAGAAAACATAGGTAGACCAACTGGACTTTATAGGCCTTTTCAGCTCAGTGACTCCATGCCTTACAAAGGCATTTTAAGAAATAATAATCATTCAGCCTTTCCCCCTCTTTATTTCTTTTTATTTTTTAAATTCTCCTATTGGGGTATGTACCCAGGTGACAGCTGGGGCTCTGTTCAGTCAACTTATTAATGAAAATATTACTGAGTTTGTTCAGGAGATCTACAGATATGCTAATTGGCAGCTGCTCCATTCTTCTCAGGGAGCGATTCCAAGGGAAATATTTGGAATTGGGTTTGAAATACTTCTTCCTTATTCCTGCCTGGGGGATTTATGTAAAAGAATAAAAAATTTACCCTAAGTCAGAAGATTCTCTGGTCTGATCCACCTTTTCTAGGACTTTATGAGCAGGAGGGAAGGTTATGGCAGTTTTTCATTTTCTATGAGAATGTCAGAGCTTGGAACAATAATGGAGTCTGGAATTGCTCTTCATAAAAGTGTATGAAATTATCAGCAGAATGGAAGGGAAATGCAGGAGGTGAGATCAGAGATATAAAAATAATTTTCTTATTACAAAGTAGTTTTCTTTCTTTAAATGGCATGCAGGATTAATCCACCCTGATATCCATGCTGGGTATTTATCTGGTAATATATTTCTTTGCAAATAACTTCACAGGCTATTATTATTGTGATAAATTCTTCTCTATCTGGAGTTTTCCCAAGTGGCATAACATCCTAAGCAAAGTTTCTTCTGCCAATGATGCAGGTGACTATGTAACTCTAGAGCTCTAGGGCAGGGATGAGGTACACTGTGAAACATAACATCCAAGAGGTTAATAAAAATCACAAAAGTCTTGACTAACTTTGCAAGAGGAATGGGCATAAGGCAACTCAAGTATCCCAGCACAAGCCAACCACAATTCCTGAGAAGAACTGGCATTCATGTAACCCTAAGAATGTAAATTGAATAATAATTTTGTAGACATTAAAGCCACAGAAGATGCCTGGGGTCAATATTAAATGCAGAAAAAAAGATTCTGTGCTTAAAATTCTGTTATAGAAACTTGAAGACTGTCAGATTTTCAAGGCTTTCTCTATACAGAAAAAACATATTCTGTTGAGCACATGCATGATTCATTATACATGCAGACATTCTAGGGGTTTCTGGGTGGTGGTGGAGGGAGTAATTATGGACTACTGTTCAGAGAAAAGGAAAGAGGAAAGATAGAATTACATTTTAATGTCACAGATATTTCAAAGACAAGCTGAGACATTTTTAGAAAGGGAAGAAGCTGAGCAGGAAGATGCAGAGCTGTCTCCAAAGGATTTGCTCAGAGTGGAGAGCCCTCCAGATCATTCTCTGGAGAGTGGTCTTACAGTTAGAATCACTGAAGACCTTGAGCTTAAATTTTATTCCCTGCTCAGTCTCTGGAAATGGTGCCTTTCTTTTTGTGTTTGCTTTTTCTTTTTTTAAGGATACATATCAACCCTGTCTATTATATCCTCTTCAAAGAATTTCTTCAATTTATAAAATTAAAAGTTTTAATTCTTTAATTCCAAATTCTATATATTCAAAAATTGGTAAGTCAGGCCTCTTCCAGTCAGTCTCTATGTAATTCAATTCAATTCAGACACACAGCTACTTTTCTAAATGTATGTGTCAAGTACATTTTCCATGTTGGTAGGCAGAACTTCTAACAGCTTCCACCTTTTTCTATTCTTTTTTTTTTTTTTTTAAAGATTTATTTATTTATTGGCGAGATGGTGAGAGGGAAGAGAGTGTGAGCATAAGTGGGAGGGTTAGAGGGAGAGGAAAATAGAATCTCAAGCAGACCCCACACTGAGTTGGGAGCCCCAACATAGGGTTCAAACTCACTACCCTGAGATCACAACCTGAGCTGAAACCAAGATTTGGTCGCTTCCAAAGGTGGCTTCCTTCCTCCCAAAGGACCACTGATCTCTGACTGAGGAGTGTAAACTCATTCAACTCTGTTGTTAATGGCTTGTAAATAAACATGGACTACTTTTTTGGAGGGGCTTTCCATTGGTGGTTCAGAGGTAACATAGAACCCACTACCTGCTAAACCATTTCCTTTTTTGTACTTTTTCTGTATGTAAATTTCAACGTTACTATTTCACCCCGTTGTCTAACTCATTTAACATTTTATTAGTCTTATACAATTTTGATACTAACTATAACTGTACAAAAACTATAAAATCTATAGAATCATATTGGAATCAAAATTTTTTTTTAGTTGTATATCTTGTTTACTCCATTTAAACATGGGTCCCCGGGTAGGGATGTGAGTTGATAATAGGTGGGGAGGATGACATCTCACTGAGGCTGGGGATCATCCAAAATAATGCCACTTACCATGAGACTTTTCACTTTGGTCCACAGATTTGCCGGAGGCCTTTAGGATAAATCTGGCTTATGTAACTCGATTTTAAAAAGAAAGCGTTTGAGTATGTCACTAATGCCGTGCTTGAAATGTTATGTGTGATTTTTGCTGTGTTTGGCATTTTACTGTATTTTTAACAGTAACTGTGACGCTTGATGGGCTTGGCCCTTTTAGGGCTCCATCCAGTTGTCTAACAGGCCAACTCTCTGGGACAGTCCGAGGCCACGATCTTCTCCCAGGGTGTTTGTTGTAGTCTCATCTACTGACAGGCGTTTTCTTAGCCTAGACCCCCCTGAAAGAGGCTGAGAAAACGGCTTGGTATGGGTCATATAACTTGGGAAGCGAACCCGAGAGAAAGGAGTGACTGGCTGGTGCCAAACGAGGAAAGAGGGAAGGCAATCAGGAAGTTTGTTACAGAATGATCACTAAGTACGCACCATCGCACCATCGAGAGATAAGGGAAGTGTGCATCCTCCAGCTCCGGACCCCCGCCCCCGCCCCCGCCCCCCCACCGGTCCCGAGTTGCGCCATCACCTTGCCCCTCGCGCTGTGCGCATGCGTCCGCGCGGCTGCGTGCTTCCGGAGCACCCAGGACCTGGATCTGCCACCGAAAGGGAATAGGGCACGTGCTGCTGCCTCCCTGGGGGCGCCTCGGGAGGACACAAAATGTCCCAGAAGTTATGAGCAGTATCAAATCCAGAAGCGCACTTTCCCTTCCATTCTATTGAAGAAGGACCTCGGTTCCTTGGGGACCTGTTGCTTTGGTGAGAAACCGGAAACTTTTTACTTCACTCTGTAGTTAGCGTCCACAGGCTTCAGCTACTTTCGGGCACCGTCTTCGCTGGGGTCCGTTGAAAGAAGAGCCTGTGACAGTTTGGAGAGTTAGTTTGAGGTTTTCATCTCTGCGAGCTGGAATTCAAGAGAAGGGAACGAACGGGATACAGGGAACCGGAGAGCCAATTCAAAGATGCAATAGGATGCAGTAATGTTTGGTCACATTAGGTGGGGGTGGGAGTGTGTGTTTGGATTGATCCTTCCAGGTCTTTTTTTTTTTTTTTTTTTAAATAATTAAAAAAAATTTTTTTTAGAAACATATAATGTATTATTAGCTCCAGGGGTACAGGTCTGTGAATCACCAGGTTTACACACTTCACAGCACTCACCATAGCACATACCCTCCCCAATGTCCATAACCCCACCACCTTCTCCCACCCCTTCCCTCCGGCAACCCTCACTTTGTTTTGTGACATTAAGAGTCTCTTATGGTTTTTCTCCTCCCGGTCCCATCTTGTTTCAGTTATTTTTTTTCTACTCCCAAACCCCCCACATTGTATCCCCACTTCCTCATATCAGGGAGGTCATATGATAGTTGTCTTTCTCCGATTGACTTATTTCGCTAAGCGTAATACCCTCTAGTTCCATCCACGTAGTCGCAAATGGCAAGATTTAATTTCTTCTGATGGCTGCATAGTATTCCATTGTGTATATATACCACATCTTCTTGATCCATTCATCTGTTGATGGACATCTAGGTTCTTTCCATAGTTTGGCTATTGTGGACATTGCTGCTATAAACATTCGGGCGCACGTGCCCCTTCAGATCACTACGTTTGTATCTTTAAGGTAAATACCCAGTAGTGCAATTGCTGGGTCGTAAGGTGGCTCTATTTTCAACTTTTTGAGGAACCTCCATGCTGTTTTCCAGAGTCCTGCTGGGTCTTTTGAGGATCTTTTGAAATGTGTGAAATATGTCTGCTTCATTGTTCCTTAGGCTTAGGAAAGTTACGTACATCTCCTTAGGTAAGAGGTGTAAATAAATGGCAAAATATGGATTTTAATCCAGGGCTGTGTGATTCCCAAGGCCTTCTACTTAACTACCAGGATATAATGCCTGCCTGATTTGCATATTTGTCTGGTGATACTATCGTGCCTATTCAGAACTACCAATCTAGAAACAGAAGAAGATGGGTGAAAGCAAAATTATCATCCGTTCTTGGTTATCAGACATAGGTTTGATCTCCAGTGGAACTTTTTGTAAAGATTGTTATATCACTGTCCCTTCAGTTCTGTCCCTCATTAGACTGTTACCAGAATTTAAGGTGATAAAAAATGGATTTTCCTGCCACTGGTCACTCCTAGACTAGTAGACATCAGATTTGACAGTGAAAGTCTCTTGAAAGAAGGCATTACTTGTTAAGCACATTGTCATTGTTTTTGTTTGCTTACTTTTGAAAACAACTAGGGAATCTAATGCTTAGGTATTATATGTGTCATTATAAAAATTTAAGAGTATTTGATATTACTCACCTTTGTGTTTTTTTGGTAATTAGAACAAATAAAGTTGTCAAAATAATATTTTGATTAATCATAATGTTGCTGATATTTTTGAGTTTGCCTGCATGTGTTTGTGGCTTCGTTGTTTATGTTGTAGGCAAGCTTAATCATCTACGGATGGTATTTTTTGATGTTAGTGGGGAAGTTGTTTATCTGTCTCTACAACTGTTTAGGACCCTGCCTAACCAAAATTACAAAGGAGCAATGTTTCTCCTTAATGTCTTCAGCTTCTTTTTGGGTACTGGTTTTTCCTTTCTCCATACTCTGAGATGCCAAGTTCATCTATCCTATCAAGAAAGGTTTTGTTATCCATCATATGTATAGTTCAGTATGGACTTAAATCAGTGTATTGGTGCTACTCTTCATTGCCTTTGTCTCCTCACTCTCCAACAATCCCGAGTTCTCTACAGTAGCCTAAATACAGGATGGTGGCTCTGCTTTTTGCTTTACTCACAAGGCCCCTTTTTTAAGCCTGTCTTCCCTCTTCTTTGCTTGGTTGTTTTCTGCTCAACCTTTGAGACTTAGCTCACCGGGGTGGGGGTGGGGGTTGCCTGGGTGGCACAGTTGGTTGACTGACTCTTGATTTTGGCTCAAGTCATGATCTTAGGGTCCTGGGATCAAGCCCTGTGTTGGCTCTGCATTCAGCGGAGAATTTGTTGGGATTCTCCTGGTCCTCTTCCTCTGCCTCCCCAACCCCCAGTAAATAAATAAATCTTAAAAAAAAAAAAAAAGAGAGAGAGAGAGACTTAGCTGAAAAATAACCATTTTAGGAAATAACCCCTGACACTCCTGTCCTTTCTAGAAGCTTAGGAAACCCTTTCTTCTGGTCCTATAATGTTCTATATAGAACTCTATTACTGGTACTTACCACGTTGTTTCATAGCTGTTGTTTCCATTACATAGTGATCATCTTGAGGGCAATAACTGTGTTTTATTCACATTTGTCAACTCAGCACCTGGTAAGTAGTAGGTACTTCATGTATGTTTGCTAAATTGAATTTGAACTAAATTTAATATTTTGGGGGCATGAGTTCTTTCTATCTCGTTAAAATAATATAATAAAAAAAAAACTCCTTCTTCCACTTTCCCTGGTGGAATATCAATATTTCCATTCCATAATTCAGGATTTATAATTTGGTGAAAAGTTAAACTTGATCCACATAGTTTCATTTGATTAAAATAATTTTACATAATAGTGTATGGGGGGGTAGAAGGACGTTGGCATGGAGTAGAAAATGTGTTTCTGAATTTTAACTGACACAAGAAACCAATTTTCAAACCAAAAGCATATCCTTTGGTTTTAGTAATGTTGTGTGCCAATTCTGAGTCATTGCATAGCTAATCAGAAGCTTTAGAATATTTTTAAAAATGTACATGCTCTGTAGATAGTGGAATGTCCAGAGAGTTATAACCTTGAACTTCTGTACTCAACTGTTTTCTTCCCTGCTCCTTGCAGTTCTTTCATATAGGATGATTACCATATATATGTAATCGTTTATATTTGAATGTTTGAATCTAGTGTTTAGGAAACCTACATAATTCTAAATTTTAAAGACTGCATAAATACATGCTCATGGATATTAAGGGAATTTTCAATTCCCATTTCATACATAATCATGTCATGCATTCTAAAAGCATAGTGTTGGGGGAAAATCACAAATCAAAGTCATTTATATCTAATACCATTAGTGAGGAAACTTTAATATTAAAATGGTAAACATCAATTATTGCTATCACTATGACAGCTTGGAAGAGTGAACTAAAAAATTGGGAACCTAGACAAATAAAATACATGTTTTGTAGCATTTTAATTATTTGGAACTCTGTTCAGAGATATATGTGGATATACATATATTTCACTATTTACTTGTCCTGTCATTGTTTCAGAAGTATTTTTCTCATTTTATTTTGCATTGCTATCAGTGTCAGTCTTCATATAAAACTTACCTAGTGACTTCATTTCAAGCAATTCTTTTGCTTTCCACAAGGTTTATGACTTATACTGGCTTACTTTTACAATTTTTTTTCCATTCTTAAGCATTTATTTTTCCTGCTTATCCTGCATATTTTTCTTTTTTTAGTCCTGCATATTCTGTGCATATAATAGTTTGTCACAATTTTAATCTATTCTTTTTATTCACTGATATTTGCTAGGCACCCAAATGTGCCTTATATATTCCAAACATGAGTTTATATGTATGTGTGTATATGTTCTATGTGATCTAGTTTCAGGAAGAAGAGATAGTTCCTTCTATTTCATGTGTGAATTGGTCAGGTTCAAACAGGGAAGTACAATCAGTAGGATGGATATATGTGTGTTCGTAAGTTTGTATGTGTGTAAACAAGGAATTGGCTGACATAATTGTGAGGTTTGGCTTAAGCAAGTTCAAAATCTGCAGGGCAGGCAGTCAGGACGGCAGGATAGAACTCCCTTTTCTGGGCACAGGCCAGAGCCGATGTCCACAGGCCCAGTCTCTCTCAGTCTTTCTCTCAATCTTTAGTTCCTCTTTTAAGGCCTTCCAGCTGATTTAACTCCAGCTCATCTCTGTCATCCAGGACACCTTCTTTTACTTAAACTGAAGTGATTAGGGACTCCAAATTCATTGGCAGAATCCCTTTACAGCAACTCAGATTAGCATTTGGATAACTGGGGACTGCAGCCTAATAAAGTTGACACATTAAAAAAGTAATCACAGTACTTTTAAACTTCGCTGTGAGGGTAGATAAGTTACATATTGATGAGGCAACTGACCAAGAGGATAATTCACAGCTACAAGTGCTGTTGGAATTAGGAGGATTTGAAAGCTTATTGTTTACTGAAATTAATCTGGGAATCCTTCAAGCTAGGTCTTGATCCCTGGGTCGTGGGATTGAGCCCCACATCAGGCTCCCTACTCCTTGGGGGGCCTGCTTCTGCTTCTCCCCTGGCTTGTGCTCTCTTTCTGGCTCTCACTCAAATAAATAGCATTTTTTTTTTTTTTAAATTTAAAGAAGGATAGGGGCCCCTGGGTGGCTTAGTTGTCTCAACAACTGCCTTTGGCTCAGGGTCCTGGGATCAAGCTCCAGATTGGGCTTCCCACTTGGTGGGAAGCCTGCTTCTCCCTCTTCCATTCCCCCTGCTTGTGTTCCCTCTCTCGCTGTCACTCTCTGTCAAATAAATAAATAATAAATCTTTATTAAAACAATCTTTAAAAAAATAAAAAAAATAAAAAATAAATAAAATAAAATAAAATAAAATAAAAGGATAAGTATAAGCTGATGGGTAAAGGACAACAGTAAGGGACAGGAATGAGATTAGGTTGATTGGCAGAAGTTGCAAACTCAAATATCTCTGAGGTAGGTGGATGATGTAAATTAATGAAGTGGGTGGAAATGTAGGGAGTGGTGGGGCTGACCTGAAGAGTTGCACCAAGTTTTAAAGTCATTCACATTAAAACAAACATAAAAGATGCTGTTTGAACCAAATGAAATGTACTGGGGCATTGCTGTAGAATGGAAGTTTGTACTACCTTCAAAATTCGAATGTTGAAACCTAATCCGCAGTGTGATGGTATTTGGAAGTGGAGCCTTTGAGGGGGGGATGTTTAGATCACATGGGTGAAACCTTTATGAGGGGATTAGTGCTCTTCTAAAAGAGACTCCAGAGAACTCCCCTCTCCCCTGTCCCCTCCTGCCTTGTGAGGTTAGAGCTAGAAGACAGCCATCTATGTACCAGAAATCCGGTTCTCACTAGACACTGACTTTGCCTGTGCCTTGATCTTGAACTTCCCAGCCTCCATAGCTCTGAGAAATAAACTTCTTTTGTTTATAAGCCACCCTGTCTATGGTTGCAATATTGTGATTTATAAAAAATATGTATCCAGACATTCAGATGACCATATATATATATTTCTTATATATTTGGTCTTCGTCCACAGTTCCTGGTTCACAGCTCTCAAAACCCTTGCATTTCATTTGATGAGAGCAAAAAAGGTGTATTTTGTTATGATAATGAAGTGATGTTTGGAAGGCCATTTGGTAACCTTATGGATGGGGTCTGTTTGCCAAGGGAACCAACCTGGCAATTAGAAGGTTGGAATTTTTCAGTTCTACACTTGACCTCCAGAGAGGAGCTGGAGGTTGGATCAAATGACAATACCAATAATTTTATCAGTCAGGCCTACATAATGAAACCTCCATATAGTCCTCAAAGGACTGGGTTTGGAGAGCTTCCAGGCTGGTGAGCCTGTAAAAATGTGGGGAAACTGGCATCCCTGGAGAGGGCAGGGAAGGACTGCCCTTTCCCTGTTCCTTGCCCTATGTAACTCTTCTGTTTGGCTGTTCCTGAGTTATATCCTTTTATAATAAGATGGTCATCTAGTAAGTAAAATATTTCTCTGAGTTCTGTGAGCTGCTCTAACAAATTAATTGAAACCAAGGAGGAGGCTTTGGGAGCCTCCTTTCTGTAGCCGTTTGGGCAGAAGTACACGTAACAACTTGGGCTTATGACTGGTGTCTGAAGTGGGGGTTTGGGGGAGCACTCTTAGAGGACTGCGCCTATAACTTGTGGAATTGGACACAATTAAGTAGAATTGAGTTCTTGGACACCCTGTTGTCCGTTGAATTGCTTGTTGGTGTGGAACCCCCTTTCTGCCACCAAAATTAGTCTCAGAACCCATGTAATTTATTTTATTACTGCAGCTTGAGCTGATTAAGACAGGCACAAACTAGAGGTATTTACGTAGAGAATGTGACTTACTAGCTCTGTGACCTTGGGTAAATTATTTAATTTCTCCTTCTTAGTTTTCTCATTTGTAAATTAGGAATAACAGTAGTAACTAACCTGATTAGGGAAAAAGAAAAAAGTACATAAAAATGCTTCAAAAAGACCAGACACATAGTATTATTTAGGATGCATTAGTTGTTCTAGGTCTTAATATATATGTCTGTAAGGAACTAGTTTGGTAAACCAGGTTTAATTGGTAAGGGTTAGAATAGAAAATGTTTCTTCCCCCTTTCACCATTGTCTTCAAACATGCTTTGATAAATCTCCCTTCTTTACACACCCTGTCTGTATCTCCAGTAGATCCCATTCCTTTTCCAGTTATTCACATATTAAAGTATTTCAGATGTTGAAAAGTATAGTCCGGTCAAAAACATCAGCCTCTCATCCAACTGAAACTTCCCCTGCCTCCCAATTCAGGGATAATCCATGTCTACGGATCAGAAATTGAGTTTTCTTCCACTGTTGCTCCACCTCATTTACCCATTTCTCGCCCCCTCTCATTAAGCTGCTTCTGACTTCTGCAGAGCAGAGAGAAAGATGCCAGAAAAGGGGCCAAAATGCCAAAATGCCTTTTAATTCACGTATGTGTTTTTGTCTTGGCTGCTGGGTACCCTCTGTCTCTTCAAGGGTCTAGTGCAGTCATTCTCATGGTGGGGAGAGGGGGATGGTAGGTGGGGGGACTGGGTCCACTGGAGTCCCCTGAAAGGTTATTCTGTAGATACCCTTTTAAGACTGATCTTGCCCTCCAGCTATACACCTCTGCAGTGTATAGGGTAGCCATCTTGGGCAGAGTCCTTTTAAGATGCTTCAGGTCTTTCCACTTTTAGCAGCATTAAAGATTGACTAGATTAGGAATTAGAATGAGTTTCAACCTCCGGGTATATTTAGAATCCAGTCTTCCTCACCACCTCTATTGATGTAGATCTTTTGCCTGAATTATTGCAATGGCCTCATCTAGCTGCCTACATCCACCCTTGTTCCTCTAGGGTTTATTTTCAGTTCAGCAGTCAGAGAGGCCCTTTAAAAATATAAGTCACGTTGAGGTCTTTTATCCATTTTGAGTTTATCTTTGCGTATGGTGTAAGAGAATGATCGAATGTCATTCTTCTACACATAGCTGTTCAATTTTCCCAGCACCATTTATTGAAGAGAGTATCATTTTTCCACTGTATATTTTTTTCTGCTTGGAGGAGAAGTGGGTTGGGGGAAATCAGAGGAGGACACAAACCATGAGAGATTGTGGACTCTGAGGAACAAAATGAGGATTTTGGAGTGGAGGGGGTGGGGGGTTGGGCGAGCCTGGTGGTAGGTATTAAGGAGGGCATGCATTGTGTGGAGCACTGGGTGAAGTGCATGAACAATGAATTTTGGAACACACACACACACACACACACACACGAAAAAAAAAAAAAGATATATATATATATATATAAATCACATAGTGCTCCTTCTCTCTTCTAAACACTTCAGTGACTCTATTTCATAGTAAAGACAAAATTCTTACAATGGCTTGCAAAGTATTACAGTTGACCCTTGAACAACAAAGGGTTTAGGGGTGCTGATTGGCATCCCCTTTCCTTGCCTTGTTGACTTCATCTCTTTCTACTCCTCAAGTCCCTGATCCAGCCTTCTTTTTTTTTTTTTTTTATTTTTTTATTTTTTATAAACATATATTTTTATCCCCAGGGGTACAGGTCTGTGAATCACCAGGTTTACACACTTCATAGCACTCACCAAATCACATACCCTCCCCAATGTCCATAATCCCATCAAAAGAAATGAAATCTTGCCATTTGCAACAACATGGATGGAACTAGAGCGTATCATGCTTAGCGAAATAAGTCAAGCAGAGAAAGACAACTATCATATGATCTCCCTGATATGAGGAAGTGGTGATGCAACATGGAGGCTTAAGTGGGTAGAAGAAGAATAAATGAAACAAGATGGGATTGGGAGGGAGACAAACCATAAGTGACTCTTAATCTGATCCAGCCTTCTTGCTGTTCCACAATCATGATAGGCAAGTCACCTCCTTAGAACTTTTGTCCTGGTTATCTTCTCTAATAGGGATGATCTACTTTCCAGTTATAACCCTCTTCCTCTTCAGGATTTTTCTCAAAGAAAGTTTTCATCTTTTTCTGATTTTTCATCTTCCCAATGAGGACTGGCCCTGATCACCCTTTAAAATTACAGACCTGTTAAGAGCACCTGGCTGGCTCAGTCAGTTAAGTGACAGACTCCTGGTGGAGTTGAGCCCTGTGTAGGGCTCTGTGCTCAGGGTGGAGTCTGCTTCAGATTCTCTCTCCCTTCCCCCTGCTCACTCGTGCTCTCTCTCAAATAAATAAATCAAATCTTTAAAAAAAGTAAATAAAATTGCAAACCCATAGACCTGTGGTACTCCCGTTAGTCTTAATGCTGCTGTCATTTTCTTCTTTTATTTTTCCCTAATGCTCTTATCCCATTTAATATATTATATGATTTTTTTTTCTTTATCATGTTTATTTTTATTATCTGTCTTCTTATGAATGGAAGCTCTGCAAGGGCCATGGTCTTTGTTTTGTTTATTTATGTATTTAGAGAGTTGAACAGTGTTTCACAGAAGAGAACAGATGATGATACAGATCTAGATATAGATACAGGTATGGGTACATATTTGAATGAATGATTTAGGGTCAGTTAGGTCGTCCATTGTCTTCAGCCTAGAGCCTCAGCAGAAATTTCTAAATTCCTAGAGAACAGGAAAAGTCTCATTTAATATCCTGATACACAGAGTTTTTGTAGTGCTTTCATAAACATTGTCTCATTTGGTGTTTATAACAACCCTGTGAGGAAAAAAGTGTAACATTCCTTTCCCTTGGTTTTCCTTCCCTTCCTTTTTCTTTCTTCTACATGTCTTTTTGACCATTTAGTCCTTGCCAAGTTCACAGGGGTTTTCCGGCATGGACGAAATGGAGTTTCAGTACAGGGACTACTGTGGGAACTATACAGAGGAGGAACACGTCGGCCAATGTCAGGGCAGTGGGACTTCCTGGACACAGCCATGTCTAATTTGAGATCCGAATCTTAAGTAGATGTTGGCTAACTGGGCGAGGAGGACCTGGAAGGGTATAGAGAGCATTTCTGGCAGTAGAGATTGTAGATGTAAAACCAGAGCCGAGCCCGATGTTTTCTGAGAACTGCCTGTTGCTCACTGTGGCTAGAACAGTGAGCCACACTGAGACATTTGAGACATTTGAGAGACAAATGGAGAAAAATGGGGCATGACACAAACTTTAAAAATAAAGAAACGGAGGCTCAAAGAGTTTTCCAAAAATCACCTTCCTCTGGTCACATGAGAAGTGCAGCTAGAACCAGGTCCTTCTGTGCTTCCCTGCTCTGCTGAGCTCACACCACAACTTACTTCAGAGACCCCTTGCCTCCTCTTCCCCAGTATTGAAGAGAGATACAGACAAAGTCTGATTCCCTTCATCCCTTTACCCAGAGACTATTTGGGGAAAGAGTATTTTCCTAGACAGTAGCCTTCTTAGGGAATGTCCTGCAGACAGAGGCCATTAGGAGGAAAGTATTTTGGGTGTATGGACATAATCTAATCTTTCCTTTTTTTTTTTGGTCTCCCATGGATTTTTAAATTGTTTAACATTTTTGGTCATTGGATTCTTATGTTTCTTTGTACATTTATGAGTTTTATTTTTTAGGCCTTCACCAAAGTGAAAACTAGTCTGGCTGGGGGAGAATTCTTGTTCCCAGTTGGGTCCTCATCTGTGGCCTTTAGTGTAAGTAGTTTTGCAGGAGTCATTCTGGAGCCTGATACACTGTGGCCCATGGTGATCTAGCTGCATTTCCATTTCGGTTTTTGCAACATGATACCACTGGTTCCTTTGAAAATGTGTTCACTGTATCATAGTTTATATGCTTGGTGTATACTTGCTAGAGGCTTAAGATATATGATAGTAAATAATAATGAAGTGACATGTTCCAAATTTGTATCCTGGTCCAAACTGGTCCAAGTTCACAGGGGTTTTTATTTTATTTTATTTATTATATTTTTATTTATTATATAAATAAAATATTATATATTTATTATATTTTATTTATTATATTTTTAAAAGATTTTATTTATTTATTTGACAGACAGAGATCACAAGCAGGCAGAGAGGCAGACAGAGAGAGAGAGGGAAGCAGGCTCCCCACCAAGGAGAGAGCCCGATGCGGGGCTTGATCCCAGGATCCTGAGATTGTGACCTGAGCTGAAGGCAGAGGCTTAACCTGGTGAGCCACCCAGGTGCCCTCAAAACTGCTTTTATATACTAAAGATAGAAATGTTCTAGTTATAAAGCAATATTTTCTAGATGGTATAAAAAGCCAGTTCCTTATAATTTTATGTGTGGGTTCAGCTGTAGAGATGCATATTGCTTAAAAGTTGGCTTTAGCTGTTCTCAGGAGCTGTCATATTTACAAAAATCTTACAGTATATCCTATGATTTGCCTTGTGATATTTTACTCATAAGTGAAACTTGGAGGCAGGGAAAACTAAAGGCAAGATAAAAAAAAAGTGGAATTTTAGGCAATTTATTTAGATTATGATAAAATCATTATAACTCAATCAATTATAATCAGAAATATATCAAAATGTTAAGAATCTTAGTATATTAAAATACATGGGAAGAAAATCAAGAATGAAAACTACCAAAACATGGGATAATGGACAATTAAAAAGAAGCTCTTCTTTATTTTCCAAATTTTCTACCATGAATATGAATTACTTTTATAATACAGAAAAATAAAACGAGCATTTCATTTTAAGAGCAGAGAATGGATATTTCTGTTTTCTTGGATGAGAGAGAGTTAGTTACGTTGTACGTATTGATAACATTTATGAGCCCTCTGTCCCATTCACAATATCACTTACTGGTAAGTTAGCTAAGTTGGGCCAGTTATTTACCTCTTGAATAGAAACCATGTCATTATGGATAGACATTTTAGTGTATAACTCTTTGTGTGGACTCCTGTTGGTTGGGATTACTCTGTTCTGAATACTAAAAGTAACTAGGGGAGGGGCCCCTGGGTGGTTCAGTTTTTTGGTGTCTGCCTTTGATTCCGGTCATGATCTCAGGATCCTGGGATCAAGCCCGGGATTGGGCTCCCTGCTCAGAGGGAAGCCTTCTTTTCCCTCTTCCACTCCCTCTCCTGTGTTCCCTCTCTCACTGTCTGTCTGTCAAATAAATAAATAAAGTCTTAAAAAAAAGAAAAGTAACTAGGGGACTTGTACTTTTTTTCCCCCAGACATTAGAAATGAAGTTGGAAGGAGTCAAAAATTTTGATTAGTGAGTATTGATGGTAGAAACTTAAAAGAATTTATTAATAGACTTTTATTTTTAGAGAGTTTTAAATTTAGAGAAAAATTGAGTGGGAAGTACAGAGAGTTCTTATATACCCCCTTCACCCTTCCACACACACAGTACCCCCTGTAAACATCTTGTATTATGTGGTAAATTTGTTATAAGAGATGAGCCTGTATTGCTACAATATTGTTAAAAAAAGGTCTGTGGTTTACATTAGGGCATTAAGATTCACTATTTGTGTTGTACATTCTACAGCACATAGACTGTAATATGTATAATGGATCATGTATGATGATACATGTGGAATGACATGTAGCCATCATTATAGTATCATACAGAATAAATCCAGTGCCCTAAAAAAAACCTCTGAAAAGTCTTTAAAGCCTGTGGAATCTTACGTTGACGTCCCATTCTAGTGTTCCTTCCTCTCTGTTTTCTTTTTTAAAACATTCTCATCCTAATTAGATTTTGAGTCCATGGAGAACTCCACAGATACTACCATTATGACCTATTTGGAGAAGTAAGTCACTGAAACAATTACTCTGCTCTGTTTCTAGGGTTTGAAACATGGTAGGACCCAGGAACTGTTCATGGAAAAGTAACCTCTCCAAATGGCACTGTTCATAGAAATGTAGCCTCCCAAACTTCCTGATTTCAACCATGTGATTTTTCTTTTGTGTTACTCTCCATTCTTCTGATCCTCATTCTGTCCATTCTGATGTTAAAATCAAGTTTCTTTCATTCCCTGAAGCCTTCTCAGAAGCTCCAGACCTTACTCATTTCGCTCACTCTGTATTTATGTAACTTTGACAGTCTATAGCGCTCAACGTACTATTTCATTATCTGCTGTCCATTACTGTTCGCTGATGTTTAAAGTAATTTGATCTTGTCTCCATAATTGGAATGTAAGTTTCCAGAGGGTAGTGATCAGAGGGATTGGGGCCATTTATGATTATATTTCTTTGGTAATTCCTACATATAGAGGAATCTTCAAAAGCATTCTTAATGTATTAATCACCATAGGATCTGAGACCAGATGGTAAGTAGAGACATGCCCTGCCTCACTCAGAACATTATTTGCATCTTCATGTTCACTCACAAATTGTCATCTCTCCCCCCCACCTTTTTTTTTTCCTCAAATATTTTATGTATTTATTTGAGAGAGACAGAAAGAAAGAGCCCATGTGTGTGTGTGAGTGGGGACAGGGGTAGAGAGTAAGGGATAAAGAGAGAATCTTAAACAGATGCCCTGCTCAACATGGAACCCAAGGCTGGGCTCAGTCCCACAATCCTGGGATCATGACCTGAGCTGAAATCAAGAGACTCTTAACTGACTGAGCCACCCATGCACTCACCAACTGTTTTATTTGCCAGAATCTTTTCAACATAGGGATTTAAAATCTATAGGATGTGCATTTTCTAGGGATTAACATAATTATTCATTAAATATTGGCTACATTAAATTTATGTGAATTCAGAAGTGATGTGAGGAGCCGGTAGTTCCATGTTTGGAAAGAAACAGCAGGGAAATAGTTATGAAATGTAAAGGAAAAGTAGGCTGACAAAAATTATGCCTTTATTCTAAGTTTCATAAGTATATGGTAAGTATAAATAGTAAAAAATTCTAAGGAGTATTACATATGCTCATAGTACAAGTAAAAGAAAGTAAGTATATTTACTTATAGGTGTCCTGGAGCTCTATAAACCAGGACAAGCCCCATTCTTGTTGTTGAGCCCCAGAACCTCGTCTGTAAAATAGGGCTAATAACTTTCTTAAAAAATTATTCTAGACAATTTCTTTTGACCCATCTTGGCTCTAAAATGTTAGATTTGGGGATATTGCTATGTTCTCTGCATTGAGCAGATAAAGTGTGTGTGTGTGTGCGTGTGATGTTTTCCTGTTAAGATCTTCTTATCCTAAGTGAGATTGTATAACCAAAGTATAACCCTCCAAGGAATCTGTGGAAATACTGACAGATTTAGCAGCAGGAATAAATTCTGGGGGTTCATCTTGGAGTTCAGATGAAGACATTGGAAACCCCGGGGCAACTCTGAAAGAGATTATATTATTAAAGGAATTTGGCTAGAATATCAAGTGTTGCAAAGCAGCATCTCCCTGTGCAGAGGGACGGTTATTGATGATATAATGAGGAATGTAGAGATGTGGGTGTGTCACAGGGGAGTGATTTTTGAGTGAGTGGGACTTCAGAGGGGCCAGAGTAGAATCATGAACCAGGTAGTATAGGTGTGCAATGGTCCTTACTTATGTACCCTCTTGCCTTGTTACTGGAATTGTTTTATGTATGTATAAAACATGTCCTTTCTTTGTGGCACTGTTGTTACGGTATTCTCCAGAGTACTCAGCACATACTTTGGTGCCCAATAAGCTGCTTGTGGAGTGACCATGTGAACAATGGCTGGGAATCCACCACGGGACCTTATCTCATGGCCTACTGCATTAGAAATAAGAGGGAATTGGAAAGTCAGTGAAGACAAGAGCTGAGAATAATAGTAGAATTAGACTATGTGAACAGACACCGTAGTTGTGAACTAAAGAATTCACAGCCCGAGAGGAATCAAAGTGTATCTCTCTCCCACTCAAGCAGCTAATGCAGGCAGCAGCTGTATCCTACCTGAGGGGCAAACCCCAGAGCTAGGAGAAATAGCTCACAAGTCTGAGGTCATTTGCTTTACTCTTCTTGGTGGAGCTGGAAGTTCATTAATAATTGTATTAGAAACTTTATTTTATTTTATTTTTAAAGATTTTGTCTATTTATTTTATTTTATTTTTTTAAGATTTTATCTATTTAATCTTAAAAAAGTGTTTAAAAAAAAAAAGATTTTATCTATTTATTTGCCAGACAGAGATCACAAGTAGGCAGAGAGGCAGGCAGAGAGAGGGGGGAAACAGGCTCCCCACTTAGCTGGATCATTTAAAAAAGGAAGACGTTCTTAAGTTTTTAGCAAAACAGACCTAATCTGAAAGGCACGGCTTAAATGCCGATGACTAAATTAGACATTGTGCATTCTGAAGGGGCTTGGCTATCATTGATGTGGGTATCTAGGGATGGCTTACCTCGAGTGGCCGGAAATTGGTGTTGAGTCCTGGCTGGCCCATTATCTCTGAACGCTTTGTAGTTACAACTTAACAAATATTTTGCCGCTTTTCAGCTGTGGGTCTGTTCAGTACTGATTTTCCTCTAAAGTCAAGGAATAGGGGTGCCTGGGTGGCTTAGTTGGTTAAACATCTGCCTTTGGCTCGGGTCATGATCCCCAGGGTCCTGAGATCGAGCCCCATGTCAGGCTCCCTGCTGAGTGGGGAGTCTGCTTCTCCCTCTTCTCCCTGCTCCTGCTCTACCTCTGCCTGTCTCCCTCAAACAAATAAATAAAATCTTAAAAAAAAAAAAAAAGTCAAGGGATATCCAGAGTGATCACAGAATACTGTGTTCTTGTCCAAGGAAATAGTATGTTCTTTCAAAAAAATAGACATTCAGAGATGGTGGAATCATCATGTAAATGCTTATTTGTTTCTAGTAAAATTAGAAGCATTGAAACAAACACTCATAGACTTTAGCTCTCTGAAATCCTAGCCCATTATGTTTGAAATAATAATAGTGCCTGGAACATAGTAAGTGTTTGTTAAATATTTATTAAATGATCAAATGACTGTTTTCTTTAATCATATCTTTAAAAGCTTAATAATTCTTCCTTAGTGTTTACAAACTAGAAAGCCTTGATTTCTACAATGAGAGGAAAGTGAGTATCTATGAAGGGCTGTTAGTACCAGAAACTTTGCTAAGGGGTCTAGGGCGCCTGGGTGGCTCAGTGGGTTAAAGCCTCTCCCTTCGGCTTAGATCATGGGATCGAGCCCTGCATCAGGCTTTCTGTCAAATAAATAATAAAATCTTAAAAAAAAAAAAAAAAGAAACTTTGCTAAGCACTTTAAATTATTTCATTTAGCTGGTAGTGTAACACTGTGAGGCAGGTATTGTAACCATATAAAAAAAAAATTAAAGCCCGGCATGGTCAAATACTGTAGAGTCCCAGAATGGTGGAATTAGGATTTGGTTTGTGTCCAGAGCTGTTTCAATTCATGTTGCAGTCTCGTTCCGCCCCCCCCCTTTTTATTGCAACCACATGAATTAAGATGATAAACAGTAAGAACAGCTCCTGCATTTCCTCCTTCTGCAAAATCATCTTCATCCATTACTCTCCAGTTTCTAAAAATCAATCCAGCAAAAGTTGCACTAGTACTTATTATAGATCTGGAGAAAGACTATAAACTATAAACTGTTTTTGAGAAACAAGGGCCCTTTTCTCAGGATATTGTCTCAAATATTTGAGAAGGAGTCATCAGAAAGCACAACTCTAGGACTTGATAACATCAGGTTCAGTAAGTTAAGTGATGCTTTCAGTTTTAATTGGAAATGAAATGCTTCCAGTGTTCGCATCATCTTATTGATATATACATCATCTTGTTGAGAGTTAAGAAGATAGACTTGAGCCATACTGCCCGAGTTTGAATCCCAGTTTTTCCTCTTATTGGCTAATTGACTTTCAGAACGTTACTTTAATCTTTGTTTCTCAGTGTCTTTATTTGTGAGATGGGGATAATCATAAATTATTATGAGGATTAAATAAGTTAAATTTTATAATTTTTTCCTGCACATAGTAAGCTCTATTTGATATTTGTTAAGAAATTACATATTGTTCTGAGGGTTTTGAAGGGGAAGGGGGTGGGAGGTTGGGGGAGCCAGGTGGTGGGTATTATGGAGGGCACGTATTGCATGGAGCACTAGGTGTGGTGCAAAAACAATGAATTTTGTTACGTTGAAAAGAAATAAAAAAAAAAAAAAAAGAAATTACATATTGTTTTGAGTTCCTGAAAGTGAGTACTTGTTAAAAAAAAGTGGGGGGGGGGTGGCACGCCCGAGTGTCTCAGTGGGTTAAAGCCTCTGCCTTCAGCTCAGGTCATGATCTCAGGGTCCTGGGATCCAGCCCTGCATTGGACTCTGCTTGGCAGGGAGCCTGTTCTCCCCCTCTCTCTGCCTGCCTCTCTGACTACTTGTGATCTCTCTCTGTGTCAAATAAATAAATAAATAAACTCTTAAAAAAAAAAAAAAAGAAACTCTTACTACAAGCAGGCCTCAAAATTTTATTTTCTGTTCTTGAATGAAAGTGGCATCATACTTCCAATGAAGATTCTATAATGCTTTCAATGTAAAAGGATTAATATATTTGACTACCTGTGCATTTCATTTTGTTCATTGGGGAAAAAGTGGAGTGGAGAGGGTTTATTATTTTGAATTTACTTATTACTTGACTGTCTCTACTTGCAGACAAATATCACAGTGACCAGTACCAAGCTTTAATCTTAGCACAGATTAGGAGGTGGGGATTTAGCAAGATCAAAAGCACTAGATGGCCATTGAATCACAAAAGATAAAATAGTCTCTACATTTGACATAAGTGACATGATAATTGCCACTGAAAATACGTTTAAAAAATAGAACTTCTAAATGCTAGGCAGTCACTTTTTTGAGATGACTGAATTCTGGGGAAAAACTGATGAGGAACAGATGCAGTTGATACCAGGACAGCATTTCAAGAAATATATTGTATTCAGCCATCATTTCCCAGTTACAGGCGAATGCAGCACTTGTCAGAAGTCTGTTCCTGGTGCAAATCTGAAGTGATGATGTGAACAGGTACAGAAGATAGGGGTGGAGGTAAGCCGTATGGAAAATGTGCCAGATTACCTGTGTTAGCCTCTTTGGAACCCAAGGTCTTTCCAAGAATGAGAGATTTGGGTGTTCCACAAAGCCATGACATTTAAAATAATTCTGACTTTCTCAGTGTCCCACTGAGGGCTAGAGACACTGCAAATTAAGAGAATATATATTCATCTTCAGGAGGACATGTGGTTGCTTTGCCAGCTAGTCCAGGGAGACATCCAAGCACACAGACCAAATAGTCATGTTAATATATTTAGCATTCAGAGGGGAGTAGGAGGATTTAATATTTAGATACCTCTGGTCTAGCTTTCCCCATCTGCCACAGTGACTCTCACCATCAACTACTGAGATTGGAACATCCAACTTGTGCCTTCTGTATGGTCCATTTGGTATTGTAATGGATAGCCTCACTCCTTTAACTATGCATTTTTGGCCAATAAATCTACTTCATCTACAGAGAGTATAGTTAGTGTTTTACCAAATCATATGGAGGGCCAGCTTGTTAATTGAATCAGAGGAAATTTTTGAAAAAATTAAATCTTTTTCCTATGGAATATTTTGGATTCTTATTTAAGATTTAAGAAGTAGGGATTTGATTCCATATTTGGCTGAGTCACTGTATATTCTTAGAAAAGTCATTTAACCTCTCTGGGATTCAGAATTTATATTTCAGAAAAGTGGAGTGTGTGATATTTCTTGGTCATTTTCTCATGTTAGAGTGATATATGAAGTCTTATCTAACATGTTCTTTATGGACTTGGAATAAATGAAGTATGTGAATGCTAAAAGAACAAAAAGTTCTTCTAGTTTATTTTGAAATTCATTTATAGAATACTGGAGTTAACCTTAATGTTAGGGGATATTCTAGTTCATGGCTCTTGTGTTTAGAAATGAGGGAACTATGTTCCAGAGGGGACTCATGCTTGCCTTGGATCTGTAACAAGAGTAGAACTAGAACCCAGGGCTTCTGATGGAGTTGTGCACTGTCTTAATTCTGCCTCACAAAGGGCACTGCTTAAAATATTTGATTCTGACTTTAAAAATGTCACTGGAATCTGGAAGCAAGCCAGTTGCTTTATGATTTTTATCCTTTTTGGTATGAATTATTAGCTTTAATTTTGCACAGGTCACAGTGTTATAGAAGGGGGCTATCAGAAGACAGCAAGATTCATGGGTTTTAGACCTTGTGCTGCAATAAAGCAATGCAAGAAGAGGAGGGGGGTTGGGGCACGTGATGACAAATGTAATACATCACAACACAAACTTCCACCAGCCCCAGCAGCATGTGAGACGGCCGAAGCCTCTGAAAGCATGCATAAGAGGGAGTGTGTCTGCTATGAAGCTTAGTCCAGAAAATGGTTCACAAGCTCTGACTTAACTTGTGGTATTGAGTTTTGAGTGGCTAAGAAGGAATGAAACATAATATATGCTTACTGGGAAAACAACAACAATAAGGGTAACCTTCCTGTGAGCAAGACAATAGAGCAGTTTTTACCTTTAGTAACTGAAGTTGACAGATTTCTAAAAACATAATTACATTTTATACCTCTTTTTCTTTAACATTCTTTGCTTTGCACTCCCATGGAACCTTGTATTACTCGTTTTAGCAAAGCAATCACAATGCACTATAAATTGTCATTCTCCAATACTAACTTTAAGTGCATTGGAAACAGAGGTCCCTAACTTCTGATGTCAGGACATAACAGGTGCCTGATAAATATTTGCTGAAATAATGAATGAATTAATGGCCCTCCCCTGCCCGCAGTCCCTGGTTTAATAATGGCCAAGAATGAAATTAAGATAGGAAATGATATGTAAGATAAAGGGTTATTTATGTAAATTTATTGATCAAGCAGTCAGTATTTTTTTTAAAGATTTTATTTATTTGACAGAGATCACAAGTAGCAGAGAGGCAGGCAGAGGGGGGGGGGAGGAAGCAGGCTCCCCACTGAGCAGAGAGCCCAATGTGGGGCTCGATCCCAGGACCCTGGGATCATGAGCCTAAGGCAGAGGCTTTAACCCACTGAGCCACCCAGGTGCCCCAGTATTTTTGAGCCTCTAATGAACTAATGTCGGGTCATTTTCATGTTACTTGAGAGCATGTTTTGAAGATTGCCTTTCCATCAGCTTCCCTCTCCACAATTTATAAGTTCTTATAATGCTGCAGAGCAGGTTGAAGTTGCTCCATAATCTTAATAGGGAAGTAATGTCTTCATCTACGACACTGAATCGTGCTCCCAGTCAAGCTTCTCCAAGGTGGGTTTGATTGATCTCAGGAACTACAGTGATTATACGTTGGGAAGAAACATCGCTGGGGGACAATGGGCAAGACTGAAATCATGGGAAAAATGAAGTTGCTCAGCTTGCCAAAACAGTCATCCTGGGCCTCTGGTAGATGAGGAGGGTAAAGTCATGGGTGAGTGAGGGAGATTTTTGATCTGCAAAACTCAGGCTGTGATCCCAAAGGAAGAAAATTAAACACCCCAAACTTAATTTCTGTGAGAGTGTCTAACCCTCCATTATAGTTAACCATTCGTAGAATGAATTTCTTATAGGCTCTCAAAACAGGGCAATCTTTGCTACCCCTACTACCCCAAGGAGTAGGCCAATAAACTAAAATCAATGGTTTGAAGCTTTCCTCCATTCTGAAACATAACAGTATCTTCACAGTAATTTGAATAGAATTAAACACTAAGAGAGAAGGAGAAAAGATAAGCTAAATCATATCAACTCTATTACTTTCAGCATTACACAGACTTTTGTATCATGCTGTGATGCAGCTTACAAGTTTTCTGATTGTATTTTATTTTTACTACCCCTCCCCTCTTGGGTTACATGAATACCAAATGATGATCTGAATATATGTTTTCTGGTTATTCTCTTGCTTTCTGTCTTTGTCTCTGTCTCTGTCTGTCTCTTGCTGTAATACTGCAGCTAATGAGGCAATCCTACTGCTCTAAACATGGTAATGTGGCACTTCTATTTCCCTAGTTCAGCCGAGTTTGTTATTCTCATACATTTTTATTATTGCTGTTTCTCAGTTATCAAGTTAACACAGGTAGAAGGAAAGCTAGTTTGCATCTGAACCTGATGCTAGAGGTCACAGAAAGATTACATAACAAAACTGAGAAGCTTTGCAAAGTGTTTAAATAGCAGAGCATTTCTAATAGACTGCAAGGACATAAAAGTGAAACCACAAACCCAAAACATTTTGCAATTACTGACAAAACCGTGCCTTGTCAGATAGTGCCGGGGAATAGTTCAAGCAGAGGAGAGAGTTGCTAAAATGGCCATAAAGAGCATAATTCCGATTCTGTAACAACTGATTGCTTGTGTCCGATTTCTTGCTATAATGGTTTCCCTTGAAATTTTGTAGGATTGGTAAATAAGACAAAAGAGAAAAAAATTATGTTCTCTGTGTGAATGAAGTGATACAGATTATGTGTTATTTTTGGAAACAAACTCTAAGAAATCTTAGTTCAGAAGCTTAAATGTGGACCGAGGGACTGTGTCCTGTTTCTCCCTGCTGGGTTCATTTAGGATTAATCCCAGGCTGTCCTGCGTTTTAGTTGGAGACTCTCACAGTGGGGGTGATTGGACTTTCTCTGCCCTAGGCACAACATATGCTACTTCCCATCCCTTTAATAGGCATTAGTTCTGCAGACAGCACTGGTCAAATGTACATTATTCACAATCACTTTAATGCAAATATGCAAGGCTGAGGGAGAAAATATGTCACAAAGAGGCGGTCATCCATTTCTTTTCTTTTCTGCCCCCCCCCTTTTTACAGGCTCTCTTCTATATGTTTGATTTTAAAACAAATACTGTATAAAAATAAATAAAGGAATATGTAGTATCCATTGTGGTAACCTTAATATACCTCCCTGAAAATTCCCTAGAAATGCCTTTTGTTAAATGCCAATAAGCAGAACCCTATAAATGGTTTTGTTTTTATTGTTCCTTTTTCTTTTCTCTTTCTCTCTCTTTTTTTTTTTTTTTTTGGTGACTATGTTTTTTTAATTAAGTGGAATCCCTGTGTGTACTCTGACACTGTCGCATTTGTAAGAACCAGAAGAAGAATCAAAGCAAAGGGTAGAACTATATTTAATCTCTTAAATGAAAATAAAACACACAATTAGTTCTGTACTGCAAAAATTAGCTTCTGCCTCATTTTCAACCTCTATTTAAAGAACTATTTGATTTCTCAATAACAAGGCATCTGATCTGTAGCAGAACATTTCTAAGACAGATTTGCAAATGTATATTACACAGGCATACATTTTAAATCTGAGCAGAGATTATGTGATATCTGTCTGGCTAAACCATGAAGATATAACTTATTTTGCCAGGAGTGAACCCGTATTACAAAATCATCTGCCAAATATGGGAAAGACTCCTGGATTTCTGATACCTTCTTTCTGAGAAGTTAAACATCTCTGTTTCGTTTTAGAGTATATCCGGTGAATTTATTTATGTACCACTATTTGTCACACAAGACAACTTGACATGCTAGGCTTTGCTTTACATTAAGCACATGGAAGTTCTTCTATGTGTGGAATGAAAAACTAAAATGTAACCATCTGCAATGATATTTTGAGGTACATAAAATTGTGCCAAGGACCCTGAGAAGCCCGTATGCATGAACAGCAATATAGAACTAAGAAAAATATGCAGAGTAATAGAACATTTGGAAGACATTGTTCTTCTTAAAATAATACAATTAAAATGTTAAGCAAATCCTATGTTAGTCTAAGGTACAAGTGTAACAAACATTTGCCATATGAAGGGAACAATATGCTCTTATTGTGACTCCATTCTCTTAATTTAATGATCTATGTCAATGTGCTTACATATCATGTAATGCACTTTTCCTGTCTTTTAAAAGCATTCATTCTCATCTACCTTTCTACTTTCTTATTGTTATGCTTATGTTTAACTTAGGAAATAGGGAAAATAGAAGCCAAATGAAGTGTCAGGTCACCCACTATTCTTTACTATGTCATTTTAATGTAGTCTTAACCTAAGATAATTACATTAAGAACATAATTTTTGTTTTCTCTCTCTCAAAATTATTTTTTAACTGAAATAGCCAATTACCCGATAGAAGGGAGAAGGTCTCTTCAGCTATTGGTGCCTTGTGATTTACGTGGACCTCTATTAATGCTAATGGAAGGTATGTGCATAAATCTGCCCACTCCAAAAGGATAATGGCTTCCTATTAGTCTCCTATAAAAGGGGCATAAGCAAAGTCTGTCTTCATAAATGACTTAGGTAGTGAATTACTTAAGGGAGATTTATATCACACCTAATTAAATAGTTGTAATGATTTTGGTAGCATTTTGTTTACATTGTTATAAATTTTTAAAAATGCCAAATATGTCTTGACTATATAATCTAAAATTAATTTGAGGTACTGTAATTATGAATTAAATACCTGCATTTTCATAGAAAATGTATTGTGATGATTTCTTATTGTTTCTAGGAAAAAGAATACATGAAACTTTGGTTTTATTTCATTGTAAGTTGTTAATCACTGTCACATGCACAGTCTTAATGAAAGACCGTGAAGTGAGTTCAGATTATGCTGTATCCACTTACTGTTAAATTTAAAAAGGATGAAAAACAACTAGATATTCAAGTAAGAATGAAATGACTTCATTTAAGTCAATAATAAAACAGCTAGCATTAGAAACAAGAATTGAGATGAATAACAAGGAAGCGGTGTGTGTGAAGTATTATCTTGAAGACTCACCTGACAGTCTGTAAGTAATTCCTAGGCCCCATAGAAGTCACAGTGTTACAGTAGTTAGGCAGGCGCCTGCATGTTGCGAAAACTAACATTTGCCTCTAGGGTCATTTGCATTTTAGAACTCATCTCTAATAGTTTTCTTTTAGAATGTTATGCTTTCTATTAAAGGATCCAGAGTTGTTAAAATCATATTATTATACTACTGCCTGAATTGGCCCTGGCTTATGCCCTGATCTGTACTTTGCCAGACAGAGTGCAGAACAGGGGAATGGTAGAAGGTTTGGGAATCCTGGAAATAGGCTGAGTGGTTTGCCATTTGGGGATTTGCAAGTCTACAGTGACATAGATATGGTTGTCTAAGTCTGCATTGAAATGGCCCTTATTAATTCTACTTCAGTTCATATAAGCCCTTGAAATCAGTATTCAGAGTTAGCGTTGGGCTACTTGATTTGGGGGCTAGGTTAAATATATGAAATCAGATCCAGAGGTTCTACTTACTCTACACAATCTTTTACTCTAAAAAAATAGGGCTATCAATTTATCTGTTTTGTTTTCTTCTTCCTCCTCCTCCTCTTCTTCTCGTTCTTCTCTTTTCTTCCTCTTCTTCTTTGATTTTATTTATTTATCTGATAAGAGAGAGCACAAGCAGTGGGAGCGGCAGGCAGAGGGAGAGAGACACATAGGCTCTCCACTGAGCTGGAAGCCCAATGTGAGGCTTAATCCCAGGACCCTGAGATCATGACCCAAGCTGAAGGCAAATGCCTAACCCTGAAGGCAGATGCCTAACCAACTGAGCCACCCAGGTACCCCTGTTTCTTTATTTCTTGAATGAATTTTGGTACTTTGGATCATTCATGGAATTTTTCATTTCATCTTAATTATTAATTGCTTTGACATAAAGTTGTTCATAATAATCCTTTATTATTTTAATATTTATAGAACTTCTGATACTACCACTTTTGTTTAGGATATTGATAATTGTGTTTTTCCTCTTTTCTTTCTGATTAACCTTGCTAGAAATTTATGACATTTATGAATTTTTTTCATGGAAGCAGATTTTGGTTATGATTTTTTCCTATGGTTTTCCTCTTTTCTTTCTTACTATTTTTCTTCTTTTTCCTGCTCTTTATTACATTCTCCATTCAGTTATTTTGGAGTTAACATTTGTTTTTAAAATTTCTTGATATTATTAATTTGAGGCCCCTCTTTTCTTTTTTTTTTTTTTTTAAAGATTTTATTTATTTATTTGACAGAGAGAAATCACAAGTACACTGAGAGGCAGGCAGAGAGAGAGAGAGAGAAGGAAGCAGGCTCCCTGCTGAGCAGAGAGCCCGATGCGGGACTCGATCCCAGGACCCTGAGATCATGACCTGAGCCGAAGGCAGCGGCTTAACCCACTGAGCCACCCAGGCGCCCCAGAGGCCCCTCTTTTCTAATATAAGAACTTTAAAGCTATCAGTTTCCCTCTACATTTGGCTTTAGCTGCATACTACAAAATTTTATATTATGTGTTACATTTTCTTTCTTTCTTTCTTTTTTTGTTTTGTTTTGCTGTTACATTTTCTAATTCCCACTGTGATTCCTTCTTGGATATAATTTCTCCTGGGATATAATATATCTTTTTCTCTGATTGCTCTTGCTCCTGCATTTTCTGTTTGTCATTGATGTTCAGCAGATCGATCATGAGGAACCTTAGTGTAATTTCTTTTACGTTTGCTGTGCTTAGGGTTTGTTGAAGTTCCTAGATCTGTGGATTTATAGTTTGGGAAAATATGGAAGATTTTCATCAATTATTTTTGTTTTTTATCACTCCTCTAACTTCTTCTTTTGGTACTTTAATTACATGTATGTTAGACTATTTGCTCTTCTCCTACAGCTCACTGATGCTCTATAATGTTTTCCCACTCTTCCCCTAGTTATTTATTTACTTATTATTTCTAGTCTCTTTTTTCCCTCTATTTTTGGACAGTTTCTGGTTTTATGTTCTCAGGTTCACTGATTTATATGTGTGCGACATTTAACCAGTTCATAATCCCTTGCAGTGTATTTTTCCTTTCAGATACTGTATTTTTCATTTCTTGGATTGCCAATTGAGTTTTTCCTTAGTGTCGTTCATCTCTTGCTTCATCATATTCATGGATTCCTCTTTGTTTTGTAACATATGCATATGTTCAATAGACTGAATATTGTAACTCTGTGTTGTAACCCTTGCAACCTCTTTTTCTAATAATTCTGTTAAATGTAATGTCATCTGTTTCTTTTAACTGATTATTTTTTGAGGTTCAGTTCATCTTTTCTTCTGCTAGACTTCAGACAGCTATTGTCTGCAACACCAGTGCCTGGGTTTCTCTCTGTGGCAGGCCTGTCATCTCCAGGTGCTGTAGTAATCATTTACCAGGGCCTGTCTTCTCAATCCCTCACCTTTGCCCAAGGAGTGTGTTGTTTTCTCTCTTTAAATAAAGTTACAAAAGTAAGTCTTGGAGTTGGTTTTTAACTTTTATTAGGGTTGATCAAGAGGAGCTTTTACTAGATGGCTAATTTAATCCTCCTACTAAGATGATATCAGTAATAGTAGATAGTAGATAGTAGATAGTAGGTGATATCCCTCTGAGGATTCTAATCCTCATGACCCATGACTGAGGAAACCTTTTTCTCTGTGACTGGTGGAAGGAAGAGCTTCTTTCAGCTTAATATTGACTCTAAGCATTGTACAGTATATTATTTTCTGGCCTCTTACATATACATAGATCAATATTCAGCTAAAGAGTCAAGTATATCTCTGTGTGTTACCAGCTTTGGGCTTCTAGCCTCTATAACTGTAAGGGAAAAACATTTCTGTTATTATAAGCCATCAAATTTGTGGTAATGTGTCACACACAGCAGCCATAGGAAGCTAATACAAATTTTATAGTTTCAGCTCATACATTTAGAACTATCATGTCTTTTTTTCTCTTATGTATGTATGTGTCCATATGTATGTATGTTATCTCTACCCCCAAAGTGGGGCTCGAACTCAGCAGCCCCAAGATCAAGAGTTGCATGCTCTACAGACTGAGCCAGCTAGACACCCCAGAACTATCATGTATTTTAAGTTCAGTTTTATATGGTGTGTGAAAATACTTTATTCTTTTGCATGTGGATATCCAGTGTTCTAACACCAGCTGTTGAAATTCTTTACTCATTAGTTGTTTTGGCAACCTTGTGGAAAATCCATTGTAAATCAGAGTATATACTTCTGAACTTTCAATTCTGTTCCATTAATGTGTGTTTATCCTTAGGCCAGGATCACTCTTATGTGATTATTATAGCTGTATAGTATGTTTTGCAATCTGAGTGTTATATGCAACAATGAATCATTGAATACTACAATAATAACTTATCATGTACTACACGTTGGCTAACTGAACATAATGAAAAAGAGAAGTCAGATGAGTTTTCCAACTTTGTTGCTCTTTTTCAAAATTGTTTTGGTTATTATGCATTTCTATATGAACTTTATGGTCAGATTGTCAAATAATGCAAAAATAGTTCTTAGAATTTTAATAGGGATGGTGTTGAATCTATAGATCAGTTTGGACAGTGTTTTATCATCTTAATATTAAATCTTTAAATTCATGGCATGGAGCAACCCTCCATTTACTTAGATCTTTTAAAATTTCTTTCTTTTTTTTTTAAGATTTTATTTATTTATTTGAGAGAGAGAGAGAGAGCATAAGTAGGAGAAGGAGCAGAGGAAGAGGGAAGAAGCAGGCACTGAGTAAGGACCTGGATGCGGGGCTTGATCCCACTACCTGGGATCATGACCTGAGCCGAAGTCAGACGCTTAACCAACTGAGCCACCCAGGTGCCTCTCTTTTAAAATTTCTTAATGAAGTTCTGTAATTGTTAACGTAGAAGTCTTACATTTCTTTTTAAAAAATTAATAAATTTTTAAATTTATTAATATTTATTCCTAAGTATTTCTAAGTAATTTTTTTCTTTGTGATACTTATAAATGAATTGTTTCCCCCCCCCTTTTTTTTTTTAAATTTCATTTATTAGACAGAAAGCACAAGCAGGGGAAGCAGCAGAGGGAAATGGGGAAGCAGGCTTCCTGCAAAGCAAGGAGCTGGACGTGGGGCTTGACTCTAAGACCCTGGGATCATAAGTTAAGCTGAAGGCAGATGCTTAACCTTCTGAGCCACCCAGGCACCCCATGAATTGTTTTCATAACATGATTTTCTGATTGTTCATTGTTCAGTCATTTTTAAATGGTTATCTTGTATCTTGCAGTCTTTCTGAACTTATTTGTTAGTTCTAACATGTTTTGGTGAATTCCCTAGAGTTTTGTATATACAAGATCATGTCATTTGCAAATAGTAATAGTTTGACTTCATCCTTTCCATTCTGGGTTCCTTTTATTTCTTTTCCCTGCCTGACTAGCCTGACTAGAAAGAAGTTCTAGTACCATGTTGAATAGAAGCTGTAAGAATAGGCCTCCTCGTCTTGCTCTTAATCTCAGAAGGAAAGCATTCAGCCTTTTATCATGAAGTATGATTATAGACAAAAAATTAATAGGCCTTTGAAAAAAAGATTTTATTTATTTGTCAGAGACAGAAAGCGAACATGGGGAACAGCAGACCGAAGGAGAAGCAGGCTCCCTGATGAGCAAGGAGACTGATGAGGGACTTGATCCCAGGACCCTGCAATCATGACCTGAGCCAAAGGCAGATACCCACCCAGTTGAGCTACCCATTCCTCCCCTAGTAGACCTATTTTAAGAGCAGTTTTAGGTTTGCAGAAAAGTTGTGCAGAAAGTACAGAGAGTTCTTATGTGTTCTGCCCCACATATAGTTTCTGAGATTAACATCTTCCATTATTATAATACATTTGTTATACTTAATGAATCAATATTGATATACTATTATTAATTAAATTGGTAATTTATATTAAGGCATAGTCTTATTGTTGTGTAATAAAATGGGTTTGGCTAATGTGCAATGCTTGGAATACATAAAAATACCGACTATTATGCTATAATGAGAGTAATTCTACTGCCCTAAAAATTCCCTGTGTTTCAACTGTTGATCCCTTCCCTCTCTTGAACCCCTCGCCACTACTGATCTTTTAACTGTCTCCATATTTTTTCCTTTTCCAGAATGCCATGTGATTGGGATCATAGAATATGTATGTTTTTCAGACTTGCTTCTTTCACTTAGCAGTATGCATTTGAGTTTCCTCCATATCTTTTCAAGCTAGATAGTTCATTACTTATTTATTTTATTTTAAATTTTACTCATTATTTTTAATAACTGAAGTATAGTTGACACTTGATGGTTCATTTTTTACTGCTGAATAATATTCTATTGCCTGGATATAAATTTATCCATTCACCTACTAAAGGACATCTTGGCTGCTTCTGAGTTTTGGCAATTTATGAATAAAGTTGCCCTAAATATCCATGTACAGGTTTTTGTATAGAAATAACTTTTCAGTAATTATAGGTAAATATCAAGGAGTGTGGTTGCTAGATTGAAAGGTAAAAATATGTTTAGTGTTAATAGAAATCACAAAACTGTCTTCCAAAGACTTCCAAAAAAGTCTTCCATTTTACATTACTATGAGTAATGACTGAGAATTCCTGTTGCTCTCCAACCTCACCAGCATTTGGTGATATTGATACTTTGGATTTAAGCTATTCTGATAGGATTGTAGTAGTACCTCATCATTGTTTTAATTGGTAGTCCCTTGATGACATATCCTGTTGAATATCATTTCATATGCTCATTTGCTATCCATACACCCTTTCTGGGGAGGTATCTGCTCCAATATTTTGCCTACTTGTTAGTTGGGTTGTTTGGTTTTTTTATTGAGTTTTTAGAGGTTTTTTTTTTTTTTTTTTTTTTTTTTTTTTTTGTATAATTTGGACACAGCTCATCTATCTCTTGTGCTTTGCAGATATTTTCTCCCAGTCTGTGGCTTTTTAAAAATGTCTTTCTATTATTTTATTTAATTATTTGTTTTACAAACATTTCATTGTTAATGTTGAGAAACATACCTGATTTCTGCATTTTTATTTTATCCTGTACACTTACTGAAATGATTGATTACTTCCAGCATGTTTCATTTTCATTTTATTTTATTTTTCCAGTGTTCCAAGATTCATTGTTTATGTACCACACCCAGTGCTCCATGCAATGCCTGCCCTCCTTAATACCCACCACCAGGCTCACCCATCCCCCCAAGCCCTCCCCTCTAAAACCCTCAGTTTGTTATTGAGTCTTTAGGATTTACTGTGTATACCATCATTTCATCAAGAAGTAATTTACTTCTTACTTAAAAATTTGGTTGTCTTTTGTTTCTTTGTCTTGCCTAAATGCTCTAACCAGGACTTCACCTATATTATTGAATAAGAATGGGGAGTATGGGCAAACTTGTTTTGTTCCTGATCTTAGAAGATACATATATCTTTATATATATATATACACGCATAATGTTAGGTGTGGCTTTGTTGTATATTGCTTTTTTTAAAAAAATTTCTTTTTAGTATAACAGTATTCATTGTTTTTGCACCACACCCAGTGCTCCATGCAATCCGTGCCCTCCGTAATACCCACCACCTTGTTCCCCCAACCTCCCACCCCCTCCCCCTTCAAAACCCTCAGATTGTTTTTCAGAGTCCATAGTGTGGCTTTTTTGCCACATCATTTATGTTTTTTACTTTACCTTTTGATTCCCTATTTTTCTCATATGTAAAAGAGGTATGATAATAGAATCCCACAGGGTCATTTTGAGGTTCATATCAATTACGATTCAGTGCTTTAAACAAAAACACTTTGGGTATTTTAGATAGTAAGAAATTTACATGCTTATAAAATTGTTGGAAGGGCTAGAGAGCAAATATTTGGCTGGACCTCTAAGAAAGCCTCTTAGAATAAGATTAGTGCATTGGTCTGTTAGAAGAGCTTCTATTTTTGCCATACTTAGGAAGGTAGGGATTCAAGAGGGTGTCGCTGGAACCATGAGTAGAAAACTTGCTGAAATTTAAAACTCAGAAGCCTATCATTGCCAGTGTCATCATCACCACCACCATACATCTGTAACTGGGAGCATTGAGAAGCTGAGCCTGGATATTGCTGCTCCAGTTCTATTGATACCTACACAGCTGAGGCTGTTCCTAGGTTTGCTTGTCACAAAAATATGGGGAAAGTCACAGGGACGTGATCTCAGTTTCACTTTTGCTTTCTGAATTTCAGGGGAGTGCTTCTAATTGTTGGAACCTAATTTGGACATGTAATGTGCTTTGTTAGAAAAGAAAATCTAGGGATGTAATTTTTAACTTTCTAGCTTTTGTTTTAAAGGTACAATAGAAGAAGATGGGAGGAGATGCCATGTACCAATTATACCATACCCAGCTCAAGAATTAAGTGAGGGAGTATTCGCGGTGAGACGCAGCAGCCACAGTAGTGCTTGCCCACAGCTAGTGCCAACACAGTGGCCAGTGCACCCACAGTTGGCCTGGGCCCTGATGACTTGCTGCCTGCCCTGATGACTAACTGTGCATCTGCAACCATCACCTGCCATTCTGCAGGCACCTGCCACTGGCCATCATGCCTGAGTGTGTGTGTATCACTGGCTTCTATGTTTCTGTTTAATATTTATCAAACATATATATATATATATATATATATATAGAGAGAGAGAGAGAGAGAGAGAGATATCAACCTTTTCATTGAAACTGAATCCCCATAGAACTTTAGTTCCAGTTAAGAAATAGACATTGTTTGCTACCTTCTGAAGATTTTTTTTTTTTAATGTAGCATTTCTTTTTTTTTTTTTTTTTTTTAAAGATTTTATTTATTTATTTGACAGAGAGAAATCACAAGTAGATGGAGAGGCAGGCAGAGAGAGAGAGAGGGAAGCAGGCTCCCTGCTGAGCAGAGAGCCCGATGCGGGACTCGATCCCAGGACCCTGAGATCATGACCTGAGCCGAAGGCAGCGGCTTAACCCACTGAGCCACCCAGGCGCCCTTAATGTAGCATTTCATTCCAGCTGTCACAGAATGGTTGGCAATAATACAGGAGAGAGAGAGAGGGAGGGAGGAAGGAGGGACAGAGGAAGGAGTCACTACAAAATCCCATTGATGCCATAGGAAACTTGGTTATTCTTGGTTATATCTGATAAAAATAGTGTAGTTATGTTCCTTTAGGAATGTTGGCTAGTTAGTTTTGATAAACCTAGGCTGCTACAGTTCTCTTTAGGCATTGCTCTGGACAAAAGGGAAAAGATACTGAGTATCTTCTTCATAGTTTGTCTAGTATTTCAAATGGCTTTGAAAGAGGGGGAATGTTTTCATGCTCTTTCCAACAAGAACCTTTTTTGAAGCATAAAAGGAAATAGAATATTTTTCTTTATTATATATATACACCATTTCATTATTATTTTAAATTGGAAGAGGAAGGATAAAACATGACAGCACAATTAAACAATACAGTATACAGTCAGATATAAAACTATCTCTTGTTTATCTCTGTCATTTTGTCACTTGGAACGAGTATTTCACTTATTAGGCCTCTAAGTCGCTAAAGTACAAGACATAAGGCTGATAGGAAGTTTTTGTTAAGATGAACTATGACATCTATACATGTGAAGTACATTCTAACACTTTTTTTTTAAAAGATTTTGTTTATTTATTTATTTGACAGACAGAGATCACAAGTAGGCAGGCAGAGAGGCAGACAGAGAGAGAGGAGGAAGCAGGCTCCCCGCTGAGCAGAGAGCCCGATCCCAGGACCCTGGGATCATGACCCGAGCCAAAGGCAGAGGCTTTAACTCACTGAGCCACCCAGGCGCCCCCATTCTAACACTTTTATTCATCTAATCTTGAGATGTACTGAGTATCCATTGTGTATCTTGAGCTTCAGCAGGCACTAGGAATAAAGTTAGAGCTGGAGGAGACAGAGAAGCTAGCTACCCAAGATACTGTATTTCTCGTCTCACTGCAGTTAAGTGGGGCTCTGTGTGCTCTCACCTATGGACTGTGGACAGAAATGATTCACACTAAACTCATCCTATAGGAAGACCTCCTGTGTGATTATCCATACATTCTTTTTCATCTTCTGTCTCATACATCTTTGGTGGGCTGGGTGTAGATGATCTAACTAAAAATTCTGAGGCCTTGATCATTGGCTTTTCTAACATGCTGCAGTGTTGAAGACCATGCTTTGGAACAGCCTTCCTCAAAGGATTCTTGGAGAATAAAACCCTATGGAAAAATAATTTTAATGATTCCTCTTCTCCATTCTTGCAAAGATGCTACTTAGTTAGCATCATTATAGCTTAGTTAGGAAATGGTTAATTCATCACATACAGGGGGTTAGGGGTTAAGTATTTCATGGAACCCAAGTTGAAAAGGGCTGCCATAGAGGATACTGGAGCTACTGAATGGAAAGAACTTGGGTTCCGGAATAACTGAGTAGAGCAGAGAACCACTGCTGAAGTGCATTGGATTATGACTTGAGTGAGAAATAAACCTTAATGTGTTACGTGACCAAAATGTTGGGGTTGCTTGTTATATCAGTTAGCCCACCATAACTAATACAAATAACATATGCAAATATGTTGTGGCTACAGAAAGCACAGGGGATTGAAGAGGTCACATAATTTATTCTGGTTTGAATAATGACTCCTTATTTAGGGTTGGGTTGAGTTGAGAGAGGGAGAAGAAGCTATGGTTAATGCTGAGACTGGACAACTGGGAAGTGGACATATTGTTAAGAGCCTTGTATAATTTTTTGGCAGTTTCAGTTTTATTTGGAAAGTAATGGGATTCCCTTTATTCTGAGACTTCTCACTGAGTAGGTAACACATTCCCAACTTTTATATACTGTTTTCAAGTAAATCTATAGTCAAAGTGAAACCAAGTCCCCTGATGTGATCAGGAACCTAAAAAGGATGACCACATTGCAGTTTTTGCAATTGAATGATGAAAGCAGGATTAGTAAAACTGGAAGAAGGTCTCCCTCACCTCTCAGGAGATCAGGCTATATTTGCTGTTCATTCAAACTGACCGCTAGCACTGGGGATGTGCAGAGAAGGAAGCCAAGAAACAACTGCTTAAACTAAGATGATTTTATATTTTCTTTTGTATGCTGCTACACAATTAATGCATCAGCTTACTGAACCAAGCAGAGCAACAAAAACAATACAATTAGGAATAGTAAGCCTAGGGCAACAACAGCTACTCAGGCTTTATGTAGATACCTTAGTACTAGAATCTGGAGTAGAATCCTGAGTAAGCACCATCCCCTGGATGTTGATGCAGTTAGGAATATTAGTGCAAAGACAAGTAATCAGAAGGGACTGCTAACCTTCACCTTCACCTCAAAGTGCAATGATACTTGCATATGCCTGATTTTGCTTGGCTTTTGTTTTTAGTGGTCGATTTAGTTTTGATGTCTTGAAAGTCGGGATGGCTCTATAAATCTGCAGACATGCACATACACACATGGTTTCTCAAGCTTATGTTATTTTCTTGGGTTGAAAGACAGGAAGATAACACACACACACACACACACACACACACGCCTCTCTGCTTTGGTAAATACTAGAGCACCACTTTCTAGGAAGCTGAAACACTGTCCAGAGGGAAACCTGAGAAATTAGGGTCCAAGTCTTTCTGGGTGTTTGTCTGAGTCATATTTTCCAATCCATTATGAGAAACCTGAATAGGGCAATCATTTTGAAGATGGCTTTGACCTTTACCAAGAAGAAGGAGGCAATTACGTTCAATGCTATCCAGTCTACAATCAGTCATTATGCTGACTGGGCCTGCTTTTCTTGAGAAAGCTAATTTTTCTTCTTTCTTGTTGCTCATGGGCCTTGTCACTGATGATTCTTCTACTGCAGGAAGTCTTAATTGTGAAGAATCATAGACTGTACCAGGCTTCCTTCCATAGGAGTAGGATGGATGGAGAAGACAGTACTTACTAGCTGCCATGTTTGGTTTCTCTGAATTCTAGTGTCCTTTTTAGGACATGTTGTCTGTGAAGGTACCTGTGTGCCATGGAGAAGTCACTGAATAGCTCCATGTGTCTCTGTTTTCACCTGCCTCTTAGCTCTCCAAAATGTTTATAAAATTGATGAGGTCTTGTTCTTGAAGTCTATCACCTCTCTCTCCTAAAGGGAACTGTGGGATTATTAATTCCTCAGTCATTCTAAAGTGAGTAGTAATTAAGAAGGTATTTTAAACTTGTTTCTAGGGAAACTCTTCCACAAAAATTTTGATTTTTCCCATGGAATGGTACTTACTGCACAAGTAATATTTCTCTCGGGGCTCTGTAGGAAAGCTAGAAATGTTCAAAGATTTAAATTTATTCCCAAACAGAAGCATCTCTAATGAAAAATAGGCAACATAGTAAAGTGTGACAAACGTGGTTTTGAGGCCAAGCAGTCTGGATTTAAAGCTCAGTTCTGCTTCTCAGTAGCAATGTGAGCTTGGGCAAGTCTTTTTTTTTTTTTTTTCCCCCAATATTTTCATTTATTTATTTATTTGACAGACAGAGATCACAAGTAGGCAGAGAGGCAGGCAGAGAGAGAGAGGAGGAAGGAGGCTCCCTGCTGAGCAGAGAGCCTGATGCAAGGCTTGATCCCAGAACCCTGAGACCATGACCTGAGCCGAAGGCAGAGGCTTTAACCCACTGAGCCACACAGGTGCCCCTTGGGCAAGTCTTTCAACCTTGCTCAGCTCTCACTTCTGTTATGGTAGACAATATAACAGTCTTTTTTTTTTTTTTTAAGATTTTATTTTTTTATTTGACAGACAGAAATCACAATTAGGCAAAGAGGCAGGCAGAGAGAGAGGGGGAAACAGGCTCCCCCACTGAACAGAGAACCGAATGTGGGGCTCAATCCCAGGACCCTGAGATCATGACCTGAGCTGAGGCAGAGGCTTAACCCACTGAGCCACCCATGCACCCTTAGCAGTCTTCATTTTAGGATTGTTTTAGGATGGATTTAGATGATGGTATTTGTAAAATTCTTCTAACTATGCCTAGTATGTATTTGTTGCTGTGCATTTAATACAATAAATATGTTTTTGTTGCTACTTCTTATTCCACCTCTTCTAGTAGGAATGTTAATTCATATTTTTATTTTACTTTGAATGGACACATCTCACTTTCATTTTAGGTTTTTAGTGAATAGATACTCTGTTAAAGAGTAAGTTTTTCAAGCTCTCAGCTTATCTGTCAATGTGGGAAGTCCTAGAGAGACTCCTTAAACTTCCTGGAGAAGGAAAAAAAACTCTGTGTCTGTGCTACACCTTTTTCTATTGATGGTCCATTTTGAAAAACAAATGCCATTGGAAATAGACCTTTGCTTATGTTTAAAACCCTTTGTTTTCTCATGGACTGTTCTGGATATTTGAAAGCTAATCATGGTAATCAGTTTCATGGATTATTAACACCTTCTTATGTGTTTACAGTCTTCTTGATAACTCTGAATTTTCAGGTTTATCCAGAAAATGTTTCATGTGTAAGATCAAAAGCCTCTTTTCATGTATTAAGAGAATTTATATCACTTACTGTTCTCTTAAGAAAAATTTGCTTCTGCTAGAGCTGACAGGTCTCTATGGGAACTCCTAAAATATTTGATCAGTAGGGCTTCCAGAGATCATATAGTCTAGGAGTAGAAATGCAAGAATAATACTGGGAGAGAAAAATGGAGGACAACATACATTAATACAGTTATGGTAACTTCTAGTTCTGCAGACATGTAAATATTTAACAACATACCAGTGCCTTACTAGGCATATAGTTAGCTTTCTTAGAGCAAATAAATCCCATTTCTTTTTCTGATCTACTCAATCTTTTTGCCTTGAGGCTGTATTGTAACTCATCATACTGAACAGATGAATGTCTGTTCAGTTTTTGTTATGGCTGTTCTCAACTTACATTTAATTTTCATCCACACAATGGTTTTGGGAGGTATGGTGATCTTCTCTGTCTGAAGCTTCCTGAAGATGAAATCTCATAGTTGTGTGCAGCAAGTTGCAAATGGGTTTTCATTTGTTATTTGGTTGGTTTGTTCAAGGGATTTTTGTTTGTTGTATTATTGGTCTGAAAATCTGAGGTTTCAACCAGATGATCCTTTCCAGAAACATGATTATATATAACTTGAAAAAGAATTTTTTAAAATCTTAAAACCTTGAATCCTGATGAGACTATTACATATTTTTTTTAATAGTCAAACACATGTCTGGAGGAAGAATCTATAAAGTCTTTTATTTTTTCAACTGAAATGAGAAGGACTGAATTATCAAGCATGAAATTGCCATCTGTGCTTCCCTTCCCCGCCCTCCACATTTTAAATAATTTTTTAGCAGACCAGGTGAAATCAGAAATTTGTTTTAGAAAGGATGATGTCATTGTACAACTGGATGTATATATTTATTCAGCTACTTGGGTCAGCAACTTGTCAGTATAAAAATACGAATGAGATAAAATTTTCTCTCCCCCTTTGCTCTTCTTTACTCTAGTCTTATACTTAATGATAAATGCCACTGGTTTTGTAAGCTTTGGGCATATGCCAGGCACAATGCTGAGTGCTTTATGTTCATGATTTCTCTCTTAGACCTTTCAAGAACCTATTTAGGTGGATACAATAGTGTAATTATTCCCACATCATAGTTGAAGGCACTGGAACTTGGAGAGATTAAATAACTTATCAGATACCAAGCAGTTGGGGGTCTTTGTTTGGGTGTCTATCTCATCTCATTAGACTACTCTTTAGCCCAAGAATGTATGCTGACTTTTCTCATACTTACTCCTTTGTCTGTGATGTTTCTCTGCCTAGAGTGTCCTTCTTCCACCTTTGCCCATTGAAAATCAACACATCCTTCAAAGCCCAATTGAAAGCTGTCTTTTGTCTCTGAACTCATGTTGGCCTCGTCAGAATTAAATATCTCCTCTCCAGTGCCCTCTCCTATGAAACACATTTATATTTTAACTTTAAATGTCTTAATACCCTTGTGATATTCACAAATCAAATCTTGTAGCATAATTATTGCTGTACAGTCTGCCGTCTCCACTAGGATGTGAGGTACCTGAACAGAAGGACTATTTTTTTGCTGCAGATTCCTTGAGGGCAAATACCATGTTTGAGTCATTTATATAGTTATTTATATTTATGTATATCCTGTTTTAGAGAGAATTCAAAGAGGATCTAAGAATACAGAAGACCTAAATAGATGGTCTAAGAAAGAAGTAAGGGCAGGGACATAAAGTAGAGCCAGAAAAAGGGGTTTAACAATGCTTACCATATGATCTACATATACATTTATTTTGAAAATAAGCTTTCTAGCAGCTTGCATATTCTTTTTTGTATTCTTACTGCCAAATGCAGGGTCAGGGATAGAGGGGGGTCAAAGAGTTCCTATGGGTTTGAATACCTTCCTGCCAGATGTTGGGGAGGGTGGTTAGTGGAGGAAAGAATGGGACTTGAAGTTAGACCACTTTTTAAGAGATAGCATTAATGAGATATTGATATGCAGTAAACTGCACATATTTAAGGTGTACAATTCAATAAATTTCAACATGTAGAGACACTTGTGAAGCCATTGCCAAAAATGAGATAATGAAAATAATCATCACTCTCCAAAGTTATCTCCTATTTCTTTGTAACCCTTTTTTTCCACGTTTCCTACTCAGGCAACCACATTCCTCTCCCTGTGGGTTCATTTGTTTTTGCTTAGAAGTTGTATAAATGGAATCACAGAGTACGTATGTGTTTTATCTGGGTTTTTTCACTCATAATTATTTTGTGAGTCATTCATATTGCAGTGTGCACTAGTATTCATTATTTTTTTTATTACTGAGTACTATTACCCTGTTTGGATATGCCACACTTTATGGTGGTATGTCCTGTTGCCTAGTCAACATATGCCTAAAATAGGCATATCCTACCTGTTGATGGGTATTTGGTTGCTTTAGGTTTTGACTATTACACATAAAGGGGCTACGGTGAATCTTTAGGTGCAAGTGTCGGTATGGACAGATGCTTCCATTTTTCTTGGGTAAATTCTTTTAAAAATATATATTTTTTATTTTTTAAGATTTTATTTATTTATTTGACAGAGAGAAATCACAAGAAATCACAAGGCAGAGAGGCAGGCAGAGAGAGGGGGAAGCAGGCTCCCTGCTGAGCAGAGAGCCCGAAGTGGGGCTCGATCCCAGGACCCTGACTGAGATCATGGCCTGAGCTGAAGGCAGAGGCTTAACCCACTGAGTGCCCAGGCGCCCCTCTTGGGTAAATTTTTAAAGGAGAAATGGCTAGATTACATAGTAGGTATGTGTTTAACTTTTAAAGAAACTGTTAAAACTGTGTTCCAAAGCAGTTGTGATGTTTTACATTTCCATCAGAAATGAATGAGAGTTTTAGTTCCTCTGTTTCTTTGCCAAAACCTGGTATTATAAATTTTTTAAAAAAATTTTAGCTGCACTAATAAATGTGTAACAGTACCTCTTTGTGATATATTTCCCTAATGACTAATGATATTGAACATGTTTTTTTATGTGCTTGCTTTCCATCATATATCTTCCATGGCAAAGTGTCTGTTTGTATATTTTTCCATAATTTCCACACTGTCATTGGATTTTTTTCTTGTTACTCAGTTTTGAGAATTCTTCATATATTCTGGAGAGAAGTCCATTAACAGATATATGATTTGCAAATATTTATCACCGTCTGTGTCTTTTCTTTTCATTCCCTTAATATAGGGTCTTTTGAAGACACTGTGAAGATTTTAATTTTGATGAAGTTCAGTTTATGAATTTGTTCTTTCATGGATTGTGCTTTTATTGTTGTAGCTAATAAATTTTTGCCTAATCTGAGGTTGTAACAGTTTTTAATCTGTTTTCCTTCTAGAAATTTTATAATTTTAGGTTTTGCATTTAAGTCTATGAACCATTTGGAGGTAGTTTATTATTATTACTATTTTTTATTATGTTCAATTAGCCAACGTACAGGACATCATTCGTTTTTGAGATAGTTTTTGCATATGGTATGAGATATGGGTTGGAATTTTGTTGTTGTTGTTTGTTTTTAGGTTTGTTTTTGTATGTGGATGTCCAGTTGTTCCAGCATTGTTTTTTGAAAAGACTTTCCTATTTCTACAAAATTGCATTTGTATCTTGTTAAAAACCAGTTCTCCATATATATGTGTATCTATATTTGAACACTGTATTCTGTTTCATTGATCTAGTTGTTTATGTTTTATGCCAGTAGTACACTGTTTTGATTGCTGTGGATTTATAAGGAGCCTTGAATTCAGGTAGTGTTGGTCCTCTAAATTGGTTTTTGTTCTTTTAAAAAAATTATTATTATATTCAATTCACCAACACTATTAGTTATTATTATTACTAACATATCGTTAGTTTTTGATGTAGTGTTGAACAATTCATTAGTTGCGTACAACACCCAGTGCTCATCACCACGTGTGCCCTTCTTAATACCCATCAGCCAGTTAAATTTGTTCTTTTTCAAAGGTATTTTGGCTATTATAGGTCCTTTTCATTTTTAAGTGAATTTAGAATCAGTTCGTCATTTTCTTTTTTCCTTTTTTATTAATTTATTTATTTTCAGAAAAACAGTATTCATTATTTTTTCACCACACCCAGTGCTCCATGCAATCCGTGCCCTCTATAATACCCATCACCTGGTACCCCAACCTCCCACCCCCCTGCCACCCTGTCTGATTGCACCAGCTAGAAACCCAGTACAATATTGCATAAAAGTGGTGATAGTAGATAGGACATCTTTTTCCTGATTTTGGGGGGCAAGTTTTCAACCTTTCACTAATAAGTCTAATGTTAGTTGCGGGGTTTTTATAGATGTCTTTTTTCAAGTTGAGGGAGCTCTTTTCTTTTTCTAATTTGCAGTTTTATCAGAAATGGATATGGGATTTTGTCAAATGCTTTGTATGTCTAGTGAGATGATCATAGGATTTCTATTTTTTAGATTGTTAACATGGTGAATTTGATTGGCTTGTAAATGTTAAACCTACTTCACATCCCTGATAAAAACACTGCTTTGTCATAATGTATTATTCTTTTTATACATTATTGACTGAAGGTTAACTAAAATTTTGTTTAGAATTTTGGCATCTGTGTCAGTGAAGGATATTAGTCTGGTAGTTTCTTTCTTTTTTGTAATAGCTTTGCCAGGATTTGATATCAGCATGATGATGGTGTTAAGAATGAATTGGAACATACTCTTCTCTTTTGAATTTCCTGGAAAAATTTGTATAGAATTGGTGTTATTTATTTCTTAGGTGTTCAGTAGAATTCACCAGTGAACCTATCTAGTTCTGGAGGATTCTTTGTGGGAAAGTTTTTATGAGACTGAGTTCTACTGACTGTGCTACAGGGTATCTTGGGAAAGTTTTTAACTAAAAATTCAATCTAACAGATAAAAGATAATCCAGATTACTCACTTGTTAAGTGAGCTTTGATAATTTGTGTCTTTCAAGAAATTTATCCGTTTCATCTAACTGGTCAAATTTATTGGCATAAAGTTATCCATCGTATTTTGTTTTTATTCCTTTAATATTTGTGGAATCTGTAATTATGTCATCTCTCTTATTTCTGATACTCATTGTTTTTTAGTTTTGTTATCAGTCTGGATTGATGTTTTTCCGTTTTATTTCCTTTTTTTAAAAGAATGAGATTTTTTTTCTTTTATCCCCAATGTTGTTTGCATTGATTGCTGCTCTTTATTGTTATAGCACCCTTAGTTATACTAAGTTTGGGTTTAATTTTCTCTTCTTTTTCTAGTTTTTTAAACTTGGAAGTTGAGGTCATTGATTTCAGAGCTTTCTTTTTTAAATATAGGCGTGAATGCTATGCATTTCTCCTTATGTAGTACTTCAGTGGTATCTCATAGATTTTTATAAAATTTCTTTTCAGTGTTCCAAAATTCATTGTTTATGCAGCACACCCAGTGCTCCATGCAATACATGCTCTCCTTAATACCCACCACCAGGCCCTCCCAAACCCCCAAAACCCTCCCCTCCAAAACCCTCAGTTTGTTTCTGAGAGTCCACAGTCTCTCATGGTTTTTCTTCCTCTCTGATTTCTCCCAACTCACTTCTCTTCTCCATCTCCCAGTGTCCTCCGTCTTATTCTTTATGTTTCACAAGTAAGTGAAACCACATGATAATTGGCTCTTTCTGCTTGACTTACTTCATTCAGCATAATCTCCTCCAGTCCTGTCCATTTTGATACAAAAGTTAGGTATTCATCCTTTCTGATGGAGGCATAATACTCCATAGTATATATGGACCATATCTTCTTTATCCATTCGTCTTTTGAAGGACATCTTGGCTTTTTCCAGAATTTGGTGATTGTGGCCATTGCTGCTATGAACATTGGGGTACAGATGGCCCTTCTTTTCACTACATCTGTATCTGTGGGGTAAATACCCAATAGTGCAATTGCAGGGTCATAGGGAGGCTCTATTTTTAATTTTTTAAGGAATCTCCACACTGTTTTCCAAAGTGGCTGCCCCAACTTGCATTCCTACCAACAGTGTAACAGGGTTCCCCTTTCTCCACATCCTCTCCAATACTTGTTGTTTACTCTTTTGTTAATTTTGGCCATTCTGACTGGTATCTCATAACATGTTGTCCTTTCAGTTTCATTCAGTTCAAAATGCTTTCTACTTTTCCTTTTGATTTCTTCCTGGGTCCATATGTTATTTAAAAGTGAGCTAGTTAGATTTCAATTATTTGGGAAAATTTTTAGATATCTTTCTGTTACTGATTTCTAATTTAATTCATTTTGCTCAGAAAATGAACTTTGCTTGAATTGAGTGCTGTCAAATTTATTGAGACTTATTTTATGACCTAGAATATCGTCTATCTTGGAAAATAATCTTTGTGCATTCTAAAAGAATGTAAGTGGTAATTGTTGGGTGGAGTGGTTTGATCAAGTTGACTGCTCGTGTTCAAATCTTTTGTTTCAGTATTGACTTCTATTAATACCGCATATTAGGAGAGGATTTTGAAGTCTCTGATTATCATTAGAGAATTATCTATTTATCTTTTAAGTTTTTGCTTCATTTATTTTGAGCTGTGTTAATAGATTTAGGATTAAGTTTGTCTTTTTGGTAAGTTGACCCCTTTATATTATGAAGTGACCTCCTTTATTGCTGTTAATATTCTCTGCTCTGAAATTTTCTGTCAGACAAAGCCATTCTTACATCGTATTAGCATTAGTATATCTTTTGGCATCTTTTTTCACTTTTACTTTATCTTTCACTTTTCTTTACCTGTTTCAGGTAGGTTTTTGTAGTTGGTTTTTGATTATTTTGATTATCTACCTAAAAATCTTTTTAATGAGGATTTTGGACCATTTATAGTTAATGTGATTACTGATATAGTTAGGTTTAAGTCTATCAACTTGCTATTCATTTTATATTTGTCTCATCTATATATAGTTATCCTTTTCAATTTTCCTGTTTTTTTGGTTTCTTAGAAATTTTTTTTAAAGAAAGGTTCTTTTTACTTTCCTTTCTAGGCCTTTTAACTCTATTTTCTTACTTTGCTTTAATGTTCATAATGTATGTCTTCAATATATTGCAGGTTACCTCCAACTGATACTACACCATTTTACATGTACTTTAAGAACATTAAAATAGTATATTTCCATCTCCTCCAAATTTGTGTTATTTTGTCATGTATTTTTATCTCTCTATATATTATAAACCTAGCACTAGATTGTTATTTTTATTTGAACAGTCAATTCTTTTTTAAAGCATTAAAATAATAAGAAAAACAACATGTTTCCTGATGTAGTTACATTTCTTTTATTTTTTTTTTAATTTTATTTATTTATTTGATAGACAGAGATTACAAGTAGTCAGAGAGGCAGGCAGGGAGAGAGGAGGAAGCAGGCTTCCTGCTGAGCAGAGAGCCTGATGTGGGGCTCAATCCCAGGACCCTGAGACCATGACCTGAGCCGAAGGCAGAGGCTTTAACCCACTGAACCACCCAGGCATCCTGTAGTTACATTTCTAATGTTCTTGATTCCTTTGTAGGAATATAGGAATATATTCCTTTAGAGATCTACATTTCCATCTGTTCTAATTTCCTTCTTCTTAAAAGACTACCTTTTACAGTTCTTGTAGTTTTGGTCTGCTAGTGATAATGTCTTTTAGCTTTAATATTTCTGGAAGAGTCTTGACTTGTGTTCATTTTTTTTCTTTTTCAAACCTCCTCTCATTCACCTGTCTATGTGTCTATGTATCTGCCTATCTATCTAAAGTTTCTTTATGTAAGCAATCTCTGTATCTGACATGGGCTTGAACTCATGACCGTGAGATCAAGAGCCACATGCTCTACTGACTGAGCCAGGCAGGTGTTCTATATTATTTATTTTGAAAACTTTAATTCCAATATAGTTAACATACAGTGTTATGTTAGTTTCAGGTGTACAATACAGTGATTCAGCAATTCTGCATATTACACAGTGCTCATCAAGATATGTGTACTCTTAATCTTCTTCACCTATTTCATCCATATGTCCACTTGCCTCCCCTCTGGTAACCATCAGTTTCTTCTCTATCTTTTTTTTTTTTTTTTAATTAACATATATTGTATTATTTGTTTGAGGGGTACAGGTCTGTGATTCACCAGTCTTACACAATTCACAGCACTCACCATAGCACATACCCTCCCCAATGTCCATCACCCAGCCACCCCATCACTTCCACTCCTGTCCGCTCCAGCAACCCTCAGTTTTTTCCTTGAGATTAAGAGTCTCTTATGGTTTGTCTCTCTCTCTGATTTCATCTTGTTTTGTTTTTCCCTCCTTTCCCCTATGATCATCTGTTTCTCAAATTCCTCATATGAGTGAGATCATATGATAATTGTCTTTCTCTGATTGACTTACTTCACTTAACATAATACCCTCTAGTTCCATTCATGCAATTGCAAATGGCAAGATTCCATTTTTTGATGGCTGCATAGTATTCCATTATATATATCATATACATATATATGTATATGATATATATATATATATATATATATATATATATATATATATATATATCACATCTTCTTTATCCATTCTTCTGTTGATGGACATCTAGGCTGTTTCCATAGTTTGAGTATTGTGGAGATTGCTGCTATAAAAACTGAGGTGCAGGTGTGCCCCTTCAGATGACTACATTTGTATCTTTGGGGTAAATATCCAGTAGGGCAATTGCTGGGTTGTAAGGTATCTTTTTTCAACTTTTTGAGGAATCTCCATACTGTTCTCCAGAATGACTGCACCAGCTTGCATTCCCACCAACAATGTGGGAAGAAGGACCCTTCGCTGCATCCTCATCAACATCTGCCATTTCCTGACTTAATTTTAGCCATTCTTTTTGGTGTGAAGTGGTATCTCAATGTGATTTTGATTTGTATTTCCTTGATGCAGAGTGATGTTGAGCATTTTTTCATGTGTCTCTTGACTATTTGGATGTCTTCTTTGCAGAAATGTCTGTTCATGTCTTCTGCCCATTTCTTGATTGGATTATTTGTTCCTTAGGTGTTGAGTTTGAAAAGTTCTTTATAGATTTTGGACACTAGCTCTTTATCTGACATGTCATTTACAAATACGTCTCCCATTCTGTTGGTTGTCTTTGGTTTTGTTGACTGTTTCCTTTGTTGTGCAAAAGCTTTTTATCTTTATGAGGTCTCCAAAGTTCATTTTTAACCCTTGTAACCCTTGTTTTCTTGCCTTTGGAGATGTTTCTAGGAAGAGGTTGCTGTGGCTAAGGTCAAAGAGATTGCTGCCTGTGTTCTCCTCAAGGATTTTGTTGGACGGAAAAGACATTTAAGTCTTTTATTTTGAGTCTGTTTTTGGTGTAAGGAAATGGTCCAATTTCATTCTTCTATATGTGGCTGTGCAGTTTTCCCAACATGATTTGTTGAAGAGACTCTTTTTTACACTGGATATTTTTTCTGCTTTGTCAAAGATTAGTTCTCTATAATCAAGAGTCTGTTTTTTGGTTTGTCTTTTTTTTTTCCCCTTTGTTTTGTTTCTTAAATTCCACTTATGAGAGAAATCATATGGTATTTGACTTTCTCTGACTGGTTTATTTTGCTTAGTATTATACTCTCTCTAGCTCCATCCATATTGTTGCAGATGGCAAGATTTCATTCTTCTTTACTGCTAAATAATATTCCATTGTTTATATATACCACATCTTTATCCATTCATCTATTGATGGACATTTGGGTTGCTTCCATATTTTGGCTGTTGTAAATAGTGCTGCAGTAAACATAAGGGTGCATGCATCTCTTTGAATTAGTGTTTTGTATTTCTTGGGTAGATACCCAGTAGTATGATCACTAGATCATAGGCTAGTTCCATTTTTAACTTTTTGAGTAACCTTCGTAGTTTTCCAGGGTGACTGCACCAGTTTGCACTCTTACCAGCAGTACACTAAAGTTCCCATTTCTCCACATCCTCTCTAACACTTGTTTCTTGTGTTATTGGTTTTAGCCATTTTGATAGTTATGAGGGGGTATTGTAGTTTCACTTTGCATTTCCCGATGATGAATGATTCTGAGCATCTTCTCATGTGTCTGTTGGTCATCTGTATTCCTACTTTGGAGGAACGTGTTTTCATGTCTTATGCCCATTTTTAAATTGGATTATATACTTTTTTGTTGTTGAATTGTATTAGTTCTTTATATGTTTTGTATATTAACCCTGTATCAGAGATGTCATTGGCAGATATCATCTCCTATTCCATAGATTGTCTTCTTGTTTTGTTGATTGTTTCCTTTGCTGTGCAGAAGATTTTTATTTTGGTGTAGTCCCAATAGTTTATTATTTGCTTTTGTTTCCCTTGCCTCAGGAGATATATCTAGAAAATGATACTACATTAGATGTTAGAGAAATTACTCTTACTCCATTTTGAATTTATCTTTGTGTATTATAAGCCAGTGGTCTAGTTTCATTCTTTTGCACATAGCTGTCCACGTCTCCTAACACCATTTGTTGAAGAAGCTATCTTTTTCCTATTGCATATTCTTTCCTCTTTTGTTGAAGAATAATTGGCTATATAAACATGGGTTTATTTCTGGGCTTTTTATTTCATTCCATTGATTCATATGACTATTTTTTTTGTCAGTACCATGGTGTTTTTATTACCACAGCTTTGTAATATCGCTTGAAATCTGGGATTGTGATATTTCCAGCTATGATTTTCTTTTTAAAGATTGTTTTTGCTATTGGCGATCTTCTTTGGTTCTGTATAAATTTAAGATTGTTCTAATTTGCTGAAAGATGTTGGTATTTTGATAGGAATTGCATTAAATCATTAGATACTTTGGGTATGGACATTTTAACAATATTTGTTTTTCCAGTCCGTTATCATGGAATGTCTTTCCATTTGTTTGTGTCATGTTCAATATCTTTCATCAGTGTTTTTTTTTTTTTTAGATTTTATTTATTTATTTATTTGACAGGCAGAGATCACAAATAGGCAGAGAGGCAGGCAGAGAGAGGAGGAAGTAGGATCCTTGCTGAGCAGAGAGCCCGAAATGGGGCTTGATCCCAGGACCCTGAGATCATGACCTGAGCCAAAGGCAGAGGCTTTAACCCACTGAGCCACCCAGGCACCCTCATTAGTGTTTTATAGTTTTCAGAGTACAGGTCTTTCACCTCCTTGGCTAACTTTATTCCTAGGTATTTAATTATCTTTGGTGCAGTTGTAAATGAGATTGCTTTCTTTATTTCTCTTTCTGTTGCTTCATTATTAGTATATAAAAATGCCACAATTTCTGTACACCAATTTTGTATCCTGTGACCTGACTGAATTTATTGATCACTTCTAGTAGCTTTTTGGTGGCATTTTTTATGGTTTTCTATATATAATATCATGTTGACTGCAAATAGTGAAAGTTTTACTCCTTTATTTTTTAAATCAATTTGGATGTCTTTTATTCCCCTCTTCTTTGATTTCTGTGACCAGGACTTCCAGTACTTTGTTCAATAAAAATGGTGAAAGTGAACATCCCTGGCTTGTTCCTGACCTTAGGCAAAACTCCTTCAGTTTTTCACCATTGAGTATGATGTTAGTTATGGGTTTGTCATATTTAGCCTTTGTTACATTGAGGTATTTCCCCTCTAAACCTACTTTGTTGAGGGTTTTTATCATGAAGGATGCTGTACTTTGTCAAATGCTTTTCCCGAATCTATTGAAATGATCATATGGTTTTTTCCCTTTTTTTATTTATGTCATGTATCACATTGATGGACTTATAAATATTGAACCAACCTTGTATCCCAGGGATAAATCCCACTTGATCATGATGAATGATTTTTTAAATATATCATTAGATTTGGCTTGCTAATTTTTTTTTTTTTTTAGGATTTTTGCATCTGTGTTCATCATATATATTGGCCTGTAGTTCTCTCTTTCTTTTTTCTTTTTTTTCTTTTTTTTTGCAATGTCTTTATCTGGTATTGGTATCAGGGTAATGCTGGCCTCATAGAATGAATTAGGAAATTTTCCTTCTTTCTCTATTTTTTGGAATAGTTTGAAAAGAGTAGATATTAACTCTTCTTCTTTTTAAAAGATTTTATTTATTTATTTGACAGATACAAGCAGGCAGAGCAGCAGGCAGAGGGAGAGGGAGAAGCAGACTCCCTGCAGAGTAGGGAGCCTGATGCTGGGCTTGATCCCAGGACCCCGGGATCATAACCTGAGCTAAAGGCAAATGCTTAACTGACTGTGCCACCCCAGTGCCCCCGTATTAACTCGTTTTTAGATGTTTGATAAAATTTACCTGTGAAGTCATCTAGCCCTGGATTTTTATTTGCTCTTCATTTTTTGATTACTGATTCAATTTCATTGCTGATTATCAGTCTGCTTAAATTTTCTGTTTCTTCCTGATGAGATTTTGAGAGGTTATATGCTTTCTAAGAATTTATCCATTTCTTGTAGGTTGTCCAATTTGTTGGCATATAATTTTTAGTAATATTCCTTTACAGTTTTTGTATATCTATAATGTCAGTTTTTATTTATCCCCCTTCTGATTTTATTTATTTGAGTGCCCTCTCCCCCTCTTTTCTATGAGTGTGGCTAAAGTTTTATTGATTTTTTCCATCTTTTCAAAGAACCAGCTCCTGGTTTCATCAATCTGTTATGTTATATTTTAGTTTTCATTTTGTTTATTTCTGCTCTAATCTTTATTAGTTCCTCCCTTCTGGCTTTGGGTTTTATTTGTATTACAATATTATTAATATATTCTATATGCTGTATAATATATCCCCATGGCTTATTTATATCATAACTGGAAGTTATTATCTCTTAATCCCCTTCACCTCTGGCAAGCAAAGCTTATTCTTTGTATTTATTAGTCTTTTGTTTTTTGTTGTTCATTTGTCTTTTTTTAGTATTCCATATATAAGCGAAATCATACAGATATTTGTCTTTCTCTGTCTTTATTTCACATAGCATTGTACCCTCTAAGTCTGTCCATGTTGTCACAAATGGCAAGATCTCCTTTTGTTATGGCTGAATAACTTTCCATTATACATACATACCACTTCTTGTTTATCCATTCATCTACTGATGGACATTTGTGTTGTTTACATATCTTGGCTAGTGTAGTTAATACTGCAGTAAACATAGGGGTGCATGCATCGTTTTGAACTAGTATTTTTGTTTTCTTTGGGTAAATGGCTAGAGTGAAATTACTGGATCATGTGGTATTTCTATTTTTAATTTTTTGAGGAACCTCCTTACTATTTTTCCACAATGGATATACCAGTTTACATTACCACCAACAATGTACAAGGAATCCCTTTTTATTACATCCTTACCAACACTTGTTATTTATTATCTTTTTGATTCTAGCCATTCTGAGTGGTAAGGGGTGATATATCATTGTGGTTTTGATTGTCATTTGCCTGATGATGAGTGATGTTGAGCATCTTTCATGTGCCTGTTATGTATTTGGAGAAATGTCTGTTTAGGTCCTCTACCCATTTTCTAATTGGATTGTTTGGCTTTTTGGTGTTGGGTTGTATAAATTCATTATATATTTTGGATACTAACCTTTTATCAGATACATCATTTGCAAATAGCTTCTCACATTCAGTAGATTGCCTTTTTGTTTCATTGAATTTTCCTTTGCTCTGTAAAAGCTTTGTGTTTTGATGTAATCCCAGTAGTTTACTTTTCCTTTTGTTTCCCTTCCTCAGGAAACATTGCCATAAATATGTTGCTGAGGTTTGCTGCATATAATTTCTCTTGGGAATTTTGTGGTTTCATATTTAGGTCTCATATATATACACACACACACACACACACCATATACCATATATATATATATATATACACACACACACACACACACCATATACTATATATATATATATATATATATGGTCTCGTATTTAGGTTTTTAATCCATTTTGAGTTACTTTTGTGTATCATGTAAAAAAAGTGGTCCAGTATCATTCTTTGGACTGTAACTGTCTAGTTTCCCAACATTATTTATTGAAGACTGTCTTTTTTTCCATTGTCTGTTCTTGCTTTCTGTGTCATACATTAACTGGCCATACAAAAATTGGTTTATTTCTGGTAATGCTCTTTGAATCTTGAGATTTGCTAGGAACTATACTTGGCTCTGTGTGAGTGTTGGGCTGCACTCTTACCTCCTACTCTTTCCTCTGATACTGTTGCTGTAATTTCCTTGCATGCATGTGCTTATTACTCAGCTGAATACTGAAGTGGAGCCTCTATAGATCTTCACATTTCCCTTGCAGTATTCTCCTCTTTAGGACTATGTCCTGTGAGCTTTAGTTGCTTTGGTCTCCCCAGGCTCTCAGCTCTGGTTTCCACCTCCCTGCACTATAGCCTGGAAACTCTCACAATTCAGTAAGCTGGGGGGAAATTGTAGAGTTTACTTTGTTTCCTGCTCCTCAGGGATCACTATGCATCATTGCTTGATGGTGAGTGTTTTGTAAACTTGTTTCAAGTATTTTGAAAACCTTATTCTATGCATTTTGATTGTTTGAGGCAGGAGAGTGAATGTGATCCCTCTTATTCCATGGAGGCTGTAATTGGAAGTCTAGGCACAATTGTTTTAAAATCCAATCAGTTAGTTGTTGTAAGACCTTATGTATGTTTCTTTAGTTCTTTGAACTTAAGTTGTACAACTGGGAATGTATCACAGCTCCCGTAGGAGAAATAAATGAAATAAATGAGATAACATTTAAGTTGTGTCCAGTGTGGTGTTGGATATATATAATATATATAAAATATATAACACATGTTTCTTTCCTCTGTCTTCTCACTTTCCTTTGCTCATTGATGATGTTAAAAAATATTTATTGAATTACACTAAATTAAATTTTGTGACTTCAAATTTACTCATCCTGTTCTCAAAATACGATGATATGGGGGTGACCACATTGTTGAAAACTGTCCAAACTTATTTTACTTCTGTGTCCAGGGGAAAATGAATCATCTGGTTCTATTGCTAAGATTCATCTAACTTTCCTGGGGAACTGCTAAATCTTACTCTGTTAACATGAAGAGGAGAGATACACAAGTGAGGCTTATTGAACAGTGTGGTTCTTGATGTCTAACGTCTGCTTTCCTATTCTCCTGTTCTAAATGACGGTTGGCAAGTGTTGCAGAATTATTTTATTACACGTGCTTGACTATCATGTAGCAGAGCTGAGATTATCCAGAAATCTCAGATTCTTTTAATCTGTAAGATTTCACTTAATTCTTACTACATTTATCTTTGGGGAGAGACACATAGATAGAATGATAGTATATTTTTTGAAAGATTTTATTTATTTGTTTGAGAGAGAGAGCAGAGAAGAGAGAGAGAAAGAGAGAGTGCACACAAGCTTGGGGGAGGGGCAGAGGGAGAGGGAGAAGCAGAATTCCTTGCTGAGGACCCTGAGATAATGGCCTGAGCCAAAGGTAGATGCTTAACCAACTGAGCCATTTAGGTGACCCTAGAATGATGGTATTTTGACACATTATTTACATTTGTCATAATGGTGCTTGACCTACTTATGTATATAGTTGTATTTAATTTTTATGTGTCACAGATTTTATGAATTCTTTACTTAGTAATGGGACACAAGGAAAATAGTACATGTGGCTAAAGTTTGAGTTTTAGTCATAGACTAATGAAACTTATTCTGAGGTGGCCATAGCATTCATTACATTTATTTTTGAGCAGTATTAATAGCCAATTTTAGAAAGAATAATTGAATTTATTATCTTCACTTCCTGTAGTTCATCTTGCATAACTTTATCCAATTAATCTTCTGTAATCACTGCTTTCACATTGCCTTTCCCTCTCTCAAAAAATGTTTAGGAGATCTTAGTTCTTTATTGGCTTTACAAGGGAACTCTTTTGTCTTTCTTTCATGTCGTTCTGCACATAGATGTCATTCATCATGCATCCAAATAGGTCAGAACTTTCTCTTTTTAGTCTCTAATCTCTCCACGTTTTTGTTCTCAGTATCTTCTCATGTGTTTGTTTTCTACCTCTATGCCACCAATTCACTTCTCTCCTATTTCCCCAGGTAGATAACCTTTACGTCCTTACTTAAACTTTCCTTTTCTCTAGCCATCACTGATACCCTTTTTCTCTCACCAAATTCTCATCAAAGAATATGTGATTGCAGAATCAGAACCAGAGCTATAATACTGTATTGAGGTAATCTAAATTAAATCCTATTTTTAAGTAGGAGAAATTGAAGTCCATGGGTTTGTAATTGGTTCAAGGTCACACACAGAAGCAGTACTGAACACTGAACTGGAAGTCAGGCTTCATATATCTTTGGTCACTGCCCTTCAAAACCTGTATACAAAATTTTATTCATTGTTCATGCAGTAAATATAGACAGTGCACCTTCTTTGGCTCCATCTTTTAATTCATGAAGAATCCTGAGAAGTAGATATTAGTATTGTGCCCATTTTATAGATGGGTACTAATCCAAGGCATCAGAGTTAAATGGCAGAGTTGGTTGCAACCCCACTAGTTTGGTCCTAGGGCCTGATCTTTTTTTTCTCTTTTTCCTCTGAGTGTTTAATCATCCTGTGCAACTGCCTCTTTTTGCTCCTCTGGCTAGTTTTTCCATACTTGAAGGACGAGACTGTGTTTTTGTGTTTTTCTCTGCCTCTGCTATGGGAAGTAAGCTCACAGTGTACCTCAATATTTGTGACTGATTAGTGTTCTTATCTAGCAAATTGCACATTGAAATACTCCCTAAATATAAATCAACATGGCCATACTTAAAGTTTTACTGAAGTCATTTGAACCCAGCCTAAAGCTGGGTGTGTACACAGAAATTAAAATGTGAGGTAATTATGCAGATAATTGAGACACAGTCCTGCCATTTGTTTTATTAATCTCACTTTCTTATGTTTGTAGATTACTTACCTATGTGCAAGGATTCCTGTTTAGCAATGTAGTTCAAACCACTTGGTCTCCACCAATCATTTAGTTATTATTTTTTTTCCCCACAAAGGAGGCAAATATGTAGAGGATTTGGATGGCAGAGCCACAGTCAGTTCTTTCAATTTTCTTACTGAATTTGTTTCATTTGTACCACATAGTCCAGGGTTTTTAATTGATTTCTGCACAGTCTGGTCTGTGCAGAATCTGCGTAGCCATCTTCATGCTTCATTGCTCCATATGGAATAGATACATGAATAAAAGCATGTCCTGTCCATGCTAAAATGGCAAGTGAATATGGAAGCATTAGGGGTCCACCTGCATCTGCAGGAAGATTTTCTGGATAATTACACAATCTCAGTGTCTGAAATTGAACAAAACAAGCATGTCCCCAGAACGGGGGTGTGTGTGTGTGGGGGAATCCTTCTTTCAGTCAGGCTATTAAAAAACAAACACCAAATTTTTATTGAATGAACCAAGACAATAATTTCTGCCACATGAAAAACAGAACATTATCATTATTCTCTCATTTAAGCCAAGAGCAAGATAAGCTCTGGGGTACCTGGATGGCTCTGTTGGTTGGGCAGCCTGCTCTTGGTTTCAACTCAGGTCATAGTCTCCCACTGGTGAGATCCAGCCCCACGTAGGGCTCTGCTCACTGCGGAGTCTGCTTCAGGTTCTCTCTGCCTGTCCCTATAGTTCTCTCTCTCTTTCTCTCAAATAATTAAAATCTTAAAAAAAAAAAAAAAGAGTAAGATAAGATCGATTTGCTTTTAGCCTTTAAGTGAATGTTGGTGAACTTATCTTGACATTAGTATATACATATATGTTGGTGAGAAGTTCTGTTTAATTCATAGATTGCTCTTTTTTTCTCTTACATGTAAATGATAAAATTCCTTTTGAGCTGAAATGGAAACAGAGGCCCACATTTAGCCAATTCAAAAGTATTATGATTAGGAACAGAGTTGCTTTGTTCTCTTAATAGATTGGTGAACCAGACTAACCATTGTCTTGAATCTTCACTGGAATTTATTTTAATAGCTACATAATATCTAAGAATTTTTGTTCTGGGAAAAAATGAAGAGGTCACTTTATATCTCTTCTATTTTATTTATATGAGAATAATTATTTAGGGGTCATGCCTACTATTAACACTGCCATTTGGAAATATTACTTTCCAGTTTTAGTTCAATTTGTATCTATTAGAAGTAAAAAAAGAACAGTTTTTGCCCCCTGATGGGGGAAAAAAAACCCACCTGACTGTTGATGTCTTTTAGCACACTAACTTTGCTTGTTAGGATGATTTAGCTGAACTCACTTGAACAGACCTACTGTCTAACTTTAGCTGTGTCTACAGAATGGCAGCATGCAGACCATTTGCTGAAAAACTGCTATAGTACATCTCACTAGGTTTTTCTCATGAAAAAGGAAATATATTATTAAGGGAGGCTACTACTTGATTTTTATGAATTTCATCTGATCACCCAGATCTGGGATTGTAGAATGCAGATATACCCTTGTGTTTCAACACATATGTGCTCTGTCTTTCATTTTTTTTTCTTTTTTTTTCTGGTTGACTATTTCCACTTATGTTACTTGGGATAAAATTGCTACTATAAAATGAAGCATCATTACTAAATCTCAATGATGCCCAATTAGGAAGGAGCCATGAAAGGTAAAGGAGAATTTTGACAAGAGAAACTCAGCAAGATTGGCAGGGCCTATAGGAAGAGACCCTAATTAGTGCATTGGATCTATTTAATCATAATCAGAGATACTAATTGACTTGGATGTGACCTACTAAGTATTTGGCATCGTTCTGGAAAACATAATGTAGAACAAAGACTAAGTTGCTTCAAGGGCTGTAGAGTAGGGATCACATTTCTTCTGTAACAAAACTTTATAAAAATCTTTTGTGGTCACACTATTCTCATTATGGAAATGAATGCATGTGGATAGTGGGGTGTCCATGCATGATCTTCCCTGTGCCATCTGGACAGGTTAAGGAGGAGGTACTAGTGCTGCCATCCTTTAGTGACTTATGCTGACTAGTCACCATCACTGGATTTTTATGATCAGTGGAGATCAGAGTGCTCTGACAGCCACAGTGCCCAGACTGGCTGTGCTGTGGCTTGGTTAATTCAACTTTATTGTGTCCAGGCAGCCTGGGCACTTGGGTTCTTTCAAAAGAGTGAGTTACCAAATATCCTTTGGGTTCTGTGGTGTGTTGGCCAGTGACATACTGAGGTACATTCCTAGTGTCTTACATTATGACTCTGAGCTGTGGTCATGGCACTATTGGCAGATACTTTTGGATCTTTTGTCATGTGTCCTTTGGCCTGCTTTCGATGAACAGGTGCTTTGATCCTTACATTGTTTATTTTAACTCCGCTGCTTCTGTTGTTGTTGCTTTTGCAAATATTTGAGGGTTTATCAGAGATGGCGGCAATTGCTATGATCGTCACACCTTTCACCACCAGGCAAAATAGGTTTGTTTGTTTGTTTGTTTCTTTCTTTCTTTCTTCTACTGGGGCTGCAATGCTTTAGAAGGTCTAGATCTATGTATAGTTATATCTTTACATAATGCCTTATCCACGCTATAGACATGGGCCATATCTGTAGTTTTGAGACCCTTTTCCTCCTTGGCACTTTTCTCTATGGGGTATCCTTGCCCTACCTGAACTGCTGAATTAGGCAAAGGGACTTTGTGAGATTCCTTGCGTGTGATAACCTCTGTGACTGGAAGTGTGGTGACTGAGCAAGGGCCTTGTCACAAGCCTCCTACCCCTCCGTGGGCATCGTGGCTTCGAGTGCATCCTGATCTAGTTTATTCCCATAAGAACAAGAGTGGGAACTTACCAGTTATTTCACTTAATCTACTAACCTAAATTTAATACTCTAAGTTTTCTCGTTTTGAAAACCAGTATGTTGGAAAAGTGGCTTTGACCTCTCTGCCATGGTCTCTGCCTGCCTTGTTGGCTTTTACTTAGTTCCCAACTTTTGTTGAGCACCCACTATATTTCAGCCGCTTAAAAATATGCATATATGTGTATATATACATTTGAGAATATTATTTCAAACTGGGAGAAAATACAATTTCTATCTGTATCAAACATTGAGTGAAAGATACTATTGGTATGAGATACCATAATATGGGGATATTTACTGCACATCAGTTACGGTTCAGATACTGTTCTGAGTATAGAGCAGTGAAAAACGCAGGAAAAAAAAAAATGCCTCGATAGAGCTTACATTCTATCTCGGGGAATCGTAGAGGAGGGAACAGATTATAATAAAAATGCAGGGGTAAAAGTGAATTTGTGAGATATAGTATGCTAGATAGTTGATGGGTGTACTGAGAAAGATAAAGCATAGAAGGCCTCATTGAGAAGGTGACATTTGAGCAAAGGCCTGGAGGAAGTAAGGGAGTGAAGGACATTCCTTGTAGAGGCCACAGTAAGTGAACGGGCTCTGATTCCAGGAGGATGTATAGCATATTGAAAGTACAGCAAGCCATGGAGATGTACAAAGGAAGAGACAAGTAGGAGATGAGGTCTCAGGAGTAATGAGGGGAGGGTAAAGGTGAACTTTGTTGATGTATTTGTCTCTTAACCCAATTAGAATAATGTGGTAATTCTTGTGAAGATTTGGCTACCTGGGGAAACTTATAAATATAATTTCTGATACCCATAAAATTATCCCATGTCCCAGTATCTTTATATAGGCTTTATTGACATGTTTAGATAGAGAAAGATAGCAAGTCCCTTTGTGGAGAAGAATGAACCCACGATACACATATTCCTTGTCATGATGGTTTAGTGGGTAGTATTTAACCTTGTTTTCAAAAAGACTGAGACGTCACAACTGAATAAGAACAGCTGCTCGTGATTTGTCCAGTATAAAAATGTTTATGAAGTTTTTCCTTTTTAAAATTTCTGTTTTTCATCTCTGCTCTACTTTCACATATCTATTATTTCTTATTTTTCAACTTGAAACAGTAAACAGGTCAGATAATTTTAGGTGACAGTCTCAAATCAGGAACAGTTTTTCGGGCAAGAGATTGAATTTTTGGTGATAAATTTATATAGATAGTTAGATGGATAGATGGGTGGGGGGGTATGTAGGGAGATGAACAAGGAGAGTCCTGCTTGCCTTACCTTGGTCTAAATGAAATGAGAACTCCTAAGTGAAATATGTACTGAATTTACTCCACAAGTACCTGTCCTTGTAACAGCATTACATGAAGCCAACAGGTAACATTTTGACAGAGATACAGCTTCTCTTTCTCAGCACTGCTCATTACCCAAAGTGAATTTTCCATTGTGTTTCCATTGTCATTTTGATACGATTCATGATGGCCTCTTAGATTACCTCAAGGGTTGTAGATAAGTTAATATGCTCTTGTTTAAAAAAAAGTCCCTTTTCAACTCCAGCAGGGGTTTTTCACTGGGACTGCCATCTGGGGGTTTATACAGAGACTTCCCTGGTTCCCTTTACCCCTTGATATTGTATGTGTGCATTTAGTCCACGTGTATATTTTTCTGAGGAGAGAATTCTAACCCTTACCAAATTCTCAAAGGGATCTGTGATCTGAAAAACACTAATATCACTTGTTTAATAGAAAGCATTTTAGTGGGTGTTGGGTGGCAATAAGACACAGCATGACATCTCCATATAAGAAATGGCATGGTTAGGGCACTGAATGCGTGTTCACATCAATTAGCAGGCTTGAAATTTTCTATACCAACCACATGAGTAGGAAGTGATCCAAGGAGGGAAATATTTCAAAGGGAAAAATGAGATGAAGTTTCCAGCAACAGATGAATTCACTTAAGGACCCAATTGTTGGGCAAAGATGGAAGGAAGGAGGAGGAAGATTTTTCAGCTGCCCATTGCCATTTATTGCCCCCCCAACTTGGAAGTGTGTGCTAGCTTGGAGGTAATCGTGTGAAGTGTTTAAACATCTTTTTTAGGAGCCCAACTTGCATTGGATTACAGAAATAGAGCACATTGAGGAAATTGGATGCAGAATGGTTTCTGTTGTGAAGTGTTGGAAAGCAGGAATAACTCTCTTATACAGAAAGGAAGAGAGGAGACTTCATGTTAGAACTTTCTGAAAAAAATCTCATGTGCCATTTTGGTGAGGTCCTGGTAGACATCAAAAAGAAATGTGCTTATGGAGACTTGAGAAGAAAAGCCCAAGACTATCCTAGTAAGGATCTCTAAGGAGATTTAAAGACAGGACAAGACGAGAAAATATCACTCATGGCAGAACAAGAGAAAGTGGCTCTTTTACCACCACCTTCTAGTTTAGAGGTTCAGAAACTAGGAGGGGCCTTGGACTGGAAGTATTGTAGAAAACAGATTAATATGAATTCCCTTAGTAGGTTGGAGGAATTACAGCAATGTGCAGCACATTTTACACAACAGCTGCCCAGACGTAGGTGTTAGGGAGAGGAAACAGTAATAGTTGGTCTAAACCATAAGCTATAATGAAAATATTTTATGACCAGTTTGCAAAGATTATGTAGAAGCAATAATAAGGGTGGCCAGCAGTGGCGACAAAGAAAGAATTTACATTCATAAAGACTTGCTGGGCTGACATAAATGCTGAAAACTGTAGATTCTCAAAGGATCAAAGAGGACGTGATTGAAATGGGAAAAGAAGCTAATAATAAAAGAGAATATGTAGAACATTTTAGTTTAATATTTTTAATTCAACAAATACGTTATAGGCACCAGGGCATGTAAGGATAAGAAATATCTGTGTCTTCAAGGAGCTTCTAAAATAGTTACACAGTTAGGAGGAAACACTGCAGTACTATAGATTACAGTATGTTGTGCAGAAATAGTGTGTCCAGACAGCACTTTGCTAGGGGCCGCTGGAGATGCAGAGATGAATCCTCATCTTAAGGAGCTTAGTTTATGCCAGTGAACGGAGTTAAGTCATGCATACAACTCACCTTCACGTGAGCAAGAACATATTAACTGCCACGGGACAATGGTATCTGTGTTCAAGGAAGGTGATCTCTTATCTGATCAAGGGTAACAGGAAAAGGTTTTAGAAAGAAGTTGACATTGTCAGTGGGCTCTGAAGGATGTGTAGAACTTTGTCAAGCTACTAGATGTTTTCAAAAGGAACAGAAGCACAATATTATAGGAATTATCTTGGTTTGGTCAGAAAAAGCCTTGTATGTATGAGTAAACTTGGAATGAAAAATAACCAGTGGCATCTTTTCTCTGGTATTTTACGGAAAACTGTAGATAATTACCCTTTTAGCAGCATGAGGAGGTCTGAGATAATCCTTGGATGCCTTCCAGCTCTACAATCCAGTGATTTTCTAAGCCCATACCCAAGGAAAGTAAATGCCTATTTATTTAAAATAAAATTTATAGCCCTACCAAAAAGGACTTGAAAAAGTCTTATAAATGCCTCTGTTAGTGATAATATTAATTGCAACCATATTTTCCTAAATTATCCCAGGAACCTTGTGAGTCATGGATAATAATGCTCATTTTTCAGATGAAGAAATGCTCAGAGAAGTTAAGCAACTGCCCCAGTTCGCACAGCTATTAAGTGGCAGAACTAGGACTCCCAATCATGTCCTACTGACTCCAAATATTTCTTAACCACTCCTCAATACCATCTTGGTACCTTTCTGCTGGAAGTCTAACACAACACCAAAGTGGTTATGTCAGAGTTCCTGTTTGTCACCAACAAAAATCTCTGGCTCATGGACGTGGAGGAGTTGGTTAAAGGGAATTGGCCAGCTCCAGGCAGGGCCAGGGAGTCAGGCTTGAAGTGTGTGCATCCCCAAAGCATACAGAAGGTCTCACTGCCGCACTGGTTTAGGGGAGGCCATGCGACTGCGCCTTTGCTCACAGCTTTGCCCCGGGTGTGGCTAGTCCTGACGCAGGGTGCCATAGCTGGGACCTGGGCCACTGCTGCTCCTGCATGCGGGATGAATCTCTGCACTTCTCTTGGTGGATAAATTCCACGTGGAGTCTCCGATGCCTCATTTCACTTTCTTGATGTTGCCTGTGGGTGTGTCTCATTGGCAGAGCCTAAGTCATAAGTCATGACAAGTTACAAAGGAATCTGGGAAACAAATGCCTAGCTTCTCGCTTGGGAGGGGTATCCTCAATCAAGAAATTCTCTGTAAAGGGAGGATTTTCAAAAGCTTCTAAAGAACTACAGATCAGTGGTCAGTAGAGGCTGGTTTTGTATGAGTCCAGCATTTATCTAAACTGTTCTTTATCTGTCTGGAGTTTCTCTCAGCCCTTTATTCTCTTGTATTCAGAAGGTGACCTTACCAGCATCTCAGTTCTAACACCACGCCAGCAGTGACCCAGGCAGTAAAAAATATATCACCGAATTAATTTAGTGGAAACACTAAAACATTCATGGTCTTAAAATTTTAACAGAAGCCTGTGTTTTCTCCATTAAAAAAAATTAATCGGGTAGGATGTCTTTAATCAAAAGACAAGTCAGCTGGGTCACACAAAAGACCAAATAATGGCATTGTAACTTTACAAATTCTCTGACTTTTGGCTGCTTTTTATAAGCCTGAAAAAAATATCAAAAGCAGTAAAAACTTATATTATTTCTGTCAGTAGTCCTTTTCATAAAATGTTGTGAAAACAATCTCTTTAAGAAGGAAGCAACATACTGAGCAGCAAGCCTCAGTCACAGGAAGTTCATTTTTTCTTTGGCTTACAGCCCAATGCCATCAGAACTAATTAAAAACAGAGCCACGCTGGTATGGGGCTCAGTGTTTGGGTTTTACAATAACAGAGTCGCAAAGCAGGGGGATGTCTAATGAGAATAGTTTCTGAGTTTGTTTTGTAGCATTGGGCAACTATGTCAATTACTGGAACTGCAGCTCAGGGCCAGCACCCATGCTGGGATGTGAAAGAGTCTTACTGCCGTGCAGATTGAGCTTCCACTTTGATACATGCGATATGCATGTCACTTGTATACTGGGGCGGCTTCTTGGCTACAGACTACATGCAAGGAGGCTGATGCCACCTTGCTCCGCTCGTCTGAGGCCAGATCAAATGTTACGAGGCCCAGATTTCATCTGCATCATTAGCTACGCTCCAGTTAAAAAATGAAACATGTCCTCTGGTTGGGAAAGTATTGGAAATGAAGGCACTGCCTTACCCAGCCATATGTATGAGCTGCTGGAGAATTCAGGGGGATGGGGGAGGGGGCAGAGAAAGACATACATACCAAGGTAAAGTTAGAAAGATGAAAAAGCAGTGTGGCCGATGAATGGGTCACTCAGGGCCAAAATATCCCTTCTCCGTTACTTTATGTATAATAGCAATAAAAAGCAAGATTTGGGGGGGTTTCCTTTCCTTTTTTTCTTATCCTAAAGAATAACACTCCTCGGTCCCCTCGCAAAAAGAACCTCTTATTTCCTGTCTGTGAATATGGTGATCATGATGCATGGTCTTCTGGTCATTTAAGAAATTGACTTGCAAGAAGGAGGTAGAGTGATGAAAAAAGCTGGTAGTTTTAGATAAGAGATTATCAGTAGAGTACTTCTAACTCTGTGCATGTTCTCTTCAGGTTTGTAATTTAATCTATGTTCAAGGTGAGTTTTCTTTCCTTCGTTCAAAACATGATGGAAGTACATTCCAGTGCCAAATGTAAGTACCACCAAATATATTAAAATAGTACTGAAATGAGTGCTCAATGGATCTGTTCTTTTTTTGTGATGTAGTGCACTTAAAGGCAGTACTATTTATTTGTATTGTTTTATTTATATTCCTGTTTCATATTTTTTAAGAATATATGCAGAAAAAATCAATGAATATGTACTTTTAATAGATAAATTAAAATAAATATGGAGTTTTATGAATTAACTTATATAATCAAGGTATTAGTTATCTCAATTATTAATGGCTCATGAAATGTATACCTAGGTATATATGATCTTTCTTGATGCTTTTTAAGGTTGTGAGCAGACAAGCATGATAGATGAACGTGTTATGGGAACAAAATTTTAAGAAGGTCAATTATATATTCTAGTCCAGCAATATATATATGAATTAATCTGAAACATATAATGATTAAGATACTATTTCTTAATCTTAATGTGATTAGGCATGAAGAAGGAGGTATTTTGGAAGTGCATGCAATTATTAATACTTTTCAAAAGAGAGCATAATTTTACACTTTTTCTTTTAGTATTTTTACTCTCTGTGTTCTTCAGTCAGTGTTAGTATTGATTCTTCTGATAACATGTATAGTGTACTCTTCATCACAGTAATGTTTATCTGCCTTAAAAATTATATCTGCTGAAACTTGATAAACTTAGAGTTCCTCTCTGTCTCTGTCTCTCTCTAGCACGTTCTCCTACTCCTCAAACGGTCTTTCATCCAATATCCTGTAAAGTCTTTGAATAGGAGATGGAAGTAGCTATTCCATCCCTAAGGTCTCAAGTATCTTGATTTCCAAGGGCTCAGAGAGCAAAACTCTGGACAGAAGACCATTAGCGATCGGTTTTGGAGAGTGATAGTAACAGCAACCTAGGAATATCATGTTAGAATAGTTGGTAATGCTGTGGCCAAGAGGAGAATGGTGCGTACTAAAAATTGGCCTTGGAACTCTGGTGCCTGTTAATCTTGGGCCAGAGAAAGGACAGGGAGCCCGGGAAGAAGGAAGGAAAGAAGATGGAGACTGAAGGAAGGCTTGGCAAGCAGAGACTTCTGCAAGTTAAGTTCAGGTCCTGGGACAGCTCCTGAGTAGGATGAGTTAGGCTCTGCCAAAAGTCTACTCTCTCCAAATAGAAAAAGCCCACGAGAAATCCACCTTCAGAGCAAGGTTTCTAGAGGAGCGATGCTGGGGTGGAATATTGACTGAAATTCACCAGTGGTCAAGTGAGGTTAGAACAGCAGCAGCAGGCATGAATAAGGCATTTGATGTTTTTGTTCTTTTGCTAGAAAAAGGGATGAGAAAACATGTGGTGGGAGAACATGTGGAGGGTTTGAAGGGTTTAGAGTTTTTATTTTGCTTCCTGTTTATACTCGCCTTCATGGACAAATGCAATCTATTTATATAAGGGAGTTTGTAGAGCAGCCGTTGTCCCTGGTATAATCTTCTTAATACAGACATCGATTTTATGAACCTATGGCCTTTAGTTTTAGAGCCAGGCAAGGGGAAGGGAAGACAAAGTACATTTAATTTGATGTATATTATGTGACAGGTACTTTATGGCATATTTCATTTATTTCTCAGTAACACTCCCAAAACAGCGGGTGGTAATCACAAGTAAGGAAACTGAGGCTCAGATAGATTTAAAAGCCATTTAACTTGTAAAAGACTGAACTGAGATTTGAATATGGTCTTCTTGACTCCAGAGGCCATGTACTCTCCATTCTACCACCTGTCATTAATATTTCCATTATATTTCTTAAGGAGTTTGAAAGTCATTACAGTTCAATGGCACTTCAAAAGGAAGTACCTTTGAGGTACCTACTGCTTAAATGGGAAATTATTCTCCCTACTAAAGATAAAGGTAATGTCCTTGATGAGGACCCACATGACAGTGATAGCAGTCATGTGTATTTATGAATTGTTTTATCATAACTGCAGCAGATCACAAACGTCAGTAGAGGAATCATCATGTAGGACATTCATGTTAAAAAGTTATTGGAGGGGCATCTGGGTAGCTCAGTTGGCTAAGTGTCTGCCTTTGGCTCAGATGGCGATCCCTGGGTCCTGGGATCGAGCCATACACCTGGCTCCCTGCTCAGTGGGGAGTCTGCTTCTCCCTCTCCCTCTGCTGTTCCCCTGCTTGCACTCTCTCTCTCTGTCAAATAAATAAATAAAATCTTAAAAAAAAAGTTATTGGAGACAGGTACAAAGAATGCTTCTGAAATTAATTAGGAAGATCCATATTGGGTTTGGTTCCTCACCCCTCTTCATTGTTGAAAGATTTTGTTGGATTAGAGAGAATCTCAAGTGGCACTTAATGTCAAGCTAAGACTTTATGAAAAGAACTCTATGGCCTCTTTTCACCCAGCTCCTGTAAGAGATAAGTTTCCGGATGGAAACTTTTGCTTTCTAACATTCCTTGTCACTGAAACATTCTCAGAAATTTCGATATGTAGCCTATGTTGGTGTCAAGAAGTTGATTAAGTGTTAAGTGGAAATTTTGCATTGTTACCGCCCAAGTTCATCTCCCTATCAATTCAGTGGCACCAGATGTTCCATGTTTCCTGTTTAGGCACTGTACTATGGCAGTGGTGTGGGGGGCTGGTGTGCTGCTCTTTGAGTATGGCGTAACTTCAGAGATCACAGGTAGGTTTCTGAAAACAGCAGGATCAGTACGCTTTACTAATGAGACCTCCCATTTGGGTGGCAGCATTGCCCCTGGTGCAAATGAGAAAGGACCTGATACAAGGAAGTGGTGAGGACTTGTGTTTTTTTTATATCGTCCTTATTCCTCTTGACTTTATCCTTTTTTTAGAAAACATTTATGAAGCTTGCAAGTCATTATAGGGAATTACAAGAGGAGAAAACAGAGTGCTGTACTCAAGGAACTTTGATCTAGTAGGGAAGTTAAGGCAGATGGAAACAAAATTCTGTGGGGTCCATGAGGACATGATACTTTACCAACTCTTCTGTTCTTTAAACCAGTCATTCTCTTTGGCTCTGGGAGGGTTTTTTTTTTTTTTTTTTTAAGATTTTATGTATTTTATTTGACAGAGAGAGAGATCACAAGTAGGCAGAGCAACAGGCAGAGAAAGAGGAGGAAGCAGGCTCCCTGCTGAGCAGAGAGCCCAATGTGGGGTTCGATCCCAGGATCCTGAGACCACGACTAGAGCTGAAGGCAGAGGCTTAACCCACTGAGCCACCCAGGCGCTCCTAAGAAGTTTTTGTTTTTTTTAAAGACTTATTTATTTTAAAGAGAGAGGGAGAGAATGAGTTTAGTTAGGGGGTGTGGCAGAAAGAGAAGGAGAGAGAATCCCAGGGGACTCTCTGCCAAACTTGGAGCCCATCCCTTGACTCCTAGATCATGGCCTGAGTGATAGTCAAGAGTCAGATGCCCCCCTCCCCCACTGAGCCACTCAGGTACCCCAGGCTCTAAGATATTTGAAAAAGACAAATATGAAGAGATAAACCTTGTTTTCCCAAGGGAAAATAAAAGCCAATTATCTTTTCCTATAGACTCTTCTGGATTTTTTTTTTTTTTTTGATAACCCCATCATAAATTTTGCCCATGACTAATTACCACTAGTGGGAAGTATAGGTGGGGAAGGTGAATAACTGAATGGGCTCCCAAGATGATGTAAGATGCTACGGCTTCACTGAAGCACATACTCATTACTGCATGTAGGACTTCTTCGAAAACAGAAGTGGAGACTATTGGCATATCAAAGGAATTCTTCTGTGTTATGTGAGTTTGAGTTTGTTGGTCCACATTTTGGAATATGACCTTGTCAGATTCAACCACTGAAAATAGATGCCAAAGAGCCTAGTGTTAGGAAGATTTAGTTGACTGTGTCTTGTAAACAATTAAAAATAACTCCTTTTGTCCTCTAAAAGTAGTTGAAGGAATCCACTACATAGGACCCTTGACCTGGCTGTAGCTACTCTTTATGAGTTTGTCTTAGTAACATCTAACCTTATGATGTTAATTACCACCCCAAAATTTCTCCTTAACTGAAACTTAAGAACGTCTTTAAAAATGTTGAGCATTTCAAAAGCAGCAAACCCAAAGCATTAGAATAGTCATGCTGGTGGTAACTAACTTGCCTATGTTATGTCTTTACTCATGAGCAACTTATATATATGAATGAGCAGAATAAAGGGAAGAAAATATTAATTGACTGAATTATTTATATTTAAGTGGGATTCCATAGTATACATTTTCTTGGGAATTTGGGTTGACTATGAATGTTGTCTGAGGGTGGGAATATAAAATGTTGTAGCTGCTTTAGTAAAAAATCAGTTTATTAAAATGGTTAAACATGGTTATCATATGATCAAGCAATTCTGCTCCTGGGTATATGTCCATGCAAAAACTTGTACATGAATGTTTGTGGCAGTTTATTCATAATAGCTAAAAAGAGGAAACATCAAAAAGTCCATTGATTGATGAATGAATGCATGAACAAAATGTGGTCTATCTATATAATGGAATACTATTTGGCAATATAAAGAAATGTAGCATTGATATATGCTATAATGTGGATGAATTTTGCAAGTCCTACACTAAGTTAGAGCAGCCAGATGCAGTGCACTATATATTGTATGATTCCATTTATATGAAATGTCCAGAACAGGCAAGTTTATAGAGTAAAAGAGAGTAGTGGTGGCTTACATCTGGGAGTAGTACTGATGGGTCTGGAGGGTGATAGCTAAGGGGTACAGGGTTCTTTTGGGGTAATGAAAACAAGGTCTTTTGTGGTGATGAGTGTATGACTTTGTGAATATACGAAACACCATTGAATTTTACACTTTAAATGGATGAAGTATGTGAATTATATCTTAATAAAGTTGTTTAAAAGAAAAGAATGCTGCCTATATATACAGTCCCAGTATATAAAACCAAACCACTTTATATTATCAGTTTTAAAACTTTCACTTGTGTTTTGCTAAGTGACCTTTGGTCTCTTTTAATAAAGATTTAGTAAGACTTGTATTCCATTTTATAAGGTGGGTATATGAGAGCTAGGGGAGCTATCTGATTATCACATATAATACACCAGCAATGCTTTGGTCACCATGTTAAAGAGCCCCCTTTTAACCATGAAAAATCTGACTGAAGTCAATCACAGGAGAACCATATTCATTTCAGAAGGATTTTGTAAAAGCAAAAGTAATTGGCAATAATATATATAGGACTTGTAAATATTATATATACTTCATGAAGTTAGGTCTAAAACTTCTGGGCTCTTGTCATGTGGTACTGTATTTGTACTGCGTTCTTACAGCATGAGGCCTCTTAAATTCATGAAGAAACATTAAAAATTGTTTTTAGCTGCTTAGGACACCTCATAGAATATGAGATATGGTTGTCATCTTCTCCGGGTCTCCTCACACAGCAAACTGCAGAAAAGGGACCTTGGTCTTCTGCTCACATTTCATCTTAAAGTACCACTTGGCAAACCTGAATAGACTAACACATATTTTTCTCCTTCATCTTATTAATTATGTAGTAAGGTATCAGTAATAGAAAGAAGTCTTGATTCTTTTCTTCTGACATTTAACGAAAGAAAACCTAACCAATTTCAGTATCTATAAAAACAAAAATTCTTAAAGTATCAACAGTAAAAAATTGGAGACACCGTCTCCACCTTGTAAACATTCAAAAACTTGACATGTAATTACTAAAGATACTTTTTTTTTTTCCAGGGATACATATATAGTTTTGTCAAGTGGTGTGCTGGTAAATAGTTGACCAGCTTCCCTTAAAAAGAAGAAGCAGCAGCAGAAGACTTGATTTTTAGTGGTGGCTCATTTCTGTGGGTAAATAGCCCACCATGGCTGATTTTCAGGCTACCTGTGAGATACCTCTAATGAGCAGCTGAGAAAAGACACACACAATGGCTACTGAAAGCTTGACTAAGCTGGCTGGAGTACATGACTGGGTGCTTCCTAACACACACATACATACACAAATACACAGACACATGTACCTGGACAATGACATAAAGGCACTGTTATTTGTAATCTATATTTCTATTGGGAATGAGAACCCGAATCATTTAGTAGGGGTGCGTGGGAGGAAGGAAGGGTTGGATGGGTATGAGAGAGATGGGGGAGAGAGACAGACAGGCCAACTCAATTGAGCAATGCCTCAAGTATCTCCAGGCTTTGGTTTACTTTACTGTCCATGAGCAAGTTGAATTAGATAAATTCAAGATTCCTTCCATTTCCAAACTTGTGAAAATAGTCATTATGAGCTGCTACATGGCAAACTGCTGGTCTCAGTGCAACATGGTGTAGAGCGCTTGTATCTGTTCTTTAGGAATAGTCTCTTCAGCTGCTTTTGATATTACCCTAATTTTTGCTCTTGATCTCTAGATTTCCATTCCCTACCTTTAGTTGGCTGCTTCTAACCTCATATGGGCTTGAGAGAGCAAGCATGTAGGAATATATAAGTTATGAACAAAAACTGATGTCTGAGGGGCTGGCTATCCAATGGACATAGTGCGGAATATTAGATTATGTTATGAAGTGCTTTTTGCTCAAGGCCTTTACAGTGATTGGAAAGCTGAAGTTACTATATAAATGGTATCTGTGTATTTTATTTTTAAAGATTTTATTTATTTATTTATTTGACAGAGATCACAAGTAGGCAGAGAAGCAGGCAGAGAGAGGGGAAAGCAGGCTCCCCGCTGAGCAGAGAGCCCAACATGGACCAGGACCCTGGGATCATGACCTGAGCCGAAGGCAGAGGCTTTAACCCACTGAGCCACCAGGTGTCCCGGTATCTGTGTATTTTTTAAAAAGATTTATTTATTTTAGAGAGAGAGAGTGCACACATGTGTTGGGGTAGGGGCAGAAATAGAGGGGCAGAGAGACTCCCAAGCAGACTCCACGCTGAGCACAGGCTGACATGGAGCTTGATCTCCCAACCCTGAGAACATGACCTGAGCCAAAACCAGGAGTCAGATGCTTAACTGACTGCACTACCCAAGCAGTAGTACACTACTGTGTATTTTATTATTTAATGTTTATTCCATGTTTTGGCTTTATTGCATTATACTGGTAGTTTTTAATAGAGGAAATTTCAAGAAATTCAGGTTTGTTTAGAGGGCAATTTTTATGTTTTTTAGAAGATCATTTAAAAAAAAAAGATTTTATTTATTTAGAGTGTGAGTGGGCAAAGGGGTGAATGAGAGAGGGAGAATCCCAAGTGTACTCAGCACCAAGCCTGGAGCCTGACATGAGACTGATCCCATGACCCTGAGATCATGACCTGAGATGAAATCAAGAGTCGGAGGCTTCACTTACTAAGAGCCATCCAGCTGCCCTAGAGGGCACATTTTTAAGAAAGCTAATTTTTACATATGGAAAAGTTGAGGATGAAAGTTGATTTTAAAACTATGTATTATACCTAAAGCAGAAGTAAGATTAGAATTCAGAATTCCTAACCCTTAGGACCATTCACAGATTTTTAATTCACCATCTATACAAGAGTTTCAGTAAATGGGTCATAGTCCCTATTTTTGGATAAAATTTTATTTCCAGGACCTTCAAAATAGATGCATGAAATATAAAGTGGCATTCCATACTTTATAAAGCAATTTGATTTTGATTCATTTTCACTGTTGGGAAATTCTAGTTCATTCATTCTTGTGGTTCTCCTTTCTGTGTCAAGATTTAGGGGTCTTAAGCAGCATCAAAGATGGTTACAAAGCCTTAGCTAGTGGCTACTTCTGGCCATTGACCCTCTTTCCAAACAGTTTCCTTCTTAGTTGTACGTATGTTTGCCTTTTATGCACAGCAACTTTAGGTTTGAGAGTCATTGTTGTTTTCATAGCACAATTGAGATGTGAGAACATTTTCAGGGCTTCCAGCAGTGCCATCTCTAACTCTTCAATGACACTATTTTCCTGAAGGTCTTGCATCCCGCTTTTTTTTTTTTTTTTTTTTTTTTTTTTTTTTTTTTGGTTTGTTTATTTGTTTGTTTTCCTACTCTGGGACCCATAGGTCTATGTCCTCTCCCCAAGTCAGTAAGAAATTATTTTTTAATTTTTTAATTTTTATTTTTTTGTAAAGACCAGCCTTCTCCTTTGCTTCTTTGCGGGTACTCTGCTTTTTCCTGCACCCTGTCTGCATGTTTGCTTTCTTTGTGTGTTCTCCTAAGACCTAGATTTTTAGAGACAGTCAGAAAGTATGCCAGCTAACTCGACTTTTTCTCCCGTCATGATTGTTTATGACCCTTCAATCCTCAGGTGTTGAAAAAAAATAACTGACTACTTGTTTGAATGTTGCAACATTAGAAATATATGTTAACACATACAGGATTAAGGGTGAGATGGAGAAAGATTATGAAAATTTTATTTATTCACTTTTGTGGCTTTTGATCTTTCACAATTCATATATATTACTTTTATAATTAGAAATACTAATGAGGGTTTGAAAGGATTGGTTGACGTTTGGAAAATAAACTGGAGTTTTGCTAAAAGCACTTTTTAATTTTTTTTTTATTTTTAAAGATTTCATTTATTTATTTGACAGAGAGAGACACAGCAAGAGAGGGAACACAAGCAGAGGGAGTGGAAGAGGGAGAAGCAGGCTTCTTGCTGAGCAGGGAACCCAATGTGGGGCTTGATCCCAGGACCGTGGGATCATGACCTGAGCTGAAGCCAGATGCTTAATGGGCCACCCAGGTGCCCCTAAAATCATTTTAAAAAAGAAAAGCTAGTGGGGCGCCTGAGTGGCTCAGTGGGTTAAGGCCTCTGCCTTGGGCTCGGGTCATGATCCCAGGGTCCTAGGATCGAGTCCCACACCTGGCTCTCTGCTCAGCAGGGATCCTGCTTCCTCCTCTCTCTGCCTGCCTCTCTGCCTACTTGTGATCTCTGTCTGTCAAATAAATAAACAAAATCTTTAAAAAAAATAAAAAAGAAAAGCTAGTGATTTTTTTTTTTATTTTTTTATTTTTTTTTAGGTTCCAGTCTGTTTTCCAAACAGCAGTTTTATTCGCCCACATTAGCAACAAACTACTGGAAATTAAAATCAATAATTCACTTACAATAGTATAAAAATAAAATACTTAAGGATAATTTAAAAAAAAGAAAAAGGACAGTCCTTTTAACAAGTGGTTCTGGAACAACTGGATCGCCATCTACAAAAAAATATACCTCAACTCTTACCCCTCAACTCTTACCTCATACCAGTTAATAAAAATTAACTGGAAATGAGACAAAGACTTAAGTGTAAGTGTTAAAATTTAAAATACCTAGAAAATGAGAATAATCTTTGTGACCTTGTTTTAGACATGTATTTCTTAGAACACAAAAAACATGAAATGTAAAAAAGCCCTGATAAGTCAGACTTTGTCAAAATTTAAAAATTCTACTTTTAAAAGACCCTGTTGAGAAAATAAGAGATAAGTTACAGAGTAGGAGAAAACACTTGCAAAACGCATATCCGATAAAGGACTTGTATCCAGAATATATGAGGAACTTTTGCACTTCAGTAATAAAATAAATTACTTATTTGACAAGATATTTCATCAGAGATTATGAATGACCAATAAATATACAAAAATATGTTCAACATCATTAATTATCAGGGAAATGCAGATTGAAACTCATTGAAATTGAGATACCTTCATACCCCCACTAGAATGGTTAAAATCAAAAGGACTGAGAGCCTCAAGTGCTGACTAAAAGGTAGAATAACTAGAAGTCTCATGCCCTGCTAATAGGAATGCAAAGTGGTACAGCCACTTCGGAAAACAATTAGTTTCTTACAGATGTAAGCATAACACTTGTCCTAAGCCCTGGCAATCTTACTCTTAGGTATTTAGGCAAGAGAAATGAAAACATACACTTGGTTCACAAAAAGGTAATGTATGTGAATGTTGATAAGGTCATTCATGGTAACCCCAAACTGGAAACATCTCCATTGTCCATCAGCTAGTGGACAGATAAACAAGTTGTGATAAACCTGCCCGGTGGAATATTCCTCAGCACTTTAAAGGAATCAGGACCTGATAAATGTAACAGCCTTTGTAAATCTCAAAAGCTGTATGCTAAGTAGGAAGTCAGATACAGAAAGCTCCACACTGTATAATTTCATTTGTGTAACATTGTAGAAAAGGCAAAAGTATAGGAGCAGAAAATAGGTGAGTGGTTGCCATGGTCCAGGGTGGGAGAAGGATTGACTACAAGGGCGTCTGATCATCAGCTTATATCTTTTCACTGCCTATATTAATCCAAGATCATTTGTGGGTGGCTTTTTTATATGTTAGTTTTACACCTTTTATTTTGAAATGATTTTATACTTAAAGAAAACCTACAAAAAACACTACAGGGATTCCCTGTAGACCCTCATGCCACTTCTTTTAGCATGACTTTTGCCATGATATAGCCGTAGAATAGTTAAGTGAACTAGGAAACACTGGTCCAATATTCTTAATTTAAACACAGACTTTGTTTCTATTTCACTGCTTTCCCATTCATGTCCTCTCCTGGTCCAAGATCCATTCAGGAGGATTCTGTGTTGTGTTTGAGATGTCATGTCTCCCTAGTCTCTTCTAGTCTGTGATGGTATCTGTCTTGTGTTTCATGATTGTAACACTTTTGAAAAGTACTGGTTACCTAGTTTGTAAAATGTCCCTTAATTTTATTTTGCCTGATGATTTATTCATACTTATAGCAAGGTTTAATATTTTTGGTGAAGAATACAACAGAAATGACTTAGTATCCATTTGTTTTCATCATAGGAGTGGTACAAGATGTTGACATGTCTTATTATTAGTGATGTTGACCCTGATTACTTGGTTAAGGTAATGTCTGCCAGGTTTAATCCAGTCTTTTCCTTTTGTAATTAATAACTTTGGGGGGGTATATATTTTGAGAATTTGCAAATATACTGTCCATACTGTATTAAATTCTAGGAAGAGAATCAGTTTACCCTCATGCTTAGCTGAAGAGCTCAGGGGAAAAAAAAAGGATTTAGGAACCTTGAAATGTGGGTGCCCAAGAATTGGGTGTATGGGTCTATTTTAGCACTGAGTCCCTCTGAATATGTCTGATTCTAGGCCAAATAAGGAGAGGCAGTGTAGTGAAATGCGCATTGCAGGTGTCTGAGACAACTGACTGATTCAGTCACATTCACAGCATATTTCTGGGACTTATGTCATACAGCCCCTGCTGCCACTCTTGGGGACTGTGACTTACCCCACCTGCAAGCCATTCCACATTGAAGTTGGTGAGGATTTCAGCTCAGTGTCCTGAGGGTGTTTATTTCCTAGTTCCTCAGAGGGAAGGCACAGTGTGTCTACCCTGGCCTCCCTCTCCAATCAGAGATTCAGCTACCTCCACAGATGCCCATGTAAATCATCTTTAGTAGAACAATGAGAATCTGGGGAAAACCCCTCCTAGGGAAATGAGTGCCATTTCATTAAAAGAGGAAAAAAACACAATCCTTCAAATCTGGTTCATCTCACAGTCTAAATGCAAGTTCTTAATTAAAAGCCAACAGAGATTTCTAAAGTTGGAGGAAAACTAGAGCAACAACTTTTTAAAATTATCCTGTGGGCTTTTTTTCCTTCTTAGTCTCTTAAAGGGAAAAAGGCTAATAACCATTCAGTGGCAAATTGCTGTTCCTTCAGAACAAGGAAGTGAACGAGAATGAAAAGTGGCATCCCAGGGGAATAGGGAGTCATCCTGTAATTAGACTGGGCACCATGGAGAGAGGCAGCAAAAAATTACTGGAATGGATCAATGAGGAATTATCCTATTAGACCTCGATGGTTTATTCTAATTTCCAGCTTCTGAGAGAATAAGTAAAAGACCATCTTACCCTTTTGTGTTTTTCTCAGAACCTAAAACAGTGCTGAGCATGAAGAACTTGGGATCCTTGTTTATTGATTTGAGGATTCCATCATTCAAAGTCTCTGGTGTTTTTGGAGGCTGTGGTTTTTGCACAAGCACATCAGTGCTGAAATGATGGCAATGAAGATGAGTTCTTTAGGTCCACCTTTCTCTGCCTTGTACTATTGACGTTCTAAGTCTGCTAATTCTTTTTTGTGGGGGCTCTACTGTGTGTTTTAAAGTGTTTTCCTAGGATCCCTGGCCTCTGTGCTAGATGCCAATTCCACCCCCGAATTATGATAGTCAGGATGTCTCCAGACATTGCCAAATAGCCTCACAGGGGTTACAAAATCACCTTCATTCGAGAACCATGGCTTGATTTCTTTATTCCAAGGTCACACAGCAAATAAATGGTAGAACTGAGACTAACACCCAGAAAGTCTGAGCCCCTGGCCTCTAGTAATTTCTGTGATACAGCTCTACACATCACATTGCCGACTACATGGATAAGAACATAATGTTAGGAGCATTGATATAGATTGGCATGTTTTTTTTTTTTTTGTTTGTTTTTTTTTTGGGGAATGGATCCTATCTGTGAGTCTGGTTAACTTAATGGCATAAAGACTGCCTTAAAGAATCAAGAAACTGTCCATTTTTCAAGAGCACCAACTGATCACAGAGACCTGCAGTAATCTAAACTGGGCAGACTTGGTGTTGGCTCTTAGAATCAGCAGAGGTCTGGGGCAGTTCTGAATCCGCATCTCTTTCCTTAATTTACATACTGCCTCCATTTCAGCAATGCAGAAGGGAAATGAATAAAAACAATTATCCTCAAAGACATTCAGTCTGGTCTTGACTTGTTAAGAACGATAAAAGTCAGCAGTTAGAAGCATTTAATACAGCTGAACAAACCATAGAGTCTCAAACAGCTTCATCTGGTGCATTTCCTCTCAGTGGCAAATAAAAAGGAAGACTATAATTAGGGCATGGTTCTATTTGAGCTATCAAATAAAAGCTTTTAAAAATGATTGCCCTTATAGACAACAATGTAAAGAACAAAGGAATCTTGCATGGTTTATTATTTTCTTATTAGTATTACTATGTGATATTCCCTACTTTTCGCATTTTAAAATAAAAGGAAACACTAAATGCTCACATTATTTCTTAAGTGTGTTTTGACAACACATAGAAAATACACTGACCTCCTAATTTTGAAAGCCAGGTCACAGATTTCCAGTTAATCAATAAGTGTTTATTAAATCCCACCCTATTTTCCATTTCAGAGTACTGCATAAAATGTGGCTGAGAGATCATAGTTGCTTCTACATTCTAGAAATCTATCGAAAGTAGAGGTGAGAGGCAGAGAAATCAGTGTCCCCAATCTTTGGCCAGGGTGCCCATGAATCCCCTGAGGATCTTGTGCAGATGAGTTTCTGACTCATTTAGGTGTGGAGTAGGGGATGAGATTCTGCCTTTGGAAGAAGTTTCCAGGTGATGCTGACGTTGGTCATGCAGCAATCACATTTTGTGTAGCAACAATCTAAATGACAAATCAAGGATGCATGACATCAAATAAGCTGAGCTCGTATTACTAAATTCAAAATATGGTCTCTTCTAAGGATGGAGAGTTACGTCGGTCTCCTCTCTGGTGTAGCAGTGACTAAAGATATCTAAGTGTCTCATGCTAATGCCAATTGCCAGTGCTCTGTACTATTCTTCATGTGTAAAGTGTGTTTGCATTTTGCTAAATGAGGCAGTGATGGGTTTCCACCATTGGACACCCCTTGAAACAAGTGCCTGAGTTGCTCAGAAAGGATTTGTAACCTGATATTGGCTGAAGGTCTGGGCTTGCCCTCAAACTTTTGTGGCTCCTCTATTTTCTACTCAGGTTTTATGATTGCCTAGAGACTATTCAGATTGGGGACTTTGGTCCAACTATGTATTATTCACATAATAACCTTGAGCACACTCCTTGTCACTCTCTATGAAACAGATGCAGCTTGGGGGGAAAACCAGGTATAAGTTGAGTCCTGCTCTCCTGTTTCATAGAAATTTGTGGGAGGCCTTCCCCCTGGAGGTTTGCTCCTGGGTGATGGTGACATTGTGTTCAGTTAGCAGCTGAGCTTCTAGGCCAGTGCAGTCTAATATATCTTTCTGCAGTGAGGGGATTTTCTGCTTCTCTGTTTGTGCCATTAGCCACATTAAGCTGCTGTGAATTTGAAATATAGCTGGTGCCACTGAGGAATGAAAGTTTGAATTTTACTTATGTTTAAGTAAATAAAATTTAAAGCCAGATTCTACCCGCGGCTATTGGGTACCATTCTGGACAGGACAGGTAGATGAACTTCTCAAAGATACAGGTACCTAGAAGAAAACAATAGGAAATGGTTGGATTCAACCAAGACTAGACTAGTTTAGATCTGGCTTTCTAATTTATCAAGGTGACCTAGGGAAATGTCTGAACTTCTCTTTTCATTTTTGTATCTTTCATAGATGTGAGAGACTAGGTATTTAATTTACGTTTTAAAAGTCTTTTAGTTTGCTTGATAAGAGATAGGTACCCATTACAGAAAATCTAGAAAATATTATTATGCAAAATGAATTTTGAGAAACCACTCATAAACCCACCATCTAAAAGTAACCAAATTGAACACATAGTGAACATTCTGGTGGTTAGTCTTCAGTTCCTTGTGTGTGTGAGTGTCTCACCTAGTGATCTATAAATGAATTTATAGATCAAAATCTATAAATAAGTAAATATTAATAAATAGTACATAAAAGTAATTTAATTTAGGTACAGTACTTTGGTGAGGGGTCATAGTGATATAGTGCTGGAGAAAATGCCAGATGCCACTGGAAGAGGGAGGCTAGGGTAATTTTCTTCCTTTTTTGGAAAAAAGTGATGCTCTGCTTTGCATGGTAACTATGACCAACCTATGAAACTCTTTTGTAGGCATCAAAGAAATGGAGCCCGTGAGTGACTGATCAAAACTCATGGGCTAACAGACGGACGCTAATCTCAGAGCCCTGCATAAGCACTTAGCCATCTGAGTTGCTGTCAGTATCACAGCCAAGTAACAGATGGAAATGGGGGAGAAAGTAGACCCAGCAAACTCCAGGATGAAGTTTGTCTTCATCATGTAGCGTTAAGTACTAAACAAGATGTTTCTCTAGTTAGTAGAGTTGTTTTCCTAAATGCTCTTATGTTACTGCTTAAGCAGCCCCTGCCTTTGTTCAGGCCCACAAGAAGAAAAAAAAAAATCTTTTGAGGATCAAGATGATGATTGCTTCTGAGGCCAGCTGAGTGAAAGGGGAAGTTCCTTTGCAAACTGAGCTTGGAAACGTGGAATTTAAGCTTTTGTATTGATGAAATGCAAGTCATTTTAAGGAACGTGGAGGTGACTTTCTGCAGATAGGGAAAGGAGGAAGAAGGAGGGAGACTGCAGAGGTCAAAGTATAAATGAGTGAGATTCACCCAGAAAGCTGTTGCAACAGACGTTTCTTAAATGTAGCTCTGTTTTCATTTGAGATCATGTGCAGTGTTAAGTGCTTAATCAATCTGAAAGCATTATCACAATAGCAGCTAGCAATAGTGCTTTTATTCTTTCCTGGCTGTTTCTCAGACTCAGGTTGAATGACAAGTTCAAAGTTTATGAACTCTAGCAAAACAAACTTAGACTTTTCTCCTGTATTCCGTGAAAGCTTTGCATTGTCCTCTTTACCACCTAAGCCGGAGTACAAATATAGGTACAAGGAACTGAATATCCCATTTATAAATTACCAGAGGATTCTTCCTTTTTGAATTTTCTGCCCTTTTTTTTCACCATTTCCCTGCTTATTTAAACTTATGACTTCCATGGTAGTTCTATTTTTAGTTGAGATTTTTTAGTTGAGACTGTTGACTCTGGTGTTTGGCTGTTACCTCCAGAAGGTGGACTCTGGAGTCCTACTGCTGGATTCAAAGTCTGGCTCTACCATTATTTGGCTAAATTTCTAAGCGGTTATGTGTCTCAGTTTCCCCTTAGGTAACGTGGCAATAACAATAATCCTAATACCTGTTATTACTATCTGTTATGGTCTGGAGATACTTGTTCCAACATCATAACATTGTTGTGAGTGAAATTAGACAATCCTTGTAAATTGGATGAGCACAGTGAATAGCACAGTGCGTGTTCTAAAGTGTGTGGGCACCGAATACTTCAACCATGTCAGGTCTACCTTGTCATAGGCTTAGCTTTTTGGGAGAAATGTTTGTCTTACAAGTGGGAGGGATTTTTCCTTTAGTTTGCTGCCTATGGCTTTGTGCCTGGCACTCTAGGAGAAGAGAACCGAACTACATAGTACTACTAGTCTCAACCAGCAACTCTGGTAACTTTAATACACAGATCTGAAGAGCTAATAAGGAGAGATGGAAGGCCCAGCATTTAGAGTCGAATAGACTTGGTCCAATCGCAGCTTTATCATGAACCGGCTGTGTGATCTAGGACAGACTACTTAACATCTCTTGTTTTCAGGTTCCTTATTTGTGAATTGAGACTACTATTCCAACCTCACAGTACTGTCGTGAAGCTGAAATTAAAGGATCCTTACGAAGTGCTTATTATAGTGACCAGCACATTAATATTCTAAAGTATTGATTCGTAACAGTTGCATAGTTTCGCCATTTTCCCTCTAGAGCATTAGGGAGCCTAGAAAGAACTTATTCTCTGAAAGCTTAGAAATAAATATTCATTTATAGTTTGAATGGCACCTACCCAAATCAGATTCTGGGTGTAGCATTCAATTTTAGGTGTTCAATGAATGCTTGATTTTAAAAAATGCATGAATATATAAATATATATGCACACAGAGATCTCACTCATGTAGCATTGATTGTGTGGGAAGCATTTGTTTCAAGCACTGAAGAATATTCATTTAACTTTTATATTAATTCCCATGAAGTAGTTCTATTATTATCATTCCCATTTTCCAGATAAGGAAACTGAGTCAGAGAGAGCCTAAGTAACTTTTCAGGATCTCAGAGCTAGTACATGGTGAAGCTGGGATTTTTGCTCTGATTCACAACACTGTTCCCTCTAAGTGTTGCAGTCCTGACTCAGAGTACCTCACCTGAAAAAAGCAGGTGAGGCCACATACATTTCTCTACACTCATTTTCTTCTGAATGAGGAAATCAAACAACCAAACACAAAAGAAATATTTCTTTTTAAAGTCCCTTCCTCTTCACTCCTCTCCCATTCTCTTGCCATCTCCTCCACTCCCTCTCTCAGGCCATTCCATTATGTAAGTCCCATTACGGGCCTCTGCTGTCACACTCTGGACACAGTATAATTCAACATGACACATGGTGAGCAGAGATGTGTAGAAATACCTGAAACTATTAGAGCCAAACAGCTTTCTGTTAAAGTTTTTTACTGCCGCATAAATATTCTCCTAGCTGGCTGGAGTCTCCAAGGTATAAATACTCCGTTAGAGAATGTATCCACAGCAGCAGCATGGCCCTCTGGGTCTTGTCCAAAAGCCCAAGAAAATGCAAGGGTCTGGTGACATCTGATTTCACTGTGTTTAAACAGCCCTCTCCAGTTTCCAGCATACAGAGGCATGATTAACAAGGTCCATTGGCTTATTTCTTCCTTAGAAGAAATCTCAAGACCCCTGTGGACAGATATAAGGATCAATTAGACAACTTGTATTTATTGAGTGCTTAGTATATGCCCCGACCTCTGGCAGGTGCTATGGTAGAAACAGGTGAGCATTAAAATACCACACACCATTGTCATTGAATATTCAGATATTTTCCTATGAGCTTTCTGAAGGTGAGGGCTCTCTTTCTTCTTTAAACAGCACATTCATCTTCCATGAAGTCCCCTGAAAGAAAATATTTATTACAATATATTTTCATTTGACTAAGTTTTGCTGTCTAGAATATCAAACCATATCTTCAAAATGTAGACAAAAAAAAAAAAAAAAAAAAAAAGACTGTCCTGATGGTCTTTTCTTTCACAGTACTTTCTGAAGAGACCAAGCCTCTCCCTGAACACTCCAGGTGGCTGACAAGACCATACTCCTGCTTACTTAGGAATTCATATTTTCAGAGGAGGGAGGCTGGGTGTCAAGAGTGGTGAGGCCGGCAAGAATGTGTCATCAACTGGCCCACACATGTGAAAGATTGATTCATCCTTGTTCTTTCTCTGCCCGTGGCTCTGCCACTCCACAAACATGGGAACAGAGGGTCAGCACACAAGCTAGCCACTCTATGCAGCAAATTAGGCATACCTCCCAGGCCTGCATAAACACGAGAAGGACATGCTTCATTCTCTCCGATCCACAAATCAGAAAATTAAGGTCAGTATTTTTTTTGCCTATACAACATCCTAGCAAGGTGAAGGAGAAAGGAGGCAGTCTGCCTTCTCACCATTTCACAGCCAGAGAATAGAGACCTAGAGAGGCCACACCTGCAGAGCTGATGCCTTTCTCCACCGAGGTTCCACATGCTTTCCATTTGACTGGGCTTCCCCAAACTTGGGTAATCATCAGCATCACCTAGGGGCAGGGGATAAATATGTGATTCCAAGGCTCATTTGTCCTTCAGAGACTCTGATTAAGTAAGTCTGGGTACTAGGAATCCATAGTTTTAACAAGCCTCATACATGACTTTGAAGATTCAGCATTGCATGAAACTACTGCTCTATGTTTTTGTAATTTTTGTGGGTTAGGAAAGAAAAGTGTGTATTTGACAAGCTGAGCAAAAGTACATATAGGAATTACCTTGTTACATGGGATTTGGTTTCAGCTTAAGCAGAAGACAGCTCTTGAGATGAACGGCTTTGAGAGGAAACGGTCAAGCCAGTTCCACATGGTTGACAAAGGCCCTGCCGTTCTGTGGTCAGAGGAATGGAACGTGAGGCTTTCATCCACCAAATGTTTATTTGGGTCACAGAAGTGCCCTACTGTTTTTCCTGTCACTTACACTCTCTGGGCTATGTCCTGTGAGGTTTTGAAGTCTTGGGGGTACTTCAATTTGAAAGGGATGCCAAATTCATCACATAAGGGGGATAGCCTTTAGTTATGGAGTATCTGGTCTTGGTCTCATGGGGATTTGGGTTGGGCTGTTTTTAGGATGTTTTGTGGAAACAGCACACAGATATGAGACTTGGCTTGAAGTTTTGCCCCCATTCTGATGTTAGATCGTTTGGGGAAGGGTTAAGCAGATTTTATTTCAGTGAGTGGGCAAGTCACTAGATCAAAGGATAAGAATTCTCAGAAGTTAATTAGAATCGACTTCTTTTCTGAGATCCTTCATTTTATTCAGTAAATTGCCAATGAAACATTATCAAGGAATAGGAATAGTGTGGATAACTAAAACACATACATAATTACTACTCATATCATTTTTCCCTCAATCTCACAAGAGCCCAGACTTATTAGTAGAAAATCAAATACACTGGTTTGAATTTTTTCTCTTTGCTTACCCTTTCCACCTTCCTGAGGAATTATTCCATTAAAAAATGTATTTCTTTGAAATGGAAAGAGATTGGGAGGAATTTTACTACCCACTTGGAAATTTGGAAGATTCAATTCTATTTATGCAGGTAATCTCTACAGAAGATTCCAACATCCAAATGGACATAGTGACATATTTGATCATCCTAGGAACAGCCCTCAAAACCAAAATTTCCAGATGCATCTAAAACTGCGATGATATGCCTATGTAAAGAAATATCCAAACACATGGTTAGTTCAGTTCTGCTGTGTATATACGCAGACATGGCCAGGATTTTGCAGAATATTTAGAACTAAACACCCAAGGGAGAGTGTGTTATTAGTTCTTTGCCTGTGGATATGTTATGGAAGGTCCTGCAGGTGTATGGGTTGGTCACTGTTTCTAGTCAGCACATGGAAGCCCCAGAAGCTGGGTGCTCCCCTTCAATGACTGGCTCTGCGCTTCGGGAGTGGTGACAGTGACACTGGCCCAGCCTTTGCCCTGTCTGGCTCACATGAATGAGGAAGAGAATACAGAGTAGTACTGGGGTGAATTCAGTTCTGACTATAGTTTTTTCGCTTCCCTCCTGATGCCAAAGTTCAAATGATTTCACTTCCAGCTTACGTCATGGTTCTTTAAAAATGAATTGTTGCCAGTTTCATGGTTTTCACTGCCTTGGAAGACTTTTCTGATGCATTTCATGATGAACCCTCATTGGTTGATAGTGGTTTGGTTAGCAATTCAGCTTCTAAATCTCGTTGGCCTCTATGCCAAATTCCTTAGTTCACATTCCCCCAAAACTGTTGCTTTGGATGAGTGATGCCTTCTTTCCTCACTTTTTTACTATCAGGAGATCCTAGCTATTGAATTTAAACAGCCAGTTAATATATTTGAAGGACATTTGGAGGCTGAAACTAGATTTTGCTTAGTAATGCTGCGACATTGGACTTCAGGGAGTACAGACTTTGAAAACGCATCATACAAATAGGATCGTGGTATAAAATGGTAGTCGGAAGACTTTATACCAAATGTTTGTGGAAACATACTTTTTTGAAGTAGTTCTCATTAAACCTGCAGTTTTTAAAAAATAAATTTTATTTATATACTATGAATATATATTTACTGTTCCTCTTTCACTGTCAAAGTCAACCGAGTTTCCTGTGAACTCCAGTTTCTCAGGTTTTCACAATGCATTTCTTCATCTGTTTCTTCTCCTTTTAGCTCTAAATGTGTTTCTGGCCACCGCCTCTTTGTACTCTGACAATAGACTTCTGCTTTTATAGTGATTCCTTATCCTCAAGACGATAAATATTTTTCCTTCTTAAATCTGTCTTTTTAATAATATCACACAAATTCTTTCTTCGTAACTGCCTTATTCTGTCCTCCTGCCTTCTTGCCCCTAATTTTGGTACGCTGACTCCAGTTGGATAGGGGATATATGGCAGGGCCGGGTGGAAAACCCCATTAGAATGGGTTAAGACAGATTGGGAGGAGGGAAGGTAAAGACAGGTTGTAAAGGGAAGAGTAACAGGATGGCCGTGAAATACAGGGAGATTCTTTGAAGACAGGAGGTATTACAGCATATTTGTCGGTTGATGGGGATGATGTAACAGAGAATAACTGATAATTTCAGACCAATGTAGGTGAAATGGGACAGATCTAGTACACTGTAAGAAGGGTGGCCTCAGAGAAAACCACAGAATAAATACAAGGATTATAATTCATTGTAACATGAGGGAAGGTCCAGTAATTGGGCGCTGCTATAGCAGATTTGGTGGTGAGACTATGTGGAGGGGGATGATTCTACTGAATCTTCTAAAGACCCCTAACGTGAAATGATGACTATAACTCATCCTTCTGACCCATCCTGATTACTGATAATTTTTGTTAAAAATATTACTTTTACTGATCTCTAAATCAGGTAGTTTTTCTTATTATTTCTTACACATCATTCTGTCACCTCATTATTCTTCTTATCTGTCCCTTCCTTACCAGTTGCAGTACTACAATTACAGGTCAGTGGGGTCATTTGACTCAAGGACACATATTTGACAGCATTGTCATAATTTTTTTTTTTAAGATTTTATTTATTTATTTGACAGAGAGAAATCACAAGTAGATGGAGAGGCAGGCAGAGAGAGAGAGGGAAGCAGGCTCCCTGCCGAGCAGAGAGCCCGATGCGGGACTCGATCCCAGGACCCTGAGATCATGACCTGAGCCGAAGGCAGCGGCTTAATCCACTGAGCTACCCAGGCGCCCCAGCATTGTCATAATTTTGAATAAAAAGATTAAACATGTTTATTTGGGGTACCTGGGTTACTCAGTCATTTGGGTGTCTGATTCTTGATTTCAGCTCAAGTCATGATCTTAGGGCTGTGGAGTTGAGCCCTGTGATGGGCTCCATGCTCAGGGGGTAGTCTGCTTGAGATTCTCTCTTGCCCTCTCCCTCTGCCCCTCTCCCTGCTTGTGTGCTTTCTCTCTCTCTCTCTTTCTCTCTCAAATATACAAATATTAAAAAACATATTTACTTTTTACCTTTTGATAAGTTCCTCAATATTATCAACATATGTCCTGCAATATTTTTTTCTTGCTCTTGAGATAGTTTCATAATGAATACCATCATCTCACTAGCTTTTCTTTTTGTTCCACCTTAAAAATATTTTTTTTGTATTATTACCATCTATTCTATATACAGAGTCCTACTTTTACTTTCTCATTATTATTTTATTTACTTCACTTTGTCTGTATGCATTTTTCTCAATCTCTTTCCTATTTATGCTTCCTTTTATTTTCTTAAACTATTTCCATTTACCTTCCCCCATTTTTATGTCCTTTCAATGAACATTTTCCTTATATCATATTTTAACATGTCACCTCTGTGATATCTTGAGAATAGGCTTCTAGTTCTTGTATCTTACCACAGTTTGAATTTTTCTTGTTTCTAACAGGACTTGGATTATTTTTATTTTATTTATTCAGTAGTTCAGGGATTTTTGAGAAAGGAGTATTAGTTATGACCATAGCATGATTAGCAAAAGATGCTATTTTTTCATTCTCTAGTATGCAAGCTCAAATCTTATTATAAATAAATCTTATCTATTGTAACTGACCCATTTTTTTTCTGAGTGATTGTTTTTTCAGACTTGGTATAGCTCACACAAAACAGTCATAAAAACACTTTAGTTTGATACAGGGGGCTCATACCTAGGGTAATAAAGTGATTTGTAATAGTGGTATTTAGAGTAAGAAATAGAAAACAAGCATAGAGCAAAGGCAAAGGTGGCCTGTGCTAAGTCTTGAAGGCATTATTTTCCTACCCCAAGTCATGATAGCTCATATTCCTCTAAGTATGGCAGTCTAGTCTAGAAGGAATTAGCAAAGGAAATTGGAGGCCTGCCTTGTGAATTTTATGTATAGAATCAACTTTCATTATAACAATAGAAATAGAGCAGTAGAAGCAGTTGATAAACTTCTGTAGCAAAAGCAGGAAACCTGTATCATTGAGAAATTACAGAGCCCATTACTCTTAGCATATCCCTGTTAATGCTGGGAGTTAACCAGACTTGCATGGAACATGAGGGAACAAGACTGAAAGTTGAACCTTAACACTCAGCAGTCTCCTGGCAAACTTCTCACACATAATTTCTTGAGGAAGGATTCGATCTTCACTTACACTTATGTATTATTCACAAGTACTATTGAACAGTGTTAGTTAACCTGGAGTAAAATGTATGTAATCTGTTGTGTGTTTAGTTTTCCTAATAAATGATTTTTTCCTTAAAAGTGTCTTGCTTTAAATAGTTGTTTTAGGATTAGCAGTAGAACATGTCCTGGGTGAACATTTGCTATTATTTTCCTGATTGAATAGGGCAGTTATTACCTTATGTCTAAAAAGCATGTTTGCTTATGTCTGTATTTTTGACATTTATTGAGTTTCTTATTCTTCTAATCCTGAACCTTCCAACCCTGATATTTAGTTGACACCAATTTTCAGCATCATTGTTGTCTTCAGGATTTCAGCCATATTTATTTGTATGCAATGTGTCACTCTTGATCTGTAATCTTATTTCTTCATCTCAAATTAAATCATCCTTTCATTCGGAGTGCCACACACTGTAGGCTTCTTGAGCTTTATGCTATTTTTATTACATGTCCAGCTTTACATTGTGTTATCCCCATAGTTTTGAGAATTTACTTAGTCTTGAGGCCCTTTTCCTTCTCCTCAGACTCCTGTCATTGTAGTTGAAAAACCAAACAAACAAGCTTCTCATTTTTTTTCTCTTCTAAGACTTTGGCTCTCTATATATTGAACATATTTTTTTTAGTCTTTGTTTTTATCTTATCCATTCATTTCTCTGGATGCTTTTTTTTTTTTTTTTTTACCTCCCAAGAACTGAATTGCCTCTTTTGAGGGATTTGTTCTCTCTTCTTTCCTTGGCAGAAGCTACCATTTCCTTGATGTTTTTTATATAAATATATATATATTATATATATACTTTTTCTAGTTATATAATATATATATAATCTATATATACTTTTTCTAGTTTCTAAAACTATATCCGTTCCTAAATGAAAAGTTCAAGGGGAAGAGAAGACAACTAATTAATGTTTTCTTTTTAATGGCACATTCATATACCGGAGCATATTAATACCAGTTCGTATCCTCTCGTTTGCTCATTGTTTTATTCCTGAAACAATTAAAGGAAGTTAGAATTCTGGATAGTTCACCATTTACCTTTTTTCAGTGGTCTCATCCCTTTTCTCCACTCAGAAACAATCTCTAAAATAAATTAATCTTTCACTGCCAATTTGGAACACATATCAAACTTCTTCCTTCCTAGAACTGAATCCCTGCACATCAGCCTTTGGAATCAATCCTCGTTGAATTACTAATCAGAGACTCCACTACATAACCTCTTACCCACCAGGATCCTGAGCATTGATCTCCCTCAAAAGGCTCCTGCATGCTGCCTCCCCTCATGGAAATGGCAAGTAGCCAAGATTTCATTCTCTTTTCTTTCTTCAGTTCCTAACCAGTAAAGAAGACAAGAATATTTTCTATTTCCTTTGCTCTCTAAATCTCCCCAGTATCCCACTATTTTTTTGCTTCTTTGCTGCTGCTCTGACTTACCATTTTAATGCTCTTCTGAGTGTATTCATTTGTAGCTTAGAGTTGGCATTACTTAAGAAATGGGAAAGAGGAATTGGGGTGGGGCTGGAAATATGGACTATAGCCTGTTTGGGAATTTACCTCTGTCCTTATTACTGGCCTTTCATCCTCCCAGTCGAGTATGGTATGTCTTTGGCTCACACCTTTCCTCTTCTTGCTTGCTAGCAGTGCCATAATATTTCCCTGGTGACTTCTCACAGAAGAAATTTGCCGTGTTTCCCAGGGGCAGTAAGGGTGGTGCAGGTGCACATGATAGGCCTCATTTTAGAGGTTTTGCACTGAACATGAGGAGACCTTAGTGGCAGCCACTTACACAGCTGTAATTAAGGGTCAGGTCTCTAGACTCAGGCCTAACTTCAGCCTCTTTCTGCTGCACATTGTGTTCTAACTAGGCAGTCTTTCCAGCTTTTGTTGGGTCCTGCTTCACTCAGCCCTAAAAGCTGGGACATTTTCTTCAGTCGTACTCTCTTTCCTGGTGATCTCATTCAGTTCCATGTTAAATACCGTCTATATGCTGATGACTCCTAAATAGAAATCTCTTGATTTGATCTCTCCCCTGAATTCGGTTTCATTTATTTTTCTTACTTGACATCCATCAGGATATTTGATAGGCATTTCAAACTTAGCTGGTCCAAGATCTTCATGTCCTTCCATCTCAAAAACCAACCTCTTCCAAGCTTTCTCATTGTGACAGTCAGCCAGCTGGCTTTTGCTAAAAACCTTGGAGTCAATATTATCTTTCATTTAAACCATTTATTTAACTTATCAGTTGATGGTGTTTGCCCAGCTTTCAAAATATATCCCAGATTTGACCATTTCTCCCATTGCCATCCTATTACAAGCCACTCTTTTCTCAGCTGGTTTGTTACAGAAGATTCCACGCTGGCCCCGTTGATCCCATTCTTACTTGGTACAGTCTGTTTTCCACAAAGCTGCCAGAGGGGTCCTTTTAAAGAGAAGTCAGACTGTGGCACTCCTCTGCTCAGAGTTTTCTCATAGCTACACAGCATATTTTTAGGTCTTCCAGATTCCCTGGGATGCTCTGAGCACCAGCACAGTGGGTCACTGAGTAACTCACTGATTGCATCTACTCCCTTCTCTCCCTCCTTTACTGTGCTCTGGACCAGCTCATCAGCTTTTCCTCAGGTTGCCAGGTGCACTGGGCTTCTTTGCTGCTGCTGCTTCTGCTTGGAATCACATCAAGATGTTTGCATTATCTTTTCTTTCACTTCCTTCAGATTTCTGCTCAACTATCACATGTATCTTCAGAGATACTTCACCACATGGATTAGAAATTGCAGCTCTTTGCCTCAGCACCCCCGTTCATTTCTCGTCACAGTTGTTATCACTCCCTGACTCTGTATTTGTATTGCCATTTTGTTTTTGGTCTGTTTATCTGTGTATTTTTTGTTTCCTCTACTAGCCTGTAAGCTCTGTGTGACAGATTATGACTTCTGTTCCCTGTTATGTGCCCATTGCCTAGAATAGTTTCTAAACCCTAAGAACAGCTTAAAGTCAAACTCAATAAATATTTGTTCATTCAGTGACTGGTGGTGGATACTAGAGGCCAGGCCATTTAAAAGGGCCCAAATCACAAGAAATCCTCTGAAGGAGTGATCTCACACTATACACTTGACTGTGGTTGAGTATACACTGTAAAACCATGTAAACCAGACTTCTTTGGGGCGCATAGATTTAATTTCAAATAGTCTGTCTTATGTTGACTGTTACTATTGTTTTGTTTTTGTAAGTAAGCACATGTTATCTCTGACTACATCTTTATTGGGACTATACTAGAGGCATGGTTCTGTACCTTTCTATTCACTAACTCATCTGGTCTTCACCAGAAGCAAAAGGTGCACTTGAGCTTTGGTGACTTTCCCAAGGCCAGATGATTGGTCACTGGTGGAGGCAGAATTTGAACCTTAGAAGCCTGACAAGAGAGCCATCCTCTCAATCATGATAGCTCTGCTTCCTAGTCTCATATTATTTCTTGTGTCCCATTTTTTGTTTAGAAGATATGTTTATCATGCCACAGTGTCAATGCAACAATGTCCTCAGAGGACTGACAGACCATTCCATATTTATGGAAGTATTTGGTCCTATGACGTTTTTCTTCTTAAGATTCAACAACCCATTAATTTTGCACCTTTAGAACAACCTGCCCCATGTGCTGCCCAGAAAATATTCTTTCCACTTGTGATCATTGGAAAATAAGAAACCATGTTCTGGTCATCTCTCCATCACTTACCTTGCCCTCCTTCCCCTAAGAACTGGTTGTTCTCCATGTTCTGCAGGCTGCTCAGTCAACCGGGTCACTGCGATGTCCCGTATGCTAAGGACACTGGAAGCAGGAGTCATGTTTGCACAATTAGATTGATAAGCAGATGCTAAGCCGATGTGACACAGCTGCTACTGCTGAGCCAGGAAAAGCAGGTCAAGGTTATCGGGAGAAAGTGTGACACTTGCCCATAGCTGGGAGCAAAAATATCCCCATGTAGTGTTTCCTTTCCTAGTTTCTCTCTTCAGATTCCTTCTCGTCCTTTCTTTTTATTTCTTTGTGTCTCCTCTGGTTTAGAGGGTTGTGGTAAAAGACTCACAGTGAAGTCACCGGACATCTAAATGAAGGCCAGCTATAAATCAGCTGCTTTGTCTTTCTAACATTAGATGCATTATTTGATCTCCCAAGTGGATCTGTGCTTTCAAAACCAGATTCAAAGATTAACAGGGACCATTTGCCATTGATTATTCGATTCTGTTTATTTTTAATACATGGCTTCACATCTGAAATACACCGGATATCTTGTACTAATGTGTTGGATACTCATGGCACATCTGCATACATGCAGAGGAACAAGGGAGTCTGATTTCTTGTTGCCATTTTTCATTGAGTCGCATTTATTGGTGGCTAAATTTGATTATTCATCCAGAAGAACCTGTTTCCCCTAAGGTCTTTTTTAGCTATTTCTGTATAATTTTGAACTGAATATGATTTAATTAGATGAAAACAACCACATGAGATGAACCAAGCTTAAAACTAAAGCCATTTAAAAATTATCATCTTCAGATAAAGAATACCTTAGCATCTACTGGTAGCTCACAAAACTGTACCAGGCAGATCGCCAGTGGGTAGATGATGCCACGTCCTTGTTTGGGGTTATTCTAATTGTTGATAGTAGAGTGGCTGCGCATGGAAAGCCCACTTCACCTCCAGGAACGCTCATCCCCTTCTGACTAGGCCCTGTGCTCTGCCTGGAAATCTTCAGACTCATCAAAAATTTGAGGATCTCTGCTTCAATTTTATTTTATTTTATTTTTTAATTTGTTTCTATTTTGCCTTTCAGTCCCTTCAGCATATGTTATGTGGAGCATATAATGAAGACTGTGTTTGAAGTCTTGGTTTATATTTGAGCCCTGAAACCTGTCAGCTGTGTGACCTGAGATAATTACTTATCTCTCTGAACCTCAGTTTGCTCATTTGAGTAGGGAGGCAGCAGTGAGATAAAATCTATAGAGTACCTAGCATTATACACTTGCAATAAACAATAGCTTTTTAAAAATAATAATATTATTATTTTTTGTTGAACTAGTTTTAGTGTTACTGGTGATAAAACCACTCAAGGCAGAGAATGGTAAGTGGAGAATAAGTCAAAATGACTTTTCACCAAATTTTGCTTGTAAAAGATAAGAAATTTAAATAAAAATCAGACAACAAACTATCATACTCAACTCAAAACCAGATGATGGAGAGGAAACTCTAGATCCTAAAATGGTAATATGTAGTTATAGGATTTAACAGTATATTTTTTAGGTAGCAACTATAAAATGGAAATGAAATAATGCCTATTGTGTGGGGTTGGTGTGCAAACAAAATGATTTAAGCCATGTAAAACTCTTAGAACACATAAGAAAAGAAGTTAGGTATTGTCATTAATGGATAAAAAGAAATTTAGAACTGGTGGAATACCAGGGATTATGGGGGGAGGTGTCTCCTTGGGTGGAAATACTGTAAGTCTGATTGTGGTATTTCTCAAGCTTTGGAGAGTGACTAAGTGGTCGATATCCTTAGGTTTGTATAAATGTAGGTATGCATATGTATGCATGTATATATGTATATATCTATCTTTATATCTTCCTCCTTGGTGCATTATCTGGCCCAGGCCTCACATTTAAGGAATGCTTATTGAATGAGGGCATGAAGAAGTAGAAAACTGACCCATCTTGTCTAATTCTGAGAGTTATTTGGTTGAGACCATATCATTCTGGTGCAAACTGAAATTCCTTTGTTTTCATCCTCACTTTGCCTACCTACCCCATCTTGCCAGGCACTGAGACCCTAATCCAGGCACAAAATTATGCAACCTTTCTACCCCTTTTCACCACAGAAAGCATTTTCCTGGAAGCGATCTGGGTTCAAAAAGTCCTGAGCCTGCAGAGGCCAGGAAGGGAGTAGAAAGCGCTGGGTGGAAGTAGATTATGGGTACCCTCAGAAAGCAAGGCCAGTGAGAGCAGCCACCTCATCTGTTTTTTCAGTTGTGTCTGTTCAGCACCTGGAACAGTGCCTGCACACAGCCCTTTATGGATAAATATTGGTCGAAGGAATGAATAAATAAATGCTCCGTGCAGGCTGACTATTACAAGGCAGCAGCCAGGTCCTAATGTTGTCCAACGCTTAGATTTCTAAAGATAGAGCATAGAGTCTGCTTTTATGTGGAATCTCTTGGTTTCAAATGTTGTCAACAAGTTAAAAATGTTAAAGCACTGTGTAGGTCAAACAAAAACATATCTAAGAGGAAAATTCAGCTCATAAACTCCCAGTTTTCAACCTCTGCTGTTAGTAGTAGCTTATGTAGTGTTTTGCCATCTTCTCTATAGGCTCACTTTAATTACTACATTCCTTCTTCATATGTGCTGGGTAGTTTAGACAGCATTATGTCCATTTTATACAGAAGGTCACAGAGACTCAAGAAGTTAATTGACTTGTTTAAGGTCACAGCACTGGTATGTTATGGAACTGGAACCTGAATCCAAGTTTTCTGACCTCAAATCCTGTGCACATTCCAGAACATCATTCTGATTATTCTACCACATGTCCTTTGGGAGCACAAGGTGAATCATCAACTATGTGCTTTTGCTCACAAATTTGGGTTTCTGTTCTTCTTAGGACTGTCTAGCACTCTCTTACTCATGTTTCTCTCTCTGTGTTCCAACCAGTCCGGTCCAGGCAACTAAAATGCAATTTTATAATTGTAATTACAATAAAGTTACCTCCACTTTGACATTATTAATTCACAGGTAGGCCCATTTATTTTGTTGTACACCTGTCTGTACAGATAGCAGATGTTACTTTTATCATCGAGAACTTACAGTTCTTTTCATTTGGATCTAGATTTGGTTGCTATAAAACAACCAAAATAATAATGTTTTAAGCAAGATAAAACTTACTTTGGGGTGCCTGGGTGACTCAGTTGATTAAGTGTCCGACTCTTATTTTGGGCTCGGGTCGTGATCTCAGGGTCGTGAAATTGAACCTTGTGTTGGGCTCTGTACTCACTGGAGTCTACTTGGAGTTCTCTCTCTCTGCCTCTTCCCTCCCCTCCCCTGCTCGCTCTCTCTCTAAATAGGTAAAATATTAAAAACAACCCCCCCCCCCCGGTCTACTGAAGATAAATAGTCCAGAAAAGCTATGATCACTTTAAGGTGGCCCAGAGCTAGACATCTTCTATCTGTTACGTGCTTGTTACTCTTGCCTGCTTTCTTACGGTCTCTCACAAATATGTTCGTATAAAGTCACAGGGACAGAAGAAGGAGATGAAGGGACCGCATTCCCTACCTCTGATAGGCATGAAGTGGAGGTTGCACACACTGCCTCAGCTCATAGCTTACAGTATCTGAGTATCATGGTCACCTAGCTGGAAGGGAGTAAAGAGTCTAGTTTCTTGCTTTCTTTCTTCCCTTCCTTCTTTCCTTCCTTTTTTTTTTTATCTGAATGGCTGTGTGTCCAGCTGAAGATTTTATTACCATATAAAAAGAAGAAAATGGATATTGGAGAACAACTTGTCATTTCTACCAGAATAGCTAGTGGTTAGCTAAGCATTAATGTGTTATTTAGTGTTTAAGCAGTGTTTTCTATCTGATTGGGTATTCCTTGATTCAGATACTTGGGCCTAGTTTGCTTTTCATCTGCAGAATGTAATGTGAATAGTAGATATTTGTTGGATGAATGTTTTAATACATAAAACTGAGATGCTAGCTGGATAAGTATTAAGATTCCTCTCTGAATTCTTTGCAAATGATCGGTTATCTTTTGAAACTTGGAATTTGCAGGGAGCTGTCAGGACTTGTAGTTGATAACTGTTGATAGGGTTCCTTGAATAGGAATTCGTCAAATTAGTCTTTGGAGCTAACCCCTATTCCTCCAAATCTCACATATCTGGTTGAGCCAATTACTTCGTATACCTCCTCACCCTCTGTTTAGTTGGATGGTGGCATTGATGAAAACCCAGAAAATATTCCATCATAATTGTATTTGTTTCCTATGGCTGCTGTAACAAATTATCACAGGTTTAGTGGCTTAAAGCATCAGTTTTTTTTTTTTTTTTTTTTTTGTCACAGTTTTGGAAGCCCGAAGTCTGAAATCGGTATTACTGGGCCAAAATCAAGGTGTCAACAGGTTTGCATTGCCTCTGCAGGCTCTAAGGAAAAACCCATTCCTTCTTCTGGCTTCCAGTGGCTTCTGGATTGCTTTGACTCACGGTCGTATCACTCTAGTCTCTGCTTCTGTTATCTCACTGCCTTCTTCTCTTCTATCTGTGTCATATTTTCCTCCATATTTTTCTTGTGGTCTCAGTTAGGGTCTGCATGGATAATCCAGGATCATCTCCCCATCTTAAAATCCTTAATCATATCTGCAGAGTCCTTTTGCCATTGATAAGATGACATCCACAGATTCCACAGTTTAGAACATGGGTATCTTTTGGGGAGCCATTATTCTGTCTACCATGGTAATATTATTGCCATGAGCAGTGGCTACTTATTGAACTTACACTGTGTGCCTGACATTGTGCTATTTCACGTACTTTATTTAGTGTTAGCTTTTCACAAATTTTACTTTCCCAGAAACTAAAAGGTTCAGAGAGACTGAGTAATCTGCTCTTGGTCACCCAGCATGTTCTGCCTCCTTTTCCCCCTTCCTTCCCTAAGCCAGTACCAAAATGAAGTTAAATGTTCCATCAGCTTAGAGCAGCAAGACAGAATACCTCCCTCCCTGTTGGCACCACCAGGTGCTTGCTTGCTTCTAACTTGCATAAGGCCCTCTGTGATTCCTTTTCCCCTTCAAGGGGGCCTTAATGTCCATTTTGTCCTCATCTCACCTGTGTGCAAAATTTGGCATCTAGGACAGGGGCCACATGCCCATGTGACTTTAACTTGTCATAATTTACTCATGGGACAGTTGGGAGTAGCAGTTCCCTTCACATAATTGGGTCCAGAACTCTTCTGGACCTTGGCAGTACACAGTTGGGTTACAGATGTCGTGAGAACAGGTTCTTTGGCAAGATATTGAGTATTCCTGCGTCTGGTCTCAACCAGACATAGCAGGAGACTGGCTTTTCCCAGGGAATTTTACTGCTTTAGGTTCTGGTCCAGACTGGAATCAAGTAGTGAAACAACTTCCAAGTCAACAGTTAGAATGTTAGTGAAAAATCTTAGTTCAATATTAAGTGTATCAATAGCTGAATTGGGGGGATGGGGTGAAGAGAAGATTGGGAGGAGTTTGGGCTGCATATTTCTCCCTTAGTTATCCCCACGTGAAGGCACCTGTTGGAAAGACCTGGCTGGCTCTGTTGTCTGATATGTGATTTCCCAAACAGTTATGTGCAGAAGTAGTGGCTGGCCAGCTCAGCTCTCTTGTTGCTATACTAATGTGGTAGCTTAGCCATTTGGAGTTAATTGTTAATCAAGTCAGACATCATCTGCAATACTATTCTGAAAGGTAGAAAGGCAAAAAAAAAAAAAAAAAAAAAAAAATCCAGTATCTCATTACCTTTGTCATCAAAATGCTCTCTAAAAGTTCTTGTATAATGGTCATGGAAATGGCAGGGATGGGACTATTACAAGGCCTATCTTCTGATTTTGGTTTTTATTTTCAAATAATTTTAGGACCTAAAATCAGCTGAGAAGTATCTGCTGCATCCTGGACATTGACAAGGCTGGCTTCCAGCAGCACCCTCTCTGTGACACTCATTTTGCTACTAAGAGAAGCTACATAACAAACCAATTGTCAACAGGGGGAGATGAAAACACAATAGTTAATCAGGTTTTACAAGGTCACACGTCTAATGCGAATTGTAAAAGGACTCCATTAGTGCCTTCTTTCCCTTGTTCTTGAGTGTAGCCTTTTTCTAAATTAGGGCTCACCACTTTGGATCCCCCTACAAGATAGCAGTCAGTTAATAAAGATTTGAAGTACTTTTTTCCTTACTGAGGGCCCCCTTTGGAGCCTATTAACACCCTTTTTTTATGGCAAGCAGAGCAAGTAGCCACCTCCTGACATGTGTTGGCACTTTCTAAAAGGTCATTAATGCTCCATATTTCAGAGTATAACAAACCCAGAAAGGCTCTCAAGGAGCCCAGCAGGGGTAAAATAAAAACAGTGAGCAATTTACAGAGCTCTCTGTCTCACCTAGGTGGTGCATGCTAAATGAGAGAGAGAGAAAATTAGGGCACCCCCCCCACCTTGAATTTGCAGGGATTTGCAGGATCTGGGGAGTTTCCAGGTAAAATCTAGAAAGTCTAGTTCTTAAGAAATAGCCTTCATCAAATATTTGTGTTATAGAAAAACAGCATCACAGTAGTTCCTTTTTCCTGTCTTTACTCTTTAGAAGAAATTTTCTGCATGGGTAGGCCTTTTTTACCTTCTGATTACCTCTAAAGCTCTTTTGTGGTTTTTGATAACCTATCACATTGAAATTGGAAACTGATGAGCAAATTTGGTACTTCATTTTATTTTCAAATTTTGGAGATTTTTCTCTGTTCTGGAGATAAACTCAATCACATATTTTCTGATGGAGCTACTTGAATTTAGCATGTTGAAAACTTGCATTTGACACTAGATTGATGGGTTTATTTTCTGTTTTTTTTTTTTTTCCTTTTTTGAATTATTTATTTATTTAAGTGCTCTCTACACTCAACATGGGGCTTGAACTACAACCCTGAGATCAAGAGTTGCACACTCCTCTGATTGAGCCAGCTAGGTGAATTTATTTATTTTAGAGAGAGAGAGAGAGCAAAGGCCGGGCAGAAGGAGAAGGAGAGAGAGAATTCCAGTCTCTTTGCTGAGCAATGAGCCCATCATGGGGCTTGATCCCATGACTTTGAGATCAGGGCCTGAGCTGAAATCAAGAGCCAGCTGCTTAATTGACTGAGCCACCCAAGTGCTCCCCACCACCCATTTATTTTCTTAAGTTATATGTGAAGATGTGAGAAGGAATATAAAAAGTTTTTAAAAATAAAATTTGTAGTGTTGTCACAATGTATATCTAAAGTTCACGTATATAAATCTTTGAAGAGCTGACAAGTCAGTGACCTTCTTGTGCCCTTAAAGATCGATACCACACCAAATAATGCACAAAATGCCTTCTTGTTTGCACTGTGGTTTCCCCAAAGGATAGAAGGATCAGCACCACTGGCTGTTATCACTGATGGGGTGTTCTTGTTCCTCCCATATTCTTAAATTTATTTTTGTGCACGAATTCAGCATTTGATAGTGAGGATTCTATTTAGAAGTGTTCTCTAAGCATTCATACTTTCTAACAATGATGAGAATGTACTTGGTTCATCCTTTACAGTTTTTCTGAGAATTTGCAATTAGCCTTTCATTCATAGGTCAGGAAGGTAGCATCTCTCGACCCTCCACGAGTCACACAAGAGTATTAATGCTCTACTCTATTACCCAGCTGACTCCCACTGATTCCCATAGCCCTCAAAAAACTCTGTCAACTGTTGCTTAAACACATACCAGAGAACTAAGCTTCGGTAATAGAAGTCAGGGTAGCCTCGGCAGGACACACTGAGCAGGATTGTCTGGCAACTAAAGCAAGAGAGATGAACACTGACCATTTTCTTATGTTCTTGCCTCATGCAGCCTAAGATCAAAATCCTGTTTTGCAAATGAGGTGTCTGCTTGGTTTGGCTTTAATTATGTGTCCAGCCCTTGACATAGAAGAAGATTTCTATCATTTTGGTAAGTCTCCGTGCTCATATAACAGGGTGTCCCACCTAAGCCTAAGGGGAGGGTAGACTCTGGCGGGCTGCTGACCTTGCCCTCAACAAGGCTTCATTTGTTGTCTAAAGACCCAAGAGACTTCTGAGAAAAGACCATGGGTAGGATCAGTTACTGAGTCCAGAGATATGCAGACATACCAGAAAGAACTGCAGGGCAAAACACAGCATACCAAACTAGATTCAGCAGCAGGGTATGGAGAAGACAGAGAGAAGAGAAGCCTATCTGGGTGTAGTATATGACTGTTACCTGAATCAACTCTGTCCCAGTCCCTCTGGCCACATGACTGTCCCTTATACCTCCTTTATTTACATTTTATATATATAAACTAGTTTCATTCTGGGTTCTGCCAACAGTGCATGAATATTGTGAAGTGGGAGTTAAAGAGTGGAAAGTGGTTTTTCTCCAAGTAGTAAGAGGAGAGAACTGAGGGTTTGGATTAGTACCAGGATTATCATGTATGGTAGAGCAGTTGTACACTGCACAGTTTCAAGCATTATCCTTCACATAGACTGCAAGGTGCATATACTTTCATGGCTGCACTTGGTGGCCCCGCCAAGAATCAACATCAGCAGGGGTAAGAGGGTCAGCAGCATCCCAAAAGAGGGTCAGAGGTCTGAAATAGAGCAGCCATGATAGGGCATGCAGTGAAGGCTGACCCTGCATGATGGTCAGGTATAGACAATACCCTGAAAAAGCTCAGTGGTCTAGAGTGTTGGCCTGAAGAAACTGAGTTCTAGGAGATATTCCCAGAAGCTTCCAGAGATACTGGTGGCAGTGGTGGGAAGGGGCTACTAAAAGGTGGCAGAGGAACTGGCAACAATGGCTATGAAAATTAAGTGAAGCTGAGTATGTTAATGTGGGATAGTTTTGTAGGCAGGTGGTAAGATCCTGGAGTCTTGTATTATTTGTGTAAACAAATATGAGTAATTTATTTTCGGACCTCAGCTTCATGGTTGAGCCCTATTTGTTCTTTTTGGGACTTAAGCTTAGGAATTCCCTCCTTGTTAATGGGAAAAGTGCTTCTGCTTTGCTAAGTCCTGCACGTGCTCTCTAGCTGTGAAGGAGTGTGTACTCTGCTGGCCAGGTTGTCTCCAGCATGCTGTGTTCATACTGAGTTGGCACAGACAGTACAGTGACGTGACATTAAGTGGACTGATGATCTGAGTTTTCCACAATAAACTGCCAGGAAGAAATTCTTGGCCATGGCATTTAAAGAAAAAAGAAAAATAATAACAAGATGATTTTTAAAAGACCCTCACTAAAGGGAAAAGTTCAGAATTTTTACTAAAACGTACACCCACCGAGGGAGAGACTGACCAGTGGAAAATTCTTTTCCTTTCAACCTAATCATAACAAGATAGACATGATGGGAAACGATCGTGAGGAACATTTTGAAAGGCGGAATTTCTAAGTCCAAAGAGCAGTCAGTGTTTGGAAGGTCCTGTGACTCTAGCACTTCATAGACGTTGACAAAAGGCAGCTCCACGGCAAACTCCAGAGCCCCCGCTGACCCAGAAGGGCTGCAGTGTGGGGTGCAAAGTGGAGCCCGGCCAACAGGATCTGCCTGGATTTTTACTCTTTTGTCAGTGTCTCCCAATGTCACCTCTTCCATATTTTGCTTGACCCCAGGGTGTTCAGCAGTGTACCTGCTTTATCCTGAGCATTTACGGAAGGCTCTCAGAAATCAAGAAGCTTGCTTCCTTCCTTCCGCCTTGCCTTCCCTTTCCCTTTCCTATCCCTTTCTGTCTCTCTCCTTCCTTCCTTCTTTTCTTCCTACCTTCCTTCTTTCCTTCCTTTTAACTGTCAGGAGGGTAATGGGAGGTAGCTGATGACAGATGATGAGGGGTAAGAAGAGACGACTGGCTTCTTGCCTCACTTCATATCTTGATAGAACTAGTGAGCATTTATATGCCTGGGTGGCTCAGTGGGTTAAGCGCCTGCCTTTGGCTCAGGTCATGATCCCAGGGTCCTGGGATTGAGCCCTACATGAGGTTCCCTGCTCAGCCTGCTTCTCTTTCTCCAGACCTCCCCTTCCCCCCAACTTGTGTTCCTTCTCTTGCTGTCTTTCTCTGTCAAATAAATAAAATCTTAAAAAAAAAATAAGTAGCAATCAATATGGGGGAATGTCTGGTGATCAAGGGGAAAATATCTCTTTATTGGGTGACAGTTGCTTGCATTGATCCTTCTATAGAAAAAAGAGTTTTATCCCAGAGATCTCTACTTAATCTGTGTATACCTTTTCAAATTTGAAGTCGATTATAACTGCCTTTACATTATTAGGCTTATTTAAGTACTATTCATTATACTTTAAACATCATGTCCTCCTTTCCTCTTTATGCCCCTTTTCCAGATCAGGGTCAAAGGAATTCCTTCTATTTAAATTCTTTGAAATACTCCATTTGTGTCACCATTAAGTTTGTCTCATATTGAGACGATAGCTTTTTCAAGCAAATTTTCTTTTCCTGCCGTTTCTAATTACTAGAAGAAGAGATGTAGCCTCCTGCACCATATTATTATGATCTTACAGTTTCATGCTCATTGTATCTATTGAATGGGATTTGTTTCTTTCTCTTGCTTATAAAGTTAACCGTGGAGCCCACTGAGTGTCTGTTCTAATTTGGAGCAATTGCTTTATGTATTGTCTCTGGTGCTGTCAACCTCTGATTCAGTTTTATTGGACTTTGAGTCATTCCCAGAGATGGTTATAGCTCAAGGCTTTTTCTTTCTTGGATTTCATACTTACTTTGTTGGAGTGTATCTATCTTCAAGTTACTTCCACAAAAAGGGTATGCAAGAGGTAAACTCTTTTTTTGTATAAAAGATGTCTTTATTTTCCTATTTTTTTTTAAGACTGTGTTTTTTATTTGAGAGAGAGAGAGTGAAGTAGAGAAAGAGGGAGAGACAGCATGAGTGGGGGGAGGAGCCGAGGGAAGGGAGAAGCAGACTCTCTGCTGAGCAGGGAGACTCATTCAGGTTGATCCCAGGACCCTGGAATCCCAGGACTCCAGAATCATGGCCAGAGCTGAAGGAAGACTCGTTACCAGCTGAGCCACTCAGCTTCCCCAAAAGATGTTTTTATGTTCCTATTACAGATTATTGATAGTTGGAAGAAATAAAGAGCAATAGGATCAAAACAACTTTTCCTAAAACCCTGAAGAAGCCACTCTGCTAGAACCTCTTTCGGCATTTATTCTACACTGTCGCTTCCTCTTGTGTTTCTGCAAAACACTGCTTCCATGTACTGCCCATCTTCAAGGAAATTTTGGAGTCTCTATTTTTTTCCACTGTTAGGGATTTATTCACTTTTAAAGAAAACTTTTATCTTTTATCATCAATTTAACTATTTAATAGCAGCCCTGAAGAGGAAGGAGGCACAGTTGTATATTCTACTATGGTCAATCTACCATCCTGAAGAAACAAAACAAAACAAACAAAACATTAGCCTTCACCTGTTAAAGTGCAAGTACCGTTGGGGTAAGGGTGAAAGAGGCAGCTGACCTTATCGCATGCATTCCAATAATCAAATTATTCTGAACAGCCCGAAAGAACAGTGGGTCAGAGCTGCACAAGGATGTATCAACAAGGCTTCAGAATACATCCTTATAAAACTAGGAAATGGAGAACAGATTCTTTGGAATTTGAAGAATTTCAAAGTGGTAGCTAAGGTTTGATCCTAGCTGAGACAGAATTACTTCAGAATGGAATTCCTGTTTAAGGGTTGCTATTGAATTTTTTGTCAGTCATGTCATATATCTGTTCATCTATGTTTATATCTATCTAAATACATATACACATACATATATACACATGTACTTATATATACATATGTATACACTATATATATACACATACTTAAATATGCACACAATATACACACAGGTATATACACACTTATGGACACATATACTTATGTATTGTACATATATGTGCATGTGCATATAAATACATTTATGTGCCATATATACACATATGCATATGTATACATATAAATATATACACACATGTAAGTATATACAAAGACACACACACACATAAGTTTGAGCTTCAGTTACTTCCATTTCAGATAGCCTTCCTTATTTCCTATCTCAAAAAAGGAGGTCTGGGTATTTTGTTAATGTCAGTCTTAAGGATTGCCACTTATGTAAAAACTTAGGGCATATGCCCCTGTGAACTTGGATGCAACCATTTTTTCTGGATTCTTCAACTCTCAGAAATGTTCAAACTTCTGACAAGATTGTGGCCACTCTACCACTGAGGTTTTTTTTTTTTTTTCTTCTCCCAGGCTTCATGGCATCCTAAAACAACACAACCACCACCACCACCACAACAACAAAACAACAACAAAAACATCTTCTGAAGTTGGTATTATCATGTAGCCCTTCAAGTTGACCATACTACTATTTGAGATCAGAGTTCCTTTAGTTGTAACCCATCCACTTCTGATCTGCATTCACCCCAAAAGAATTTCAGGGAGTTTTGACTCTGAGTATATGTCAGTGAAGCTGGCTATTGACATACGTGGATTAAAGCCACCAAGGAAGGAGACTGTTGTCCCAGAATATCTCACCAACACTAAATCTTTACTTTGTCTCACTGTCTTAAATTCTACTAATTGGGTTAATAAGGATTAGCTATTCATATTTAAATTGGTTTGAATGTCCAGATTTATTTTTTCTTCCATCTATCTTAGAAGTATTAGGGAATTGAAGTTTGGAGATAAATGGAGGAAAGAGGTCAGTGAGAAAGGAGACTCTGAGGTGTGTGGGGACAAGCATGAGGTGCATGAGACTAAGGGAGAAGGTACCTAAGACAGCATGGCTTACTCCCAAGGCCATGTCCCAGTGTGCTTGCAACTTGACTTCTGAGAGCAACAGAATGATTCTGCCCATATAGCTGGTTCTGGCAGACTTCTCCTCTGTTCTGATGATAGAGCAACATGGTCATTTTTTCTAAAGTTTACTGCTGAGGGTTTGAGGGCCTGCAACCCCAGATCCCAAAGTATCTGGGCCTTTTAAGCCCATGTAGCGCAGCCACGTTCATGCTGAGAATTCTCTCCTCAGCTTCCTCACAGCTGGGGCCATATTTGATCAAGTGATGACTCACTGGACTGTGCACTCCAGTTTCCCTATAAGAAAGATAATGAAAAAGTGAAATGCCTGCAGGGGAAGGAGGATGAAGGTGGTTTTGGACCTCTTCCTGAAAAAATGAGGCAATATTTATCTTCTAGGCATTGGTTTGATGCTAGCTGGGGGAGACAGACATTATATCCATGCTTAAGAAACCTTGCTTTGTATGTTGGGGTTCCCCCCCCATTAGAATTAAGGAAGAGGACATTTTTGAGTTGCATGTGTTTAGATAGTTGCAAATTGAGCACATTCTTGGGTCAGGCCAGCTGATCTGGCCTCCTGGCACAGTGAAAATTTGGAACCAGACCTCTGAAATAACACAGAATAAAAAACCATGGAAGGATTGAGTGATGTCTCTTATATGTCACTTTTAGTTAGCTTTTTCTCATCAGTCAGGTGGTATTATTTTTATTACATTAATAATTCATACCTCATTCTAGACAATAAAAAGATTCATAGTTTGGATTTGCCAAAAGAAGTAATTTGAAGTTTGTGAGTTTGTGCATATGCAGAGTAAATTTGGATTGAGTAGCAATGAAAAAAGAATTAATGTTTATAGAATATGTTCCAATTGCCAGGTATTGTTTACAGGCTTTCTACATTTTCTTCTTTTATTCTTCATTACAATTAGCAACAGCAGTAACACCTCTTTGAGAAAAGTATTATGATATTTTATAGTTAAGCAAATTGACTTTTGGTGAGCTGTGGTAAATTGCCCAAGGTCACTCTATTTGTAAGTGTTTGAGTTGCATTCAGGTCTGGATTTTAGTGACATCAAATCCAGGCTGTTTCTGTCATGTCATGGTGTCTCTGAAAATGATGCCAAAAAGTCTGTCTGGTCAGCAATATCTCTTTCATTGATCTGTCACAGGACCTGAACTTGCCCTCACTGAAAGATATCATTTCTAGAAGGCACTTACCACAAAGTGCACCCAGAGCAAGTATAGTGTGGGAGTCCTATTAATCAGCTCCTTAATCACCGCCCCTTGCCTTAGCTCAATGATAGAGTCCCATAGAGCAGAAAGAGGCTCTGGGACAATTTAGCCCACCCTCTTTTTTATAAATGATGGAGATGGGATGCAGAGAGCCTTGGGAAACTCAAAATTATATAACTTGTGTGGTTATTTATTTATTTTTTAATCAGAAATCAGGGCGTTCAGGGAATGACACAGCTGGAACTTGATTTAGAGAGTGAGGAAGGGGCAGACATGTTCAATGTTAGGGGTCCTTCTCAGAGGAAAGCATTATGGTAAATAGCACATAGAGAAACTACAGACGTCCATGGGATCACTCCCCTGAGGATTTGGAGTGGAGGGAGCCCCCACAGTAAGGGGATGCCTACCACAGGAAGGGTGAACATTACAATTTTGCCAAAAACCAGTCCTGTCAGAAAGCTTAGATCATTAGAAATGTTTGGGAAGGCATGTGCCATTGTTGCCTCTTTCTTGAGAATGCCTTTAGTCATTCCTGTTGGCATTTTGCTCAGAGTTGATGGAAGACTCAAACAATACTTTTAGAGAGCAGTTATAGTTTATGAATAGTTTGTCGGTCAAAGCTCAGAAACATCTCACACCTGAAAGCAGAGCCTCAGAAAGCAAGAGACTAAATTCCCACCCCACCAAATATTTGGCATGTCAGGGTGAGCCCACCAGGCACTCACACAGACAGCTTCCACTGAATCTCTGATTCTGACTCATGGGGCAGCGAGGGAAATGGTGGGTCCTGAGAACGTGATAGCATTCTGGCTGGAGGGGTCTGGTTTTAGTGTTCATGTAAATATGATGAAAGCCTTATACCTCAAGCTTAAAAAAAAAAAAAACCAAACCCCAAAACCCAAAGGAAAAAAACAAAACAAAACAAAACAAAACAAAAACCAAAAGCAGTTCTGGTTCCTGAAAGAGAGAAATGTTACCCTGCTCTTCTCAGCCTAGGAAATGGCATCGCTGGCACACTTGGCAGCTGTTCTGAGGAGAGCTGTGTGACCAGCTCTTCAGGCTAGAAGTGTACTGGTAACAGCATAATGATGTCTGAGAAAATCAAAGAAAAGGAACAATTACAGTTTGGTAGAAACAAATATACAACCAAGCCCAACTTTGGGGTAATTTTTGAAAAGATGCCTTTGGGTCTTGGGAAGACATTCTGGTTATAGATTCTGGAGGAAAACCATAATCACGAGAGGGCATTCAAAGGATCCAATAACCTGTGATTAAGTCTATGTGTGTGTAATTGTGATTAGCTGGTCAAGGGAGGGTACTTGGGATCAGCAAGCCAAGAATAACATGCCTGAGTATAGCAAAAGAACCGAGGTGTGGGTATGCTTTTGCTCAGACAGAATACAAAGTGGAGAAAAGGAAGACCTCATTTGTACGTCTCATGATAGAAACATCTGGTATTGTCTTGCCATTCCTGGGCACCTAGATTCCTCAGACCTCAGTTTCCTTTTCTGTAAAGATAAAAGCTTGACTAGATGATTTTAAAGGTCTTTCCAGCTACAACATTGCATAATATAGCTGAAAAACACCTGTTGGGTCTTTGGAATATTTATGCAGGTCTTTTCGTTTTTCAAATGGTTGAGTATCTACTAGAAGGGCAGCCAGTTTGGCTGGTGCAGGGACTCTTGCAAAGAGTAACAAGTTAGAGCTCCTGCCCTTAAGAGGTTGATAATTCAATGGGGTTAATGCTCTGAACTATATGTGAAATTCAGTGCGAGAGGAATATTCTGTGTGCTGTCCATGATGAGAGGTAAAAATGAACATGATGATGGGCTGCATGGCTACAGCATTCACCAGTCTGAACTAATACACATGAAACATGTCAACGACATCCAAGGGATAAACTTCTGGATGCTGATTGAAACTGCAACTGGGAAGTCAGAGCAAGCATACTGGGGAAGGAAGGGCTTGGTGGGACAGTGGAGGAGTGCTCGGATTTGAATAGGCAGAGAGGACAGACAAGGAAATGCCAGCTGGGGAAACTAGTATAATAATTAATAGAAGAAATATTCATAGTTTTTCTCAGAAGCACTGAGAGCTTCAGCTGTCCTCAGCCAAATGTTAACCCAGATGGTATATCCAAATTTCATAATTAACAGTTCACCCAGGCACCACAGGTGCTTAAGGATAAGTCTCATGTTATTTATTTGTGGGGCCACAGAAGGAGGAGAAGACCTAGGGGTGGGGAAGGAGGGTGGGTGGGGGTGATACCCTGGGGCCTTTTCCCAAGATGGGTAAGTTTGATTAGTTTCTGTTTGGTTACTCTTTCTGAAGCTGCATGTAGGTTTTCTCTCTGCATCCAGAAAAGGTGTCTATCTGACTGGGATCTGCAGATGGAGTTCACAAGGCCAGCAGAGGCATATATACAAGGGCGCAGCGCCTGGCACAGTGTTCTCTCTTATTCCTCTTGGCTTCTGAGACCAGGGCAAGAGAAGGTGGGAACGATTCAGCAGAAATCAATCAACATTTTGCTGAAAACACAAGTCAGAGCGGATCCTGCATGGCTGATGGACATCAGGAGGGAAGTAAAGAGAAGCAGCACCCTCCACAATGGGCCCGGACCTCAAGTCATGCTGGCTTGCCTGTGAGATTGGGTTCTGCTTTCTGTACCAGCCCCTTCCTCAGAGGCACACTAATGGTTTACGCCTTAAAGGCTCTAGGCAAAATTGTGTATTTATTAAAATTGAGCACAATTTATCATTTTTGCCTGCTTTTCCTTTTTGGCCCTTTCTCAACTCCCATGAGGAAAAGATTTAACTTGGGTTATTCATTCTATCCTGAGAGCTCTGTGTTTAAACATGATCCTGCTTCTGAAGTAAGATAGTGGCATTGGGTCCCAGTCTCTTGGGTTTTAGATGACATTTCCTCCAGATACATGTTGGGTTGGCCTTTGCCTGGTCTGAAGGTTTTTGGCTGTTTGGTTGTTAGCTGCAGTGATGATGCAGTTGCTGTGTTGGAAGAATAGATCTGTGCTCTTGATGTCTTGCTACATTTTGTGGGCCCCCTCTCTGCCAGCCCTTGCTACACAGGTGTCTACATTGACTGAGCATGGCCAAACCAAAAGACCTTGGAAAGGGAATCTTGGATTCCTTCTGAGGGGAACTAAGGAGGCTTCTTACTTCCGTCTTTATTTCTACAAAGTACACTGAAATTAAAATAATTTGCCCCAGGTACTCAGCAAACTGGGCCTACATTTAGGCCAGAATATTAGTCTCCTTGTACTCTTCAAATCCATAGATTTCTACTTGTCTAGAATTTTGCTCCTTCATGGGAGGCAATGTAGTACATTAATACATTGATTAAAAAAATGGGCTGTGAGAATGATAAACCCAGAGGGTTCAGATTCTTCTTTTTTTTCTTATTATTATCTATTTGAACTTGGGCAAGTAACTCATCATACCTGTGGCTCAGTTTGTAAAAAGTATAGTGCCTATGTAATGTGATAATGATTAAATGAACTAATATTACAAATACTTATAGCAGTGTCTGAAAAACTAAGGATCCACTGTGTGTTGCTGCCATTGTTATTGTTATTTTATTATTATTGTCATTATTGTCAGAGTATGATGGCATTCATATATGTTCATTTGTTTATCTTCAGAATGTTTATTAAGAATCGCCTGTTAGGCAGGACACCAACCTAGGCATCAGAGATGATTAAGGCAAAATCTCTGCTCTCAAGAAATGACTCTTTCATTGGAGAAAAGAAATATAAAAACAGTGTGAGAAATAGAAGACATGGCGGGGAGGGGGAGGCATGGAACTAGATTAGGGATTGTCTTCTCAGTAGAGGTCACCCCTGAACTGAGCCTTAGTGGTAAATAAGGCAGGGGTGGGACAGGCTTGTGGACACCGTGACAAACACTTGGAGACAGAGAGACCGTGCCACACGTGAAAGAACTGAAAGAATTGAGGGGTTAGTTTAACTGGAGGTCAGAGCATACGATAAGGGAGCAGCTCCAGATGACCTTAGAGAGGTTCAGCTTGGAAAGGCTCAGGCCACATTGTAAAAATCTTGTGTGCATGCCAAAGATAGCAGATTTCAGGACACTTTTATATGAAATTACAAAACTGGCCCCTCTCCACCAGGGTCATAAGTCTTTACCAGCATTCACAGCTTGGTTAGTAGAAAATGTGCTGGGTTTCAGTGCCACCCTTTGCCACCCTTGTGCAGACTCACCGCACAACCATGTGAAATGACACAGAGAAGGGTATCCAGCAGGAAATGCATTAAGAGTAAGTGGGAGAATGAGTTTAGTCTTGACCCTGCTGAATTTGATGTGCTGTTGGACATTTGAATAGAAATGTCTGCTATAATTGGATATAATAACTATAATGATTAATGCATACGTATACTTTCTAGGTGCAAGATCTTTTTTCTAATGAGATCTGTATCTGTAAACCGGGGTTTCTCAATCTCAGCACAGTTGACCCAGTGGTTGAGATAAGTTATTTTTGTGGAGGTGGTCTTGTTCATTGTAGTATGTTTAAGTAGCATCCCCAGACCCACCAAATACCAGTAGCACCCACCAGTTGTTAAAGCCAGAATGTCTCCAGACATTGCCATATGACCTGTGAGGGGTGGGGGTAACCCCCAACCACCATGAGAACCACTGCCAGAAACTCACATCCTCACAACAGTTCTGTCATCTGCAAGTGATTGTTGTTATTCAGAGGTTAAGGACTTGTTCAAGGTCACATAGTGGGTAAGGAGCTGAACAAGGAGCACTCTGTCTTTAAAGTGCCCTTGTAACCACTGCTCCATAATAACACTCAAGAGTAAAATGGAGCCTGGAGAAAGAGATTTAAAAAAAAAAATTAATTGTTTGCTTATTTATTTATTTATTTATTTAGGGGGGAGAGACAGCAAGTGAGCATGTGGTTGCGCACATGTGAGCATGGAGGGGGCAGTGGGGGGAGAAGGAGAGAGAATCTCAAGCAGGCTCCCCACTGAGCAGGGGACTCTTGATATGATCGGCCTTGATCCCAGGACCCTGATATCACCACCTGAGCTGAAATCAAGAGTCAGATGTTCAACCAATTGAGCCACCCAGGTACCCAGGAGAAAGAGGTTTTAAAACTGTAGGATAGAGTTGATGTTACAAGTCATTCAGGATACTGTTGGGAAAAGAAAAGGTTTCTATTATGAACCTGGGGAACATCATTATGTAAACAGGGTGAGGGGCTTCAAAACATGCTGAGCAGACATGGTAACAGAGGTAAGAGAACAACCAAGAGTGATGTGGGTTATCAGGCATTCTGAAGGAAGTCAGAGGTTGGGAGTGGCTCTTGGATTTAGCAGCAAGGATGTCTTTGGTGAGCTTTGTGTTACTGTGGGAACAGAAGTGGCAGTCAGCTAGCTAAGTCTGAGGATGGGCATTAGAGTTTGGGACTGGAATAGTCCTTTAAAGATGCTGGCTTGAAGCGGTTTCTCAGGCCTTCTCAACGTGCTTCTGTCAATGGTGGGATGGGTTGAGTGCTAAGGCAGTCTGTCAGCTGCCCTGTCCTCAAAGGAAGCAGCTTCTCTGCAAAAGCAGACAAGCAGGTTGCAGACGTTACCCTTGAATTTGACAAGTAGATCCTTCAACAGAGTCATTTCCTCCCCCTTCGGAAATGTTGTTTCTAATGAACTGTGTGCAGGCAGAGAAAAGGGGCTTGTCTCTTCTTAATCCTGTTGATTCCTGAGTGTTTTCATTTTGTCCAGCTTCTGTCATGTCACTGATTGGAGGAGGGTTTGTTCAGGAGCATGGAGGGGTCTTTGTTGCCTCATCCACCCCTTTTTACTCTGCCGGAGTAAAAGTGTCCTGAGGAGTAACTGCCTGAGGCCAAAGCACTTCCTGGCTAAGGTTCCCAAACTTGGCTGATTCCCTGCATCACCTGGGGGATCTTTTTAAAACAGATTCTTGGCCCTCACCCTTGGGGAGTCTTAACTCAGTAGGTCTGAGCCCTATAAGCCCAGCTTATTTAAAACCAAAACCAAAACCAAACCAAACCAAACCAAACAAAACAAAACACTCTGGATGATTCTCAGGAAGTACTGGGGTAAGACTTTCCCCCGTAGCAGGAATGTATAGGCTTTGTCTGTGAAAGGCCAGATCATTTCTGTTGCATCTACTTTGCTGTTACAGTATGAAAACATAGACACTGTTTCAGTGAACAAATTTCATGTAATTCCCATATGTCACACAGAGCATTCCTTTTAAAAAAACTTTCCCCTAGTCATTTAAAAATGACAAAGCCATTCTTAGCTTACAGGCTATACAAAAATAGCAATGGGTCATATTTGACCTATTGGCCATAGCCTGCTGACTCAGGAGCTATGATGCTTGGGTACTTAGGCTACAAATACTGACTAAATGCTGACTCACATCGTTTCAAATATGGGCTTCACCAGTTCCCAGCTCTGTGATTTCAGGCAAGTTAACCCACCCTGGGCCTCTGGTGCCTTTTCTCCAAATGGCATAGTTTTCATTTATATTTTGTGGGCCATCACGAAAATTAAATAAGGTATTACTTAGGTTCCTGAAACAGTACAGTGCCTGGTAATTATAAGTGCTCAGTAAGTGTCAACATTTCTGTTATGACAAGGTGTTGTGCTTGATGCTGTAGAGTTGGAACAAATAGATAAAACCAGTTCTTTCCCCTTAAAAGAGCTCATATACTAACCAGCAGTGTGAGACATGCATGCAATTCTTTGATGACAGAAAGTAAGTTCATTGGAGCTGATACTACACACATGCTGTGTCTGTAGACATTGAGAAATGTGTCGTGGACTTGGTGCTGGAGAGGCCGGTCTGTAGCATTCCCCTGCTTCTCTGCTGTTTCTTTCATCTTGATCTCATACTATAGAGTTCATCTGTTATAAGAGAGCTTCCCTTAGAACCAATGAGTATGGTCTATAGCTCTGGATGCCACATTCTCATTGAACTGACTTGAATTCCTAATTCATTGTGAACTTCAAGGGAGTGAACTGAACTCAGAGCCTGTTTTTAGGGTATAACTGGCTCATACTTCCAATTACCTGAGCCAATGAAAAAATGAGAGGGAGTGTAAAACACTTTTGAATTAGTCAGATAGTTTTTGTAATATTTGGTGGAGTTTCTTTGCAAATGAGACAGTATGGAACAAAAAACTGCATTACATCTTCACCATAATTTTTTTTTTTTTAACTGGAAAGCACCAAGATTAAGAATCGACTTTTATTATCAATATTTAGCTATTATTTTGTTGCATGTGATCCCAATGTTTTATTGGGATCATGCCACGGTATTTATCATGATACATGTATTTATATACATCATATATTTTTGGAAAGATTGGGATTACATCATATAAATTATTTTTAAAGTCTTCCTTCAGCTAATAATATTGCATGTACAATTCATGTCATTAAGCATCTTATTCATCAGCATCTCTATAAAATTGCTCAGGATGTAATTATCATCATATACCTAGGAAATTAAAATCATAGTACATGAAATGGTATTTTGGTAACCATGGAGGCATGCCACTCAGAGCCTCCTCCAAAGGCTGCCGTGAGGAGTGCAGTGAACTGACCCTCCAGCTGCCACACCTCGGGGATCTGCCACTGTGTTCACGCTGAGTCCACACATGACTGTGCTGGACATGAAGAGGGTTTTGGAACAAGGCCATTCCTGCCTGACGCAGAACCCCTCTAACAGGCACCTGTTGCTCGGTGGCACCCTGTAGGCCTGGCTAGAAATTCCTTAGAGCTACACTACACTCCCAGGCTCCTACCCTAACCTCCTTCCTTTCTTCTCTCCTTTCACAGGTGTCAGTTGGTGTCCCAGTCAGAACGTCCTCCCTGCCTCCTCCTAATCACTCTCCCTTTTATCTTTCCGGAGTGTTTTCTCTTGTACTTCTGATTTCATGAGGGCAGCTTCTTCTTAGACAACCCAGATTGGTACGGGTATTGAAGTCTAAGTCTCCTTCCTACTTCTGCCTCGTAGCCTCGATGTCCTTCCTCAAAGGCAACCCTGCCATTCTTCTGTTTCATCCTGGAGTTTGTTCTTCATATATAATCATTTTGTGTATTTCACGTATTTCCTTTTTCTTTTCTTTCTTCTTCTGCCCTTTCTATATTTTTCTTCATCTTTTCCCTTCTCTTTCTTAGCAAGGCTGGAGTGTACAGTACATATTGCTGCATGCTGCTTTTTCACTTCACGTATCTTGGGGACAGGTCTGACCTTATTAGGACATGTACAAGTGCCTTTTCCTTTTATTTTCTTTTCCCTGTATAGTATTCCGTTGTTTGAATGTATTGACATTAATTTGACCTGTTCTCTATTATCTGATTATTCCTATCATTTTTTGTTCAAAGCAATGTTGCTGTGAATATCTGTATCTAAATTTTTTACACCCATGAGCAAATCCCAGATGTAACCTTTCTGGAACAATGGGCGTGCATATTGTGATTTTGAGAGAGACTGTCAAATTTCCCTTCCTGGTGGATGCACCGATTTCTACTCTCAGACAGACATGGCAGCAATAACACCACTTAAATGGCAACATAAAAAATTTTTTTAAAATTGAGGTAGTATAATTAAACTCTTCTTTAGTGGTTTGTCTTTAAGATTCTAGTCTTGTGTAGTTTCATGATTACTTTTCCTGGAGATTTTTTGGTGGCATTTTTGAGCACACTCAAGGAAGTGAATACTATTTTTGTAGGTTAGCTGCCTGAACATTCTGTGTCATTTAACAGGGAAGGATAACCATTCATGTTGATAGGAGCCACTTACAGCTATCAAGGCATTGGAATAAATCAGAAAAAAAAAAAAAAACAGAAGTAGTTGATAACTTTAGGAATAATGTCTTATACATTAGGAAAAACACAGAATGGAAGTCAGAAGATCTGTTCCATTTCTCTTTTGTCTCTTTTTCTGTGGTTCCTCAGTTTTTTCCACTTTTGCCCCCTTAGCCTCACGGAGTTCTTGTGAAGACAGAATATGAAAGCGAATGGAACACACTATTAATATGATCATTTGTTATTAATAAGGGGAATTAATATTATTACATTAATAATTATTAATGCTGTGAGGATTGCAGGAGTGCAGAATATTAATAAAGGGACACCAGGGTGTCAAATAGCACTCTACACATCAAACCTTGGGAAATTCCTCCTCTTCCTCCATACTTCTTTGACTTGCAGATACTTACCCTGAGAAATGTTGGCTCTCATTTTTATTTCTTTTCTCCATTTGGTGACTGTATGATCTATATATGACCTGTAAATTCTCCTTATTGACTTGGTTGCTGTAAGACTCAGAATCAAATTTATAGTCCTCATCTCACAAATGCATACACATTTAATAGCATGCATTTAACTTTCCTCTTGGGTCCACTAATTTTCCCCACTCTTTTTCTGTATGTTCCACTAGGAACACATTACACAATACAGTTACCTTCTGGGACATTAATGTACTACTGAGATCTTTGTAAATGTATAGAACAAAGCTTTCTGCTTTAGTTAATTCCTATAGCAAGTGCTTATTAAAAGCTATGTCAGATATGATGCATGAAGATATAAATAATAATGCAGTTATACTTTTGTGGAGTGCCATGTTATTTATGGTTTAGGGGTTCATAGGAAGGAGTAGTCACCCTGTTGTAGGAAGTGTTCCTGGAGGAAGAAAGGAGGCCTGATAGGGTAAAAGGAGCCCTGAACTGTATCACAAGACCAACGTCAAGTAGAAGCCTCAGCACTGGACAGGCTTTTTGATGGTGGTAGATTCAACCAAGGTTTTACTGTGTCATCTGCAAAGTGGGCTTATGTAGTAGACAGGATTCTGAAGATGGTCTGCCCAACATTGCTGTCCTCTGCTTATTTAGTTAAGTATGAATCTCAGTTTTGCTGTGAAGGGATTTTGCAGATGGAATAGAATTCCCAAGTCAGTTGACCTTGAATATGAGATGATCAAGTTGAATCTAATGTAATCACGTGAATCCTTTAGAAGCAGAGAGTTTTCTTAGCCAGTGAGGAAAAAGGTCAGAGAGAAAGCTTTCTGCTGGCTTGGGAGAAGGAAGAGAATAGCCATATTGTAGTGTCTATGAGGGCAAGTGGCTTCTAAAAGCTGAGAGTGATCCTGATCAATGGGCAGCAAAAAAATACAGGCTTTAGTGCCACTCTTGCAAGGAAATGAATTTTGTCAACAAGCAGTAGGCCTGAAAGAGGAGGCCAGACCTTAGCTAAGGATATGTGGCTGGCTGACAGCTTAATTTCAGCTTGTGAGATGTGAGCAGAGGACCCAGCTAAATTCTATCTGGACTCCCAACCCAAGGAAATTATGAGATAATGAATTTGTGATATTTTAAGGTTCTAATTTGTTAAGGTAGCAACAGAAAACTAAAACAGCTTAAAATCCATCTTGCCTTGCAGATTACCAGAACATGATATATGTGATAGCCCTTTATAAAGCACGAAGACCAGTGCACATGTCAAAATTCAAAACAAGTCTCATACACCCCACCTTAAAACTGCTTCTCCCCAACAGTCTTCCTGACTTAGGCAAATGGTAGCATCATCCAGCTAATACAGCCTGAAGACCCAGGCGCTATCTCCCTCCCTCCCTCCCTCCCTCCCTCCCTTCCTTCCTTCTTTTCTTCCCTTATCCTTCATGTCTGATCTGCCAGCAAGTCCCGTCACCCCTAGACTACTGCCTGGCACATAGAAAGGCCGCCATAACTTTTGTTAAGTGAATGATAATCCTTCCTTGGATTAAATCACTTAGGTCATTGCCTCCTTGAGTTCCTTCCTTTTTGGGCTGTCTGTCATTGTAATAGATTAGAATTTTTTTCATAAGTACATACTCCCTTTCCAATTCCTCACCTCAGTGGAAGAAGTCAGCTTCCTTGCCGTATTCAGTTAAACTTGGCCATGGACCAGTTTGGTTAACGGGAGTAGTGGAAGTAACAATATGCTAGTTTTGAATAGGGCTTTTAAGGAGGCATTGGTCTTTCTACCTGCTCACTTTGGGAGCTTTCAAACTTCTACATTAATAGAATATAATCTAGGTATTTGCTACCCTTCCAGCTTGGGCCTCAGCGTGAGACAAACAGAGCAGAATTGCCCCAGCCACCCAACACCTACAGAGCATTCCCAGGCACTGTGGGTGAGATGATAAATAATGTTTAAGCTACAGATGTTTGGGCTGGTTTGTTTTGCAGCATTAGAAAAACAGTAGTTGACTAATACACTTTTCTAAATGTGTAATGCTCCCACAATCTAGGAAATAACGTGTCTTGGTTCAGTGATTTAATGAGGTCATTTAAAAACTGATTTCTTTCAGTTAAATATACTAAGAATTCCTTTTGAGACTGAAGAGACAGAATACTGTAAGGAGTATTAGAAATGAGAATCTGCAACTCTCATTTCTCAGATAAGGAAGCTGATGTCCAGGGGTCCTCCAGCTTGTATAATTAATTCGTTCTAGAGAGGACCAAAGTCCAGAGCTCCCAAAGCAATGCCTCAAAGGCCTTAATAGGAGAATTTGATGGTAAGGCGACTAAATTGTGTGTGAAAATCAGCTCATTTTGTAACCTTCTTTGAAATACGCAAAGAGCAAGAAGTCCAATAAAAGGCAACAATGACTTTGGGAAAAGCAAGACATAGTTTTTAATATCCTTTGGGAGGAAACTGCCCTGTGTACCTATTAGCTACTGTCATTCAGAGGCATAATTTCAGTTAACATTGATATGCTGATTAGACACAGCCTTCTGTTTTGATCTCAGCTGACCGGTAGGGCCTAAATTTTGATTTGATTAAAAGAATAGGTAACATTCAATTAGAAAATTTCCTCAAGTTAAAATTGGTTAAAGCAGTTAATTCCAAATCTCTTCCACTATTGACTATTTGATAAACACAACTGCACTTTTCCTATGAGGGAAGAAAAACCACATGGGGCACTTTTTAGGGGCTTTTTCAACTTAAATAAGGATTGTTATATTTTGCTGACTTTTTTTTTTTTTTTTTTTTTTTAATTTGGGAGAGGTGACTATCCCCAGAAATTCCTTTAGATTACAAATTTGGTTCCTACTTGAAATCATGCTTTTATATCAAAACATGTTAGTGTTGTAACTTCCAGAGTCTCTGGTATCATTAATTACATCCCCTTCTTTGCAGTTTTTACCTTGTGGGGATCATGGCCAAATAGTGCATTTAATTGCCATAGAAATTCTGTAGATGTTAATAATTGTCATAGCTCAAATCTAGGTATACTATATTATAGCAATTACATATGTCAACTTCCTTTTTTAAAGAAAAAAAATTTATTACATCCTGCAGTTTCTTTTGGAAGATGGGGTGAATTTTGGATAAAGAGCCAACTCAGTGTATGGTGCAACATAAGCAACCAGTGAAAAGTCTTACTTGCTTAGTGACTAAAAGAAAGACATTGGGAGCGAGGTGAATTATCTCTTATAAACTCACATTTCTGTAGTTCTCTCAGTGAATATCAGACTCAGGCACATCAAATCTGTTAGAGCCCAAATTTGCAGTGTTGGGGTGCCTGTCAGACTAATCTTTGGAGCTTTTAGAAAATGTCTGTGTTGGGCCTCATTACTGAGACTTGAACTCCTCAGGACTGGAGTGGGACTTTGCTATTTGTTTAAAGAAAAAAAACTCTGCAGGTGAGTCTGATATCTTACCACTGAGTTCAGAATGCTCCAAAGGTTTTTATTTTTATATCTTTAGGTTTCCTTACTTCATTTCACTCTACTTTATCTGTTTTGTTCCATGAGCAACTGGACAATTTAGAAATATTTAGTTCCATCACCATTAATAGTAAATTGTGCTGACCAGTTACGCTACAGTTCTGCAGATCTGGTCCAAGTATAATTTCAAGAATTAACAACTTTTTTTTGGAAAGATTTTATTTATTTATTTGACAGAGATAGAGAGCACAAGCAGGCAGAGCAGCAGGCAGAGGGAGAGGCAGAAGCAGGCTCTCCACTGAGCAGGGAGCCCAATGCAAAACTTGATCCCAGGACCCTGGGATCATTAGCTGAGCCAAAGGCAGCCACTTAACCGACTAAGCCAACCGGGCGCCCCAAGAATTTACAACTTTTTAATAGCAAAAAAATTATATTCTATAACTTGTAAAAAATTAAGATTTCTACTTTAGGCCTTTCTTAGATTTTAAAGTTTAATTTTGTATTTCTCTTTAACCTGGGTATCTTATCTGTTTTTTAAAACTGTTTTTCATTGAGAGGTTGGATCAAGAAATACTCAAATAAGGGAATGTATGAAGAAAATCAAATGGAATTCAGTTTTCCAAGGATAATTCTAGTACTCTAGATTTCATATTAAAATAAGTGTGTTTGCATGTATTATTTTTGAATTTAAAAAATTTTAAATTACCTCAATTTCTGTTTCTTTAACAAAAACTATTTTTATAGCTTATTTCCTTAAAAATTGGAAAATTTGGTAAGCACATGAAAAAATCTTCAGTAATCCTATGAGTTGAAAGTAACATTATTTACATTTCAATATATATTTTTCTGGCTACTTTTTTCTATAGTCATATACCTAAAATAAACTGAAATTTCTCAGGCAGTACTTTTTGGGAACTGGTTTATAAAAACATTATCCTTTTTAGTTTTAAAATTATAAAGTAACACAGGGATGCTTTAAAAACCCAAACAGTACAATTTTTAAATTAGGAAAGTAAAAGGCTTTCTGTCCCTCCCCCATGTTCTGTCCTACTTCCCATAGGGAAATTACTATTTGGTATTTTTGTTTGTTTTTGACTACACGTGTGTGTTTTTTTAAAATAAATAACTCCTTTTATTTCTTATACATTATAAATATTTTCATACTAAAGAATCATCCACAATTGATTTTTATTAGTCACCCAGTTTTATGTTTCATGTATTACAATAGTTGATTTTATTAAATCCCTATTATTGGAGACCTTTACTGATAATAGTTTGTATCCTCCTTATGATGAATTTCTGTAAGTAGACTTTATATGTTAAAGCCTTTATATATGTGTGGCCAAATTTTGCTTCCAGAAACATAATAAATTTCATGTTCAGCTAGAGTTTTATCTACAACTGTACCTATTTCCTTTTGCCCTATATGGGATATTTTAATTTTTAATAGTTGTGATTAATACTAGCTCATTTTGATTTTATTTGCACATCTTTATGTAGTAAGGTTAAACCTTTTTCCTGTAAGTACAGGGCTTTTGCATTTCCTTTAAAGATTGCTAGGTTTTGAGTTCACTTTTGGTTTTATTGGTTTAAAAACATTCTTCAAATGTTAGAGATACTAAGACTTTTTCCTAAAGGATATGCTGCAGTTTCTTCTCAGTTAATTTCTTTTCCTTGTATTATGAGGTACTATTTTTTTTTTTTGTGGCCAGATCTATTAATCTTTTAGTTATAGAGGCATTATGCTTAGAAAGGACTGCACTTGGAGATCAGATAAATACCTATCCATTTATTAAAAACAACCTTTTTATTTTAAGAAACTTTTATAGAAAAGTTGCAAAGATAGTGTAGAGATTTCCCTTAACTCTAAACTCAGTTAAACTTCTCACCTAGTTATGGTACATTTGTCACAACTAACTACACAAATACATTATTATTAACTAAAGGCTGTACTTTATTCAGTTTTCTCTAGTTTCACCTAATGTACTTTTTCTTATCCAGAATCTCATCCAGTATGTCATATTATATTTGGTTATCATGCTTCCTTAGGCCTCTCTGGTGTGATAGTTCCTAATACTGTCATTATTTTGACACTTTTAGAAGTATTGATCAGAGGTTTTGTAGAATATTCATTAATTTGAGTTTGTCTGATTTCTTCAGATTTGTTTATATTTATTTTTTATTTAAGGGGTGCCTGGGTGGCTCAGTGGGTTAAAGCCTCTGCCTTCGGCTCAGGTCATGATCCCAGGGTCCTGGGATTGAGCCCCACATCAGTCTCTCTGCTCAGCGGGGAGCCTGCTTCCTCCTCTCTCTCTCTCTCTCTCTCTGCCTGTCTCTCTGCCTATTTGTGATCTCTGTCAAATGAATAAAATAAAATTTTGAAAAAAAATAAATTCAGTTAGCCAACATATATCACATCATTAGTTTCTGATGTAGTGTTCAGTGATTCATTAGTTGCATATAATACCCAGTGCTCATCAGATCACACATGCCGTCCTTAATGTGCATCACCCGGTTAACCCAACCCCCTACCCCATCCCTTCTGCAACCCTCAGTTTGTTGCCCAGAGTCAGGAGTCTCTCGTGGTTTTTTTTTGTTTTGTTTTGTTTTGTTTTTCTCACGATTAGACTGAGATTATTGGTTTTGGGGAGAAAGAACACAGAAGTTCTGTTGTATCATATCATAACAAGGATTCATTCTATCAGTGTGACATCACTTTTTATATTGACTGTCACCACCTTCTAAGGTAGTGGTCATCAAATTGTCCACTCTAAAGTTATTCTCTTCCACTCTCCATTTCCATACTGTAATCTTTGGAAGGATGTCATTATGAATAACTTGCATTTATGTTGTAAGGAGTGATGTTTCACCTCCTTGAGGGAGGGAGTATCTATATGAATTATTTGGAGTTTTGTGGGACTCCTGGATGGCTCAGTCAGTTAAGTGTCTGCCTTTGGCTCAGGTCATGATCCCAGGGTCCTGGGATTGAGCCCTGCATTGAGGGTTCCCTGCTCACTGGAGAGTCTGCTTCTCCCTCTCCCTCTGCTTTTTCCCGCTGCTCGTGCGCTCGCGCGCTCTCTCTCTCAAATGAATGACTAAATCTTAAAATAAATTATTGGAATTTTTCTCTACAGGAGATCAGTCATTTCATCCATGTGTTTACTTATTCATTGATTTATGTATGTCTCTGTGGACTCGTGGACATATATTTTATGCCTTGGGTTATAATTTCAATAACATGTTATTTATTTTGTTGCTCTAATTGTTTCAGTTTTGGCCATTCAGAGCTCTTTCAATTGACTTCTGTGTCCCTTTGACGTCCACTACCCATTTTGTTTGTTGAGGTTTACTTAGGGACACTATAAGATGCTTCAGGTTCATCTTGTATATTCCCTTTTCCAGCCCTAGAATCAGTCATTTCTCTAAGGAGCCCCACTTCCTTTTATTGCAGAGTAGTAGTAGAAACCAAGATTTGAATGCAGGGTGTGCTCAGGGCCATTGGGGAGTCATTGTTTGTAGATCCTCTCAGCTGACAGAGCGAGAGGATATATAGTGTGTATACTAACCTGTATGTATTTATATGTATATAATTAAAATTATGTAATTATAATGGTTTTAATTTTTATAGTTGTTTTTAGTTATATCTGTATCTTTTTAAAGCTAAACATGAGGTCATACTGATGTCTCCATCGCTAATCTTTGGTAACCATGTGGTTACCAGCCTTAACCCCTTGTTTATCTGCACATCTGCATTCCTATAGTGAGAAACCGGGCTCCTGCCATCCTCTGTCTATTTACTTATTTGTTCAATCCTAGTATACCTGTATAGTGGCTTCACAGTTGTTAACCCATAACCCTGTGGGAAACAGCTTTCCAGCTGGAGTGTGGTGCTTATGTATAGTTCCATTTTCTTCAGCTCTGTGTATCCAGTCATTTCCACAGTCACTCGAGTCAGTACTGCTTTTTCCCTACTTCTACACTGATGTTACATCATACATACAATCTGGAATACAACTAGATTCTTTTGTTACACTTTCATTCCATCCTGGGATCCTTCACCTTTCTGTTTGACACATTGATTTGCACACAGTAAGGTGATGTATGGATTTTGATAAATGCACAGTGTCCTGTATCCATCACAACAGTACCATATGAAGTAATTTCACAGCCTTAAAAATTCTCAGTGCTTGGCCTTTTCAATGTCCTCTCCTATCCAAACCCCTGGCAACCATTGATCTGTTTGCCCTCTCTATAGTTTTATCTTTTCCAAAATACCATTTAAGTGGAATCTACAATATATAGTCTGCTAGAACTGGCTTCTTTTAGTTGGCAATATATATTTAAGATAGTATTGACATTACTGTGTGGATTTATTGTTGCTTTTGAGTCATCCATCATTTTATCTATTTTTTTTAATATCTCAATTTTTACATTTAACTCTTTAGTCAATTTGAAATTTATTTTGTTACATTGTTTAGGATAGAGATCTAAGTTTCTCTCCAAATAGTTAACTGAGTTGTGAATATCATTTATCAGAAGAATTTTTTCTCCACTGACTTGAAATGCTTTTATATAACTAAATTCAATGTTTGTAAAAGTCTGTTTCTTAGCTTTCTATGAGGCCTAATGTTTCTATGAGGCTCAGTGTTTCTGTTATTAATTCTTATCGAGCTACCAGTGTTAGAAGTACTGTAGTACTGTACTTTTGCTATATAATTTAATATTTAGTAGATGTCCTCTTAATTATTCTTCATAAAAATCTTTGGTAGTTTTTTCCAGGTTTTTCTTTTAAAAAATTTTAGATTTATTTCATTATTAGAAAAACCACATTGTAAATTTAAATAGAATTAAATTCAGAGACTAAATTAAAGAAGAATTGATATCTTTCCAATACGGTCTTTTTTTTTTTTAAACCGAAGTACGATACTTCTTTTCATTAGTTAGTTCTTCCCTTATGGTCCAATTTTCTTAATTTGGGAATTGTACAAATATATTATTAAATTTTCTTCCATATATTTTATACTTTTCAGCATTATGAATTTTCAGTATTCATTGTTAATTTACAGTTATTTTTTTCTCAACTGTAATTTCTTTGAAATGTAAAAGCAATTAGTCTTTGCATTCTAATGCTTTGTTAGGACCTTTTATGTTGTTCACATTGGTCCTTCATTGATAATCATATTTTTTCATAGACAATCATATCATATTAAAATAATGAAATGTTTATTTCTGTTCTTTGAATTTTATACCACTTACTTCTTTTTCTTACTTCATTGTACTGGCTAGATCTTTCAGATGAGTTGAGCTAATAGATTTCTTTGTCTTTCTTCCCAACTTTAGTGTGAGTACCTCTGGTGTTTTATGGAAACAGTGAATTTAACCGCATTACAGATTCTTACAATTTATAGTTTTTTTTTTTAAAGACATTTATTTATTTGACAGAGATAGCACACACTCTGTCAAATTCCCCCTCCAAAGAGGAGGTATGGAGGGGGAAGGGCAGAGGGAGAGGGAAAAACGGGCTCCCTGCTGAGAGGGAAGCCTGATGTAGGGCTCTATCCTCATGACCTGAGCCAAAGGCAGATGCTCAATGAACTGAGCCACCCAGGCACTCTATTTAGAGGGATTGTAAGATCACAACTGATGTATATTTTGCAAATAGAGTAATTATCTATTAATTTATCTTATGTAAAACAAAACATACCTTTACTTATTAATTTTATGTTAGAAGTGGTATACTAATATCTTGCTTCTCTCATTATATTAACACATACCTAGTAAATCCTCTTATTGCTGGCATTAAGAGCAGGGGATTAAATGTGTTGGATGTGCAGCATCAAAATGAATATAGAACCTTTATTGCCCAGTTATTACTTTTGCAACTGGAATCTAGCGTCAGTGTCATAGTGTATTTTGACAAAAAGAAGGTCTTTAAAACAGAAAAGAAAAATGAAGACATAGTAGTGAGAGGTTTTAGAATTTAGCTTTTTTATTTCCTTGTGTTTGCAAAGATTTTTCATGCTTAGTTAGCATCAGTGACCTGTTTTCTGGGCAGGGCTGATATAAGTACTGCTGTGCGTACCAATTGGTATCCATTCTGACTGGTTAAATATTCTTATTGATTATTGTCCGATGATAAATATATTGACTGGTCACCTCATATTGTGATATAGTTTTTCATTTATGGGAAAATAAGATTTTTAGTTTCAAGTGTCATGCCTCATTACATCCCTAGTTATTGGAACATGAAGTTAGTTTCAGAATTTCTCTTCTATCTACCAGAGGGAAATGCCAATATAAAAAAAAAAAGATGAAACTTTTTCTTATCAATCAATAAATATCTACTGAATGTCTCATATCACCTAGATCATTAATTAGTCCTGCAGAAGACATAAGAGTTGCATAAACGCTTTGGTGGGTTAGGTGTTTCCAGTGCAGGACTCTGGACAGTGAAAAGATAAGCCTCTAGTATTTGGTACAATTTAAATACGAGGATACTACCTTTCTTTCCTTTCTTCCAAAATCAGCATTGCCTTTTATCAGGGAAATTTCTTTCTCTTGTACTGTGGAGTCCTGGCAGTTAAGGTTACCTTGCCTTTGCAGTTGTTTACATCGGTGATAGCTCAGAAGACCGCCCAGGTTCAACGAGTGACAAATCATTACTGACTGTACAATGTAATTAAAAAGCACAGGCATCGATTAGCGATGAGCTAAACCTAAGACCGAAAAGTGAGAGACCCAGAATAGCTGGCAAAACTTCTCATTGGATCTGTCTGAAATGGAAGATGTTTGCCCCTCCAGGCATGGCGCAAGGCCCATTGTGCATTTCCATTAGAGATCCGCATTGCATCCGAGCATGCCATTGATGTTGGCCTATTTATGAAAGGCTGTTGAAAGAGGTTTCAGAGCTAATTGAAAAGAGATGTTTCTGAACTACAGTCACTTCAAACAACATGGCTCCAAAACCGTTTCAATAATTTGGAAACAAACACGTCTCCATACTTTACACATGAAATTAAACAAATGATTTGTCGTGAAAGCTCCATTGGCATTCGGTAAGATTTGTTTCTTTAAAAAAATTATTAATTGGACAGTTGGCTGAGTTTATTATAATTGTCCCTGCCCACATCTATCTGTGCTTTCATTATGTTGTCTGTCCTTGTTTTCAGGGATGTCAACTGAGGCTCCTAAATCTGCCTTGTCTGGAGGCAGAGCATACGTTTTTAACAGGATGTTTTCAACTACTGTTCAGTTACAAATTTTTATCTTCTAGGAAAAAGGAATTTCTCAAAACCTCCTTTGCAAAAAGAAAAAAGAAAAAAAAAAGTATTAATAACAAAACAACACCCTCAACATGCTTCCACAAGATTTTTCTCAAGATAGACTGTAATAGAAAAAACGAGGTTGAGCTGAACCTCAACCACACTGAAAATTGAGTGAATTTATGTGAACAGAATGCAAACATAATTATTAAAAAATGTTCTCCCCCAGGCAGTTTTCAATCAAGATCTGAAAGCATTTGCAAACATTGATTTCTCCCATAACACTTGTTCTTATTATTGGAGCTGATATTTGTCTGTTCTTAAAGCAGAAATTGAGGTCTGATAACTGAAGCTGGTGTGGCCAAGTTTACAAGTTAGCTTTTGCCCATGGGGTAAGAAGGCAGGGGTTGATGTGTAGCTGTTCCTCAAAGCAGAGGGAGAATCAGGTTCATTGTTATTATCTCAGTTATCCATTAGATTTAATTGCTCTGTCCTTAATGTTTTAATAACATTTTTTTTTGGCGTGGGTTTTTTTGTTTTTTTGTTTGTTTGTTTTTGGTTGGGAAGACTAGAGCCAAGCAACTTACCTGGTTAGGCATGTAGTCAGTGCTCCACATTTATCATTGGTCCCTTACTCTAGTGTGGTTTAAAGGAAACACTTAGGTTTTAGAAGTTCAGCTACTGAGGGGAATATGGAGTCCTAGCTTCTATGACCCATTGCGAAGGGTGTTTAAGGCTTCATAGCTATAACATCCATTAGATTTCACCACATCTGAGATAATTTGATTGTTTGAGTAACTGAAGGAACTGGATTGAAATGGTAGGTGCTATTTGGCTGTTTCTGAGTGAGTTGTTCTGCTTAGGAGAATGTGTCCATTGACTGTTGAGTGCTTGGTCTGACCATAGGAAATGTCCTCAAATGATTCCTCATACTGGCTCAAGCTCTTAGTGGCTATTTCTAATTATATGCCCTTGGGTGAATCTTGAGGATCAGAGCAACTTTGAGAGATCCCAGGACATTCAACAAGAGCTTGGGCAGATAAGAAGACCATGAGAGGAGTGAGGCAGTTCTGGAAATCACATGCACTGGAGAATTCAGAATTGACTTAGGGAGGTGTAGAAGATCTAAAAGATTGCAGGATTCCACCTCCTTCTCATGTAGGTATGATATAGCTTACCTTCTTTCCAATAGGTGAGCATGAGCTATGATGCAGAGTTTTAACATCTCTGGCCTTAACTAGAACCATCTTGAACACCATTCCTAGCTCTATGGAAGCTGAACAGATGTACTCCCTGTGATTTTCCTAAATTAAAGCAGACATCCTTGAAGTGACCCCAAGTTTCCCTTTGAGTTTACCCCAAGTGGATTTCCTGGGATGTCCTAGAACTTCAGAGTTTCAAGGGAGGTGAAATGCATGGATACATGTACAGGTGGTGGATAGTGAAAGGTTGAATACAAATTGATCTCATTTGAAGGACATCAAGCAGAGCACTGCTCTGGCTGCTACATAGCACCCCATATATAATGATTGTTTAGCTGTTTAGAAATAGAAAAGCAGCATATATTTTGATAGGTCCTAATTCTGGATATCTTACTGCTGGTTAAGCATTTATAGGAGGAGAGATGAAAAGGAGCAGGGAATGAGCAAGTAACATTGCACTTACTATGTGCCAGGCGTTGCACTTATATTTATCAGTTATCTCATTAAGTGCTCTTAAGCATCCTGGGAAGTAGACAGTGTTATTATTCTCATTTTACAGGTGAGGAAACTGTTCTCAAAGCAGAGGGGAAAATCAGGTTTATGGTCCAAGGTCAGAGACACACATTGGATAATTTCCAACCCAGTTATAGCTTATGCCTCCCAACTTCCATTTATGTCAGAGTAAAGCATAGAGAGGACACAAGAGAGGGAAGTGATTATAGATGTAAAATAAAGATTTGTAGATAATCTTTTTAAAAGTTTCTGTTTAAATCCAGTTAGTTATGTGCAGTGTTATAATAGTTCCAGGCGTACAGTGTTTCAATTCCACAGCTCTGTACAGCACTCAGTCTTATCATAATAACTGTGCTCTTTAATCCCCATCACCTATTTCATCCATCACCCCATCCCCCCATCCACCTCCCCTCTGGTACCCATCTCTTTGTTTTCTATAGTTAAGAATCTGTTTCTTGGTTTGAGTCTCTCTTTCCCCTTTTACTTATTTCTTAAATTTCACATATGAGTGAAATAATAGTATTTGTCTTTCTCTGACTGATTTATTTTGCTTAATAATGCTCTAGCTCCACCCATGTTTTCCAAATGACAGGATTTCATTCTTTGTTATGGCGGGTAGTATTCCGTTGTAAACTGTTACAGCCATCCTGAAAAACAGTATGGATGTTCCTCAACAAGTTAAAAACAGAACTACCCTACAATTCCACAATCACATTACTAGGTATGTATATACTAATTCAAAGGGATACATGCGCCCTGATGTTTCTAGCAGCATTTTCTTATAATAGCCAAATCGTGGAAACAGCCTAAGTGTCCATCGATTGATGAATGGGTAAAGATGTGGGGTATATATACAATGTACTCAGCCATAAAAAAAGAATGTAGATAGTCTTACTCTGTGGAAGTTAAATGTTTTCCAGGTGTTTTATTCATTATTTTTTAAGGCTGTGTATGAGAGCTCAGGTCATGGGGAGGGAGAGTGGGTTAGCCATTTGACAAACCCAAGACCACTTTAGAAATATGGATAAAATTGTATTATTGGGGATAATAATAAGTGTGTATGTGTACGAAGGTCTGGGAGAGCTGGGAAGCAGTGAAAATTAAGGCAGACATTCTCTTTTAAATTGTAAATACAATCTAAGTAGTGGAATTGAGTGAACATTGAACATTAGTGTAATTGTTTTTAATAGACTATTTTTTTTAGATCAGTTTTAGGTTCATACAGAATTGAAGGGAAGATATGTTGGTTTCCCATATATCCCCTGCACCCACACATGAATAGCTTTCCCATTATTAGCATCTTCCACCAAAGTAGTATACTGGCAGACTTTTAACAAAGGTTTATTTTTTAGAGAGAGAGAGAGAGAGCGTGAGCGAGCCTGCATGAGAATGACGGAGGGGGAGAGGCAGAAGGAGAGAGATAGAGAAACTCAGAAGACTCTTTGCTGAGCACAGAGCTAATGGGGGGCTTGATCTCATAACCCTGAGATTACGATCTGAGCCGAAACCAAGAGTCAGACACTTCACCACCGATGCCATCCAGGCACCCTAGTGTAGTATATTTGGTAGAATTGATGAATCTACCTTGACACATCATTATAACTCAGAGTCTATAGTTTATATTAGGGTTCACTAATTGGTGTTATATATTCTATGGATTTGGGCAAATGTATAATGACATGTATCCACCATTATCATATCATACAGAGTAGTTTCACTGCCCTAAAAATCCTGGGTGTTCTGTCTGCTTATTCCTCTCTTCCCTCGACCCCTGCCAGTCATATTTTATTGTCTCCGTAATTTTGCCCCTTTCAGAATGTCATATAGTTGGAATCATACAGTAAGTATAATTTTCACACTGGATTCTGTCACTTAGCATATGTATTTACATTTCCTTCATGTCTTCTTATGGCTTGGTAGCTCCTTTCTTTTTAGCATTGAATAACATTCCATAGTCTGGATGTTTATTTATCTATTCACTTACTGAAGGATATCTTGGTTGGTTCCATGTTTTGGCAATGATAAAGATGTTGTAAATATCTGTATGCAGATTTTTGTGTGGACATAAATTTTCAAATCCTGTTGATAAATACCAAGGAACATGGTTGCTGGATTTGGATAGTAAGAGCACTTCAGTTTTGTATGAAACTGTCAAACTGTTTTCCAAAGTGGATGTACCATTTTGTATTCCTACCTGCAATGAGTGATAGTCTGTGTGTTCTAAATCCTTGCCAACATTTGGTGTTGTCAGTGTTCTGGCTTTTGGCCATTCTAATAGGTGTGCAGTGATACGTTACTGATTCTTGTTTTAGTTTGCATTTCCCTGATGACATGGTGTGGGGCATCTATTCGTATGCTTATTTACTCACCATCTTTATATCTTCTTTGGTAAGGGAACTGTTGAGGTCTTTGGCTCATTTTTTTTTTTTTTTGTATTGACGTGTAGTTAATATACAATATTAGTTTCAGGCATACAACATAGTGATTTGACATTTATATGAATTATGAAATGAGCATCGTTGACTCTAGTCCCATGCAGTATTTTATACCACCACAACTTATTAATTTTATAACTAGAAGTTTGTACCTCTTAACTCTCTTCACCTGTTTCATCCATAGCCCACTCCACCTCGCCTTTGGCAACCTCCATTTTGTTCTCCGTATTTGTAAATCCATTCAGTTTTGTTTTGTTTTGTTTACATTCTACATATAAGGGAAATCATATGATGTTTGTCTTTCTTTGTCTGGCTTATTTCACTTAGCAGAATACCCTCTTTGGATAAATACTCAGAGGTAGATTTGCTGGATTGTATGGTAGTTCATTTTTAGTTTTTGAGAAACTTCATACTGTTTTCCACAGTAGGTGCCGTAATTTAAATCCCCATCAACAATGCACAAATGTTCCCTTTTCTCCACATTCTTGCCCACACTTGTTATTTCCTATCTACTTGATACTGACCATCCTGACAGGTGTAAGGTGATATTTCATTGTGGTTTGTATTTGCATTTCTCTGATGGTTAGTGATGCTGACCTTTTTTTCATGTGTCTGTTTGCTATCTGTATTTCTTCTTTAGAAAAATGTCTACTCAGGGTCTCTGCCCATTTCTTTTTTTTTTTTTAAAGATTTTATTTATTTACTTGACAGAAATCACAAGTAGATGGAGAGGCAGGCAGAGAGAGAGAGAGAGAGAGAGAGAGGGAAGCAGGCTCCCTGCTGAGCAGAGAGCCCGATGTGGGACTCCATCCCAGGACCCTGAGATCATGACCTGAGCCGAAGGCAGCAGCTTAACCCACTGAGCCACCCAGGCGCCCTCTGCCCATTTCTTCATTGGACTACTTGTAAAGGTTTTTCGTTTGTTTTTGTTTTTGGTGTTGAGTTGTAGGAGTTTTTTTTTAAAATATATTTTGAGTAATCATTCCTTTTTGTATATATTATTTGCAGATATCCTCTTCCATTCAATAGGCTGCCTTTACATTTTCTGGATGGTTTCCTATACTGTGCAAAAGCATTTTTGGTTTGGTTTTAATTACATTCATTTATTTAAATTTTAGTTAACATACAATGTACTATTGGTTTCAGGAGTAGAATTCAGTGATTCATCACTTACGTAAAACACCCAGCGCTCATCACAACAAGTGCCCTCCTTGAGACCCATCACCCATCTAACTCATCCCCACTCCTCTCCATCAAGCCTCAGTTTATTTTCTATTTTTAAGAGTCCCTTTTTGTTTCTTCTCTCCTTTTTTTCTTTTCCCTCTTTCCATATGTTCAGCTGTTTTCTTTCTTAAATTCCACATATGAGTGAGCTCATATGCTATTTGTCTTTCTCTGACTGACTTAGATCACTTAGCATAATATACTCTAGAGCCATACACATTGTTGCAAATGGCAAGATTTCATTCCCTTTGATGTCTGAATAATATTCCATTGCATATATATATACTATGTCTTCTTATCTATTCATCAGTTGGACATCTGGGCTCTCTCCATAGTTTGGTTATTTTTGATTATGTTTCTATAAACATCCGGATGCATGTACACCTTCAAATCTATATTTTTGTATCCTTTGGGTAAATACCCAGTAATGCAATTGCTGGGTCATAGGGTAGCTCTATTTTAAACTTTTTGAGGAAACTCCATGCTGTTTTCCAGAGTGGTTGCACTAGATTTCATTCCCACCAACAGTTCAAGAGGGTTCCCCTTTCTCCACATCCTCGCCAACACCTGTTGATTCTTGTATTGTTAATTTTAGCCATTCTGAGAGGTGTGAGGTGGTATCTCATTTTTTTTTTCTTTTTAGGATTCTATTTATTTATTTGACAGAGATCACAATTAGGCAGAGAGGCAAGCAGGGTGCGGGGGGAAACAGGCTCCCCATGGAGCAGAGAGTCCTATGCGGGGCTCAATCCCAGGACCCCGAGACCACGACACGAGCCGAAGGCAGACCCACTGAGCTACCCAGGCGCTCCTCATCTTGGTTTTGATTTGTATTTTGCTGATGATGAGTGATGTTGAGCATCTTGTGCAAAAGCTTTTTAGTTTCACTTTTTGCCATTTGTTTGTTTTTGCTTTTGTTGTCCTTGCCTGAGGAGACAAATAAGAAAAAATATTGCTAAGACTGATGTAAAACATTTACTGCCTGTGTTTTCGTCTATGAGTTTTACGGTTTCAGGTCTTACATTTGAGTCTTTAATTTATTTTGAATTTATTTTTGTATGTGGTGTAAGAAAGCAGTCCAGTTTTATTTTTAGCCCATAGCTGTCCAGTTTTTCTAGTGCCATTCATCGAAGAGACTTTTCCCCATTATGTATTTTTGTTTCCTTTGCTGTGGATTAATTAGTCATGGATTTATTTCTCGTCTATCTATTCTGTTTTATTGAACTATATGTCTATTTTTGTGCCAGTACCATACTGTCTTGATTACTATAGTTTTGTAGTCTAGTTGGGAATCAGGGACTGTGATATCCCCAGCTTTGCTCTTCTTTCTCATTCTGGTTAATTTTAAAGTAAAGTTGTTTGTTTCATGTGGTTGGATTTTAATAGTTCTATTTTAGATAACAGTTCCTTATCATTTGTGTCTTTACAGATATTTTCTACCAGTCCATGACTTGTTTTTTCATTCTCTTAACAGTATCTTTCATAGAGAAGAAATTTTTAATTTTAATGAATTCCATCTTATCAGTTCTGTCTTTCATGGATCATGATTTTTGTGTTTTATCTAAGACATCATAACCAAACCCAAGGTCTTCAGAATGTTCCTCCATGTTATTCTATAGGAGTTTTATAGTTTTTATTTTACTTTTAGGTGTGTGGTCCATTTTGCATTAATTTTTTTAAGGGTGGAGGGTCTGTGTCTAGATTATTATTTTTTGCATGTGGATGTCCAGTTATTCTAGCACCATTTGTTGAAAAGACTGTCTTTGCTCTCTTGTATTTCCTTTGCTCCATTGTAAAAGATCAGTTGACTACATTTAGGGGGGTCTATTTCTGGGCTCTATTCTGTTGCATTGATCTGTTTGTCTGCTCTCTCAGCAATACTCCAGTGTATTGATTACTGTAGCTGTATAAAACGTCAGATCATGTCACCTTTGTTCTCCTTTAATATTATATTGGTTATTTAGGGTCTTTTGTCTCTTTCTATAGACTTAGAATCAGTTTGCCAATACCCTCAAAAAACTTACTAGGATTGTAATTTGGATAGCACTGACTCTGTAGATTAATCTATAGATTGTTATGGGAAGAGCTGACATCCTGACTATATTGAGTCTTCTATCAGTGAACATGGGGTCTCCCTCCCTTTATTATTTTTTGATATCTTTTATTGGAATTTTATAGTTTTCCTTATATAGATCTTGTTTATATTCTGTCAGTTTTATACCTAAATATTTTATTTTTTGGAGACGCTGATGTAAATGGTATTGTGTTTTTAATTTTAAATTCCACTTGTTGGTAATCGGTAGTTTATAGGAAAGCATTTGACTTTCATATATTAACCTTGTATCGTGAAACTTTGCTATAATCACTTATTAGTTTTAGGGGTTTGTTGTCAATTCTTTTGGATTTTCTACATAGACATTCATGTCATCTGTGAACAAAGAAGTTTTATTTCTTCCTTCCCAAACTATATGCTTTTTGTTTCTTTTTCTTACCTTTTTGTATGAGTTAGGACTTCTATTATGATGTAAAGGAGTGATGATAGGGACATTTTCACCTTATACTTGATTTTAGTGAGAAAGCTTTGAGTTTCTCATCATTATCTTTGATATTAGCTGTAGGCTTTTTGTAGATAGTCTCTATCAAATTGAGGAAGTTGACCTTTATTCCTAATCACTGAGCATTTTTGTCATGAATGGGTGTTTCAGATGCTTTTTCTGCATCTATTGATCTATGTGATTTTTCTTTTTTAGCCTATTGATGTGATGGGTTACATTTATTTATTTTTGAATATTGAATCAGCCTTGCATACCTGAGTTATTTTCTAATTGACTCTGGTGTATAGTTCATTTTGTATACTGTTGAATTCAATTTGTTACTGTTTTGTTGAGCATTTTTGCATCTATGTTCATGAAAACCACTGTTCCATAGTTTTCTTTTTTGTGATGTCTTTGATTTTGATATTAAGGTCATACTGGTCTCGTAGAATGAGCTTGTAAGTATTCCCTCTGCTTCTGTCTTCTGAAAGAGATCACAGGGAATTAATACAATATATTCCTTAAATGTTTAATAGAATTCACCAGTAAATCTATCTGGGCCTGGCAGTTTCTGTTTTGGAAGGTTATTGATTATTGATTCAATTTCTTTAATAGATGCAGGCCGAGATGTTCATATTGTCCATTTCTTTTTGTGAGTTTTGGCAGATTGCATCTTTCAAGGAATTGGTCTTTCTCATCTAGGTTATCAAATCTGTGGCCATAGAGTTGTTCCTGATATTCCTAGATTATCCTCTAAAGGTCTGTGGGATCTATAGTGATATCTCCTTATTAATTTCTGATATTAGTTAATATCAGAATTTCTGATATTAGTTAATATCAGAATTAATAATTTCTGATTATGATTCATTAATTTCTGATATTAGTCATTTGTATCCTCTCTCTTTTTTTCCTAATTGGCCTGGCTAGAGGCTTATTGATTTGATTGATCTTTTCAAAGAATTGGCTTTTGGTTTTGATTTTCTATATTGATTTCCTGTTTTCAATATCAATTTCTGCTCTACCTTTTGTTTCTCTTTTCTTCTTCTTACTTTGGATTCAATTTGTTCTCCTTTTCTAGTTTCCTAAGGTGGAAGCTTAAGAGATTGATTTTAGATCTTTCTTCTTTTAATATATATACTCAATACTATAAATTTTTCTCTAAGCACCATTTTTAGTGCATTCCATATTTTTTTTATTCTCATTTAGTTTGAAAATTTTTTTATTTCTTTAGTAATTTCTTCATTGATCCATGTGTTATTTAGAAATGTATTATTTAATCCCCAAATATTTTGGAATTTTTCCAGCTAAGTTTCTATTACTGATTTTTAACTTAATTTGCTTGTGGTGTAAAAGCAGATATTGTATGATTTTTATGTTTTAAAATTTGCTGAGGCGTATTTTATGACCCAGAATGTGACATATCTTAGTGAATATTCCATGGAAGCTTAAGAACAATCTGTAGTCTTTTGTTGTTGGATAAAGTATTCTAAAGATGTGCATTGTATCTAGTTGAATATGGTGTTACTGAGTTTAACCATGTCCTTACTGATTTCCTGCTTGCCAGATCTGTCTATTTCCAATAGAAAGGTATCACACTTCAACTATAGTAGTGGATTTGCATATTTCTCTTTGCAGTTATATCAATTTTTGCCTCACATATTTTGACACTGTTATTAGAAACATACGTGTTAAGGGTTGTTATGTCTTCTTGGAGAAGTGACACCTTTATTACTTATATATTGCCCCCCTCTTTTATATATTTTATATAATTTTATATATTACTTATAAATTGCCCCCTCTTTTCATTAGTGTTGGCATGGTATATTTTTCTCCATCCTTTCACTTTTAATCTGTATATGTCTTTATGTGTAAAGTGGATTTGCTGTAGATAACACAGGAAAGGCAGAGAGTGGAAAACAAAAATAGAAACAAAGAACAAGGGCAACAAATAAAACACACCAAATATGGTGATATTAATTTGCTGATATCAATAATCATTCTGAATGTCAGTGGTTTGAACAAAAATAAGACATTGTCAGAGTGGATCAAAAAACACACCCCAACTATATGTTGTCTATACTTTGCTTTTTTTTCCTAACAACCTATTCTAGAGGTGTGTAGATCTTTCCATATCAATACAAAGAGCTTTCTTTTTCTTTTTTATAACTGTGTAAGATTCCATTTTGTTGTGTGGTATGACATAGTTTATTTAATTGACTCACTCTTGGTGGATATTTGGATTGTTTCCCATTCTGCAAACAAATAAACTTGTACAATCATTTTGTGTATAAACAAACATATGTGTAGGATGTATGAAAAATTAGGTTGTTACAAATGGTGTTGGGAAAATTGGACAGCCACATGCAGAAAAATGAAACTGGACCATTTCTGTACACCAAACATGAAAATAGACTCAAAATGGATGAAGGACCTCAATGTGAGAAAGGAATCCATCAAAATCCTTGAGGAGAACACAGGCAGCAACCTCTTCCACCTCAGCCACAGTGACTTCTTCCCAGGAACATCACCATAGGCAAGGGAATCAAGGGCAAAAATGAACTATTAGGGCTTCATCAAGATGAAAAGCTTTTGCACAGCAAAGGAAACAGTTAACAAAACCAAAAGACAACTGACAGAATGGGAGAAGATATTTGCAAATGACATATCAGATAAAGGGCTAGTATCCAAAATGTATAAAGAACTTATCAAACTCAATACCCAAAGTACAAATAATCCAGTCAAGAAATGGGCAGAGGACATGAACAGACATTTCTGCAAAGAAGACATCCAGATGGTCAACAGACATATGAAAAAGTGCTCCACATCACTCGGCATCAGGGAAACACAAATCAAAACCACAATGAGATACCATCTCACTCCAGTTAGAATGGCTAAAATTAACAAGTCAGGAAATGATAGATGCTGGCAAGGATGCAGAGAAAGGGGAACCCTCCTACACTGTTGGTGCGAATGCAAGCTGCTGCAACCACTCTGGGAAACAGCATGGAGGTTCCTCAAAAAGTTTAAAATAGAGCTACCCTACAACCCAGCTATTGCACTACTGGGTATTTCCCTAAAGATTCAAATGTAGTGAAACAAAGGGGCATGTGCACCCAAATGTTTATAGCAGCAATGTCCACAATAGCCAAATGATGGAAAGAACCTGTCCATCAACAGAGGAATGGATAAAGAAGAGGTGATATATATATATGATATATATATATATATCATATATATATATATATATAAAATGGAATACTATGCAGCCATCAAAAGAAATGAAATCTTGCCATTTGCGACGACGTGGATGGAACTAGAGGGTATTATGCTTAGCGAAATAAGTCAATCAGAGAAAGACGGTTATCATATGATCTCCCTGATATGAGGAAGTTGAGCGGCAATGTGAGGTATTTGGGGAGTAGGAAAGGAATAAATGAAACAAGATGAAATCAGGAGGAAGACAAATCATAAGAGACTCTTAATCTCACAAAACAAACTGAGGGTTGTGGGGGTAGGGGAGTAGGGGGATGGTGGTTGGGTTATGGACATTGGGGAAGATATGTGCTATGGGGAGTGCTGTGAAGTGTGTAAACCTGGCAATTCACAGACCTGTAACCCTGGGGCTAATAATACATTATATGTTAATTTTAAAAAATTAGGTTGTTGTGACAAAGGGTAATTCTATTTGTACTTTTGATAGATTTGCCAAATTGTCCTTCACTGCAGTTTTGTTAATATAATTAATTAACTGCAGTTTTGTTAATATAATTAATTTTATGGGCAATCTCTAATTTTCTGTTTGTAAGTGTTGACTGTATTATACAAATGAGATGGCATGTTGGAAAGTGCAAAGCGTCTCAACCAGGGAACTTGTGCTAGGTTGCCATCTCACTCTGGGTCTCACTTCCCTTATCCATATTGAGAAGCAGGATACAACAGTTACAACTTTCCCTTGTGCAGTAGCTTTCTAAAATAAGATTTTATATTTCTTGTCATTACCAACACTGTGGATGTACTTCATGTTTAACATTAGCCTAATTCTGTGATCTCTTCTGATATTGAAAGCAAATTAAAACCTCACAACATCTGTTTTACCCAGAACACGTTTCCTAAGAACAATAACTACTCTTAGTCACTTAAATGAAAAATAAAGTGAAATTTAGGTGTTCCCTAGAGTAGAATTCAGCTACCAGGTGGTTTGCCTGGCTTACAAGCATCACATTTCCCTGCAGCTGCAGTAGGAGCTGGAAGTTTCATGGCATGGGTAGCATCTGGACTCAGCTTCATCAGGTGAATAGTTATGTGACAGAGAAGTGATCTGGGTCATGTGCTCCTTGCACACTGTTTCAACAGGCAAGCATTGTCAGCCAGCCATGAAGAGCCCTTCTGTCCTGCATGCATGCACTATGGCGGGCTCTCCAGTAAGGATGCTAAAAGGCATCAAGTTGACAATTTAAGGAGAAGAGGGGATCATATCAAGACTAGGCTGAATCTTGTGGTATCTTCTTGTTTGAGTCTGGGTGGGTAGGCACTAAGGTTTGGGACAGAAAAAAGAAAAAAGGTCAGTATAATTTGATACTCTGAATTTTCTATTTTGCCATCTTACTGCAAACTCAGAGTATTGGACATACTCCTAGGAGGTTGGTATTGGAATCAGGGTACATTTATCATAAACTATCCCATTGAATAAGTATCCCAGTCCTTTTATTCTGGTTCTGGAAGTTTCAGCAAAGGAGAGGAAGGAGAATCTTCGGTGGCTCAGGAGAAAGGGGGAAGGGATGAAAGGACATACTAATTGTTGGCTGCCTACTCTCTGTCAAATTGAGCTGGCTGGTTTACATGTAAGCCAAGATGGAAGCTAGGTTTTTGTTTCCCCATGGAAATGAGGGAAAGCTTTTGCTTTCAAAACTCTGGGTAGCCTTTCCGACCCAGAACATAAAGAAGAAAATCAAACACTGCATTAGGTATATCCATTATATGACAGGGAGACGACGTTTATTAAGGCACTGATTGTGTTTTAGATGTTGTACTGAACACTGTGGATGCAACAAAATTAATTGTCTCTTTACAGATAAATCTGCCCTAGAATACTGAAGTTATCAATTTTCCATCTCTTCAAACCTCTATACCTATATTGCTCCTTATCAGAAAGAAAACCTCACAGATAATAGTTCCCTAAGAGTAAATTCCTTGTCTTATTTTCCCTTTTCATCTTACAGATAAAAATTGCAATATGAAAAGATTATTCTTCCCAACTGTCGGAACCCATTAGAATTTCTACAGCCTGATGCTCTTTAAGGTAAACATGCTGTATGCATTTACTGCAATAAACTCATCGGATTTACATTTTGATTGTCGAACACTGTACAAATTGCACATAATTGCCTTCTCTACGGCTACACTCTTGCTATTTGAAACTTTTGAAAATCTTCCTCATCTGGAATTCGGTAAGAGATTAATCTTCCCATCAAATAAGGGGACAGGAAATTGTCTTTTGCAGTTGTATCCTGTGAGGACACTAATTAGAAGCCATTTCCTGCTCTCTGACCACTTTCTAGCAGCACTCCCCTGAGATCCAAGAGATGCCATGTGACAGAATTTGAGCTGAAGCCCTTGGTGGTCAGTAGGACTTGTCTATATGCTATGTTTGGAGATAGTAGGAATCGTAATTATTTCCAGATCTGTACTATAAGTAGAGCATGGTTTCTCAACCTTGGCAATATTGATATTGTAGGCCTGAATTTTTGTTGTTGTTTTGGGTCTCTCCTGTACATTGTAGGACATTTGGCAGTAGCCTTGGCCTCTGCCCACTGAAGGCCAGCAGTAGCCTCCCCACAGGCATGACAACCAGTGTGTATCCAGATATCACTGAAGGTCCCTGGGGAGCAGAATCGCCGCTGGTCTAGAACCACTGCTCCAGAGCATTCAGAATAACATTAAGTGTCCAGATGAGAGTGAGTTCACTGGCAATGTTATGACATGGTCTTATGGATGACTTTCTTTTCTGTTTCTACACAAATGCCAGAGAAAAACCAGTTTATACATTAGATTTTTCCCCCTGAATTTCTTTGTGGGTTAGCTAGAGTCAGAACAGAGGCTTGACTTCACTGATGCAATTTCCCTGCATGCAGAAGAGTGGTAGTTCTAGCTTTCATAAAAAAGTTTTGAGAGTCGGGACTTGTTTTCTTTTCAACATGTATGGTTGGTGGTCTAAAGATGGAAGGTGTAATTTTCAGAGATGGCAGTGAAATTTGTATTTGGGATTGGTAAGAATTGGAATTAATATATTCTTTAGCTTCTCTCATGTTTGAGTGACCTCAAAGGAAACTAAAATTATTTATATTTCTCACACATGTGTCTGCTATTTTGAATGGCAAATCGTTTTATCGTTGGGGGAGAAAAGACAACTGGACCATGATATAGTGTAAGTTTCTCTAATCACATGGTCCACTATAGATACACTTGACAGGGCAATTTTCATGCTGATAGTGCTTATTTATTTATATGTCTGCCTCCCAATTGTAGATGTTGGCTTCCATCTGGTAGGAACCATGTCTGTTTTGTCCGTGTGCCCTGTTTTATGGCAGTCGCTAGAACATCCTAGGCCAACAACACTAGACTGCAAATTCCATCAGAGAGGAATTATATTTAATTTTGTTTGCCACTGTTTTTCTCTGTATCTGAGCACAGTGCCTGGCACACAGTGGGTATTCAACACATGTTCGTGAAACAAATGCATGATTGGGAGCCACAATGGAAAAGTGGGGTCGAATCCTGGTTGCACAGGTCACAGGAATTTTGGCTTCCTAGTTCAAGTGAATCCATTGTAGCTCAATTTAATTTGTTTGAGCTAGGGCTTAGGAAAAAAGTACTTTGCCTCTTTTTAAATTTACTTTCCGTATAGGCAACCTGAAAGAAAGATGTAGGAAGCCCAATTAAATGCTTACAAAAGCACCTGACATCTTCTGATGGATAAGCGCAAATTGGTGTGAACAGAGCTTTATTCTGATGAATGGAATTTCTTCTATCTAATTCAGCTGAAAGGAATGAACACTTTGTTTTGTTTTATTACGGAAAACTTTCCCCCTGCATTTTTTTTTTTAAAAGATTTTATTCATTTATTTATTTGACAGAGAGAGAGATCACAAGTAGGCGGAGAGTCAGGCAGAGAGAGAGAGAGAGAGAGAAGCAGGCTCCCGCTGAGCAAAGAGCCCGATGCGGGGCTCGATCCCAGGACCCTGAGATCACGACCTGAGCCGAAGGCAGCGGCTCAATCCACTGAGCCACCCAGGCGCCCCATCCCTGCATTTTGTTTTTAAAGGCTGTTTGGCATAGTGAGTAGGAGCGCACTATACCGCAGTCCGACTGCACTGCCCAAGTTCATATCCTGGCTACACTATTGATTAGATGTGTGACCTTTTAAAAATTATTGAACCTTACTGTACTTTCTTCTTCTTTTTTTTTTTTTAAGATTTTATTTATTTATTTGACAGAGAGAGAGAGATCACAAGTAGGCAGAGAAGCAGTCAGAGAGAGAGGAGGAAGCAGGCTCCCTGCTGAGCAGAGAGCCCACGTGGGGCTCGATCCTAGGACCCTGGGACCATGACCTGAGCTGAAGGCAGAGGCTTTAACCCACTGAGCCACCCAGGCACCCTACTTTAATCTTCTGATCTAATAGACACATGAGTTTGAAAATACTATTCATCTCATAAAGCTAATAAGATTAAATGAGTAAAAAATGGGTAAGTGTGCTTGAAATTCCTAAAGGGTATAGATGTATACACACACACATACACACATCTATTTGGAGGTGAAAAAAAGGACCATTAAACACAGATAAATACATTTGTATGTATGTTCTTATGTGGTAATATAAATATAGATCCTTTGCATGTATGTTCTAGGTAGGGGAATTCGATGAATTCCTATGTCTCCTCAACTTTAAACACAATTGAATAATTGATAAAAAGCAAAACCCCACTTTGTAGAAAGTTTTAGAGAACGAATATCCGAATTGTCAGCTTTCGAAGGTATGAAAACCTCATGCCATTGCAGAGCCGTAGCTGGCCTCATGGCTTGAGCAAAAATGAGATGCTAATGAAGAACGCGAAGGGAACAGCTTTAGGGGAAACAAAGGTATAATGTAGCAGAAATTGCAGACTCGGGGCCTTCCATTTTGTAAATATTTGGATTGGTGGAAATTTGTTAATTGAGGCAATTGATTTTCACCTGAAAATGGTAGCAATATCTAATTCATTAAAGCCTGAAATAACATCCTTTGGGCCAAATGGGGTCATTCCAATCTTAACCTCTTAGTGATATATTAACAGTAGGAAAGCATTTGGATGCATATCTTAAAAAGTGCCACATTAACAGGAATCCACGCTGGAGAGAAATTTAAAAGAACCCAATCTGTACCTGCACTTGCACTAAGAGGGGAGAGAAACCCCCATGGCCTCCAGCTCCTGTCCTCGTCTTCAGCAGTGTTTTAAGGTCTGTGTTTAATATTGCCAAGCCTACTTGAGTGATAAATGTAACTGTATAAAAATTACTTATTACAAGCTGTCATGTTGCCTCACTCACATCGGCTGGGCTGCAGGCATTGTACATAAAACTTGAATCTCTACCTTGACAGCATCAGCCACACTGACTTTAAAGTAAAATGCTTTCAGTAATGAATACAAAACATAATTTACCTTTTCATAATACTTCAGTTTGAAACAAGCTGGAAAGCTTGTGTTACCATCAGACCTGTACCTGAACAGAGTGGAGAACCAGCGAATTCCAAGCTGTCACCTGAAACGCACTGCTGCTTCCCTGCTGTCCCTTTGAAGCAAACTTAAGCTGTTAAATAGTGGGGCCTCTAATTTTTAAAGTTGTATTTACGTTTAATTCCTTTTTCGCAACTCTCTGGTGACAACATGTTGTCAAGGTGGATTAGCTCATTTTCTAAATTGCTATTTGTATTGGAATTCCTGACGGGGTGGATTTTTCTCCCCTCGAAGCTCTCCCACCCCTTCTAGGAACTGTTTATTCAGGAGGTCAGAAGCACTCACGGATACCCAAATATGCCTTAAAAATGAAACCCTGACCCATTTGCAAGCACAGCCCAGTCTACCATGAACTCTCTCAAACCAGCAAAACCTTTCATCCAGTGGCTCAGACCCGTGGGGAAGACCCCACCGCCCGGGGATTGTGCTTTAGTCCTGATTCTCGGCTTAATCGAGCTGCTGACTGCAACCTGCAGACGTCAGCCGGATGGAAATCGAATGTGAAGGTTCCAAGGAGGCTCTCCGCAGCCCAGCTGATTCATTGTGACTGTGTTTATGGTTAGTCATGATGCATACAGTATGCGAGGCTCCAGCTGCGGGGGTGTCTGCCCACCAGCCTCCCTGCCACACGGCTGACGTAGCCCCCACCAGAAAACGGTAGGAATGGAGCTGCGGATGCCTCGCGTTAGCCCAATTCCTTCTGACAATGTTCACATTCAGTTAGGGCCCAAAGTGCTTGTACTTGTCAGTTGGGGTAAATGATGAAGAAAGTAGTTCCCCTGTGGAAAGTGAAACAGAATGGCCAAAGGAAAGGCTTTTCTTTGCGGCTTCCCCGTGCTCCACTCCCAAGCACCCATCCCTGTAAAAATAACTCTTGAATTTTCTACTTCTTCAGCTTGCCGGATACTGAAAGCTGGAGAAAAGACAGCCGGCCTGCAGGGGCATTCTCTATCATGGGCTGTTCTCTTTTTGAAATCTTGGGGCACATGAAACTGATTCGGAAGGAAAACTAGTCGGGCAGGGCAAGTCTTGCTGCTTAGGTCAGACAGCTCCCCTGAAATGCTAGATTTGGATTTTATGGTTTGTCTGTGTCTGTACAACACCTTTCACTAAGGAGTTTAAAGCACTATCCAAACACCACTTGTCAACTTTATGAACGGTGAACGTGGTGTTCTTTTCACCAGCAGTTTGGAGTTTCCAGCGTGTAGCTCCAGACCTCTCTGATGCAGCTTTTTCTCAGACCCACGCATCCTCCTCCTTTCCCCTCAAAGGTGGTTGTGTTGGGCAGACGTAATCTATCCCTGACTTCATAGCTTCCCGATGCTGTTGTTACATGCAGTTTGCCAGTGGGTCACCTTACTGTCCTTCTGCAGTGCTGCCTTCTCTGATGGAGGAAACAAGTGTTTTCTTTATCATACCAAGGATTGTAGGGCCCATAAAATAAGTCCCAAATTAAAAAGATAAAGTCTCTTCCCTTTAGCATTTGCCTCTTATTCTAGATACTCATTCAGCCTTCAGACCCAGACAATGGACACCTGTAACAAAATGTCATGTCTTTTTGTTCCATATCCTGTCACCTGTGCCCCCATTTCAACAGATGTTTATTTATTAGATAAAAATTTTGCCAGTGGACTTTTCTCCTGCTGTATTATTTTTTCCTATACATTAATATAGTTCTGCTTGGGCACTATGTTCTTCTAAGTGCTTAAGACCTTTAGATGGTTGTCTATTTGATCTTATATGTATATAAGGATTTGCTGGTTTGAGAGAGCTCACGATAGACTGGACTGTGTATGCAAGTGGATAAGGGCTTCATTTTTAAGGGTTATTTGTGTTGATGGGTCTAGATAATAATTAAAAAAATAAAAATGTTTCATGTGGAGTCTTGAGTGGATCCTAATTAGATATGAATGTGTGCTAACTACTGCTTGATGATTTTTTGATATTAATTTATTTTTAAAGTGTCTGAAGGTTGAATGGATTCTTATTGTGTTCCAAAATAAAACCATGGTATGAGGTAGTTGTGTTAGATTGGTAGTTGACAGACTTGCATTTTTTATGCCCCACTTGAAGCCAGTTAAGGCACATTTATTCATTTGTATATTTACAAGTGTTTCATTAATTTCTTCTACATTTACAATAACATTGCAGTAATGCTGTAGAATATTACTTTGGAGACCGCTTCTAATTGCTACTGTTCATACACATGCCTCTGAACCAGGTAAGCTGATTATTTCAAGTACAGATCAGTGCATTTAAATCACTGTCACATGTGTAGATATGTCAGAGGATATAGCTCTGTGGGACGCAAATAGGGTCACAGGAATGTAGGGAACACCTATTATTAAGTCAGAATTAATTCAGAACCCACTATGGGTTTAATACCTCTTGCTAAGTGCCAGGGGGATAAAAGATGGTAGATGGTGGTAAGATAAGCATATAGTATTTACTGCCAAATTAAATAATATGTTAATAAGTACTGTGGAAGCATGGAGAATGAGAGATTGATGGCTCCATAAAACGATAAGATGTAAGTACCACTTAGAAAAGCAGAGAAGAAGGAAGAAGGGGGATGCAGCAGATACACTGTTTGCTGTTGAAGCTGAATTCCATGTTTGAGAAAGACACTGATCAGATCACCTTGGTCAGAGTTGGAATCCTGGACTGGGAAAAATGGGAGGCACAATTGTTCAAACAGGCTTTGAAGAAATACGGCTAGAGAGGAGGTGCCCAGGAGGCTGGGTTTTTCCTGGAAACCATAGTGAACCCCAAAGATCCATCAAAGTTCCATCAGATGGTGCCTGATGAAATTGTGTGTGTGTGTGTGTGTGTGTGTGTGTGTGTGTGTGTATACAGGAAGGGATTTAATACCTGCTGAGTGCTAATAGGTGCTAAGTATAGTTTGGAGTGTTTTAAGCATATTATCTCATTAAACCTCATAACGATGAGAATGAAGTAGTGTAATTATCTGAAGTAGGTATAATTATTGTAGTTTTTCTATCAATGCTGAGGCAGAGAGAAAACATTCCTTTTCTAAGACCATTCAGCAAAAGCAAGTTACAGAACCGGAGGCTGACTCTTGAGCTACTTGACACCAGTGTCTAGGGTCTTTGAGGAGACCCTCTAGAGAGGTTTGTGACTCAGCATGTAAATATTGTGGTTCACTGGTTAATAAACATGCCAGTTAGAACATATCAGGCAGATACTTGATTTAACACATAATCTAGTAAGGGCCACTTAACATCTGCTTGCCAACTTTAATGTGATGGCTGAGGAAAGTGATAGAGCAAGGAAGGGAGTGTTGTACTTCAGTTCCAAATCATGTTTCATTTAGACTCTTATCTTTTGACTTAAAAAAAAAAAAAAAAACTTCTGTATTTTTTCCTTTGATTCTTTCCTCTTGATTCTTTGATCCTTATTACTTTCTAGTTATTATGGAATGTTCAGAACAGGTAGACTTCTATGGAATTATATTTGTACAGGTTGCTTTCTTTAAATCATGATGGGTGCCATGGCAGCCATGAGAATGTGCCCAGCAGACCTCCTGGTAGAGGAGGTAATTGACCATGACCCCAGACACTGAGCTTTGAAATCCAGAGCTATGTTTATCCCAAGGTCACACCTCCCATGTGCTGCTCCTGGCCAAAGACTGAGGGCTGGAGGGATACTCAGGTTCCGGGAAGATATCTTTGTCAGTGGGTTTTGCCCAAAGGACCTGCTTAGGCTTTTGCCCTACCTTTGTGAGATTTAGGGAAGTCTAGGTTGCTTCCACCCATGAATCTCCCTTGTCCTCTCCTTCCGTCATGGTCTGACGACTATCCTGACTTTCTCTGGCTCTCTATCTCCTTTTACAGGAGCATTTTCTCTAGTAAAATCCTTGCACATTTAATCTTGTTTGGAATCTGCTTCTTAAAGGACCCAGACTAACAGAGGCATATTAATACTATTCATTTTCTCAAACAACTCAAATGTGAGAAATAAGACAAAATAAATGGAAAATGTATTTAAGAATTGATAAATGGATTAGAATAAAGTTCATGCAAGAATATATTAAAAGATACTTAAGGGTGAGATTTTAGAATTTTTCTGTTTGTACATGGATCTCTATTTTTGGAACAAAAAGTATATAATTATAAAAATATTTTGAAAAAAGGCAGATTATGAGATAATTGACAATAGCCTGTTTTCAAAAGGCCCTTGAATCCATCCATATATGTGCATTTTATGTAACTGTCTATATATGCATATGATTTTGCTGTCTGCTTTTTTACTTACTGAGCATTTTCCATGTATCCACTGCATGGTACCACAATAGTTACAAGTTCCACCTTTGTCCTATTATTTCTTTACAGTGAACCTTTACTGGTTTCTACCTTCTTTTTCTGTGATCTCTCTCAAAATATTTTGGTTATGTTGAGATATTTCCTGAACATACATTTCCCAGATGATCTTTTATACAGCAGAAGGAGATAATTTTTGTGTCACTTGCTGTAGTTGGCTATTATTTTTTTCCAAAATCATGGCATCATATACCAATGGTAAATAAGAATTCCAAATTCCACTTCACCTCACCAGCACCAAGTACTGAGCACTACATAGTGTTTTTCTCATGTTAAATAACAACAACCTTCTCTAATTTGCCCTTATTTAATTATTAGCAAAGACAAACACTTTCAATGGACATATGTTCCAAATTAAAAAGAAAACATACATCTAATTAAGTAAACATTTATAATATTTTTGGATGTTGATGTATTGGTCCAGTTGTTATTTAAGCAGGGGTAAGAACTTCTTGTCTTTTCATTATAGGAATACTTGCTTTGTGTTTTTAAAGGAATGTTTTTTCCCCCCTTGGCGTGTCAAGCAGCTATTCCTTTTTTTTTTTTTTTTTTAAGATTTTATTTATTTATTTGACAGAGATCACAAGTAGGCAGAGAGGCAGGCAGAGAGAGAGGAGGAAGCAGGCTCCCTCCTGAGCAGAGAGCCTGATGTGGGGCTCGATCCCAGGACCCTGAGATCATGACCTGAGCCGAAGACAGAGGCTTTAACACACGGAGCCACCCAGGTGCCCCGCAGCTATTCCTTTTTAGTTCTGTAACATCAAGACAAAACAACAGCCACTTTTTATGCCAACAGGTAGAACACATGAACGTTGTAGATAACTTTTTTTTAGCATCATTTATTTATCAGCTCCTACCCCAGGAAAGCAATAACAGAAATTGGTTATATGGTAGAATCATATCAGAGGTTATATGGTAGAATCTCATCCTTCCTTGTGCATATTCACATTTCTAGGACCTAATAACAATACGTGCACAGACCAGCCCCCTCCAAAGGGAGGACTGGCAAGACAAAATTCCATGTAGGAGTCTGAGCCTCATGTCTCTCCAAAACACGGTGCCTTCTTCCACAGAGCTGTCAGTTCATCTGTTTGGGGACCAAGGTCATTTCCACCTTTTTTGTTGAGAGTGGAGAAACCCTGGAGGAGAATTAAGGATAGTTTTGGACTCTCCTTTTGGGAAAGTTGACCTGGGATCTTCCTGGATTTCTTTTTCTTTTCTTTTCTTTTCTTTCTTTCTTTTTTTTTTTTTTTTAAGGAAATTATCCCAGTGTTGGAACTGCTTTTAAAATAAATTTTCCAAAACTACCCATTGTATTAATGAGCAACTGAAATATGAAATATGTCTTTCCAAAAGCATATAATCATTGAGAAAGTTATGTAATCACTGAAATATTTCCCTAGGATGGAAATTATTGCACCTTCCACTGTTCTCCAAACATACCTTGCATATACTTTTATTATTGCATGCCACCTCATTGTATTTATACTTAGATTTTTTATATGCCTAACTCTTCTTAATAGAATGAAAGCTCTGAGCAGCAGTATTTTATCCTATGAAACTTCTAATAAACTAATATTCAGAGGATGTACTCCATATGACAGGAGAAACATTGTATATCATATAATCCTTAGAACAACACAATGAAATAGGTATTATTATTATCTCCATTTTACTGATGAGGAAATTGAGATGAGGAGGTTAAGTAATTTGCCTGGGATTCATGGTCATTTAGTGGCAGAGCTAAGACTCAAATCAGATCTAACTCCAGAATCTTCATTTAGTCTTTAGTACAAAGGAATATAGTGTTTATGGTATTATTATTATTGTTCTTATTATTGTGATTTGTAAAGAAAGAATGACCAAACCTGTGGGAAAACCCTGTGTTTGGGACTTTTTGGAATGTTCAAATTATCACAGTTTATAGGGGAAATAAAGTACACTGCTTCGACCACTGGACAGAAATTGAACTTACTTATGTGTGGGTGCCTATTCCAGTCTCAAATTTTAATGTTCAACCTAGGTAAGAGAGGGTCCCATAATAGAAAGAACATGACCTTAGAAGTCAGTCTAATTTGGGCTTCAGTGCTCATCCCATAACTTTGTAGCTTTGTCATCTTTCATAAATTGCATAACTTAGAGGAGTGTCACTTTCTTCATCTGAAAAATAAGGATATAATATCAACCTGTGGCTTTTATGCATATCAAATAAGATAACAAATCTTAGATTGTAAAAACTGTGAGTGGTATTTTTAACACTATGTGTCCAGAAGTGTAGCTAGTGCTTTACATAGTGTTTACATATGTAAACTAGCTAGTGCTTTACATAGTGTTTACATAGTTGGTCCTCAGTAAATATTCATTGGGTAAATGAAAGAATGAACTTACATAGCATCTGGTATAGAGAAAATGCTCAATTTTTGTTATTTGTCCCCTCAAACTTCTTTATTTTTTAAAGATTGATTATTGATCAGAGAGAGAGCGAGCGTTTGTGTGTATGTGTGAGTGTGCAAGAAGGTCAGAGGGAGAGGAAGAGTCTTAAGCAGATTCCATTAGCAGGGAGGCCGATATGGGGCTCGATCTCATGACTCTGAGATCATGATCTGAGCTGAAACCAAGAGCTGGATGCTTAACTATGCTTAACTATGCTACCCAAGTGCCCCCAAACTTCTTGATTTCTATCAAATTGTTATGTTGTATACCTCAAACTAATATACATCAAGTATACCTGAATTAAAAAAAAAAGAAACCTCTTTATTTTTGCATTCACCTTTGTTTAGCATTAGCTTATTGAAATTCTTTCTTTCTTTCTTTCTTTCTTTCTTTTTCTTTTTTTTTTTTTTTAAGATTTTGTTTATTTATTTGGGAGAAAGAGAGAGTGCATGAGAGGGAGAAGCAGACTGTCTGCTGAACAGGGAGCACGATGAGGGACTCAATCCTGGGACTCCAGGATCATGACCTGAGCCAAAGGTAGTCACTTAACCAGCTGAGCCACCCAGGCGCCTTTGAAGTTATTTCTTGACTTAGCATGTCTCCTTCAAAACTTCTTTAATGATTTTATTGGTCTCTTCAACTATATCTTTGACCATTGTCTTTTCTCACCCTACTTGCCATCTTCAGTAGGACTCAATTACTGATTAAATGTGAGAAGTTTAGAAAAGAAATCAAGAAGGGATCTTGAGTTTCAGTTCCCGTTGTCTGTGAGAATGGGGGTCAATGCTAGCAGTCATGGACAGAAGGGGTGTGGAATTATATAAGAATTAGCATAGACTGTGAACAGGGCTGAATGAAGGAGCTTGAAATATTGAAATATAAAGAAAAGGAAAAGGGCGGAAAAGACATTTAAAGACCCAATAGGATTGGATAATTAATTAGGTTAGGGGTTGGAAAGCAAAGAAGAGTTTCTTGATAGTGTAACTAGAAAAGTAGTGGTATATCAACAGAAACACACACAAAAAAGAAGTATAATGGTTTTGAGGAAACATTGATGAAATACTGTTTTATATGTTCAATGACAAGAGTAATTATGAAAAAAGCCATTATTATACAGGGGAGAAGTACAATTATTCCTGTAGGGGCTGCTGTGTTGTTTTCTTCTAAGTAAATGTTTCTAGAATGTTTGCTTTTTGTTTTCATGTCTAGTTTTATGATTTTACTGTAATGGTTCAGTATTATTATTTCTATTGTCAGCTTCTATCAGTTAATCTGGTTTTTTTTGTTACTTACTGAGTAAATTATAATGTACTCGGCACTATGTTAAATGCTTTCATGCATTAACTCATTTAATTTTCAGAAAAATACTATGTGGTAGATGGGTGAAGGTATCTATTGTTTTGCAGCTGGTTTCCAGCAAGACTTCTCCACTTTTCTATAAGCCATCACTTGCTGTGTCTTCAGAGTCCAAAATCCTAGTGTGTTTGAGGCACTTTAAGCATTAACTTGCTTTTACTCAAAGCCCACTCACAACCTGCTTCCAAATCTACCACATTTTGGATCTCTGTTAGAATGGCACAATACTTTCATTATCAGAGTTTGTGTTGGTTATATATTGCTGTATAACAAATTACCCCATGGCTCAGTGGTAAATGTGACGTTGCTATAGTTTTAAAACAAAGAATAAAACCATTGAGCCAGTATTCTTATTTATTCGTTGTAGAACTCTGAGCACAAAGAGAAGAAGGGCATGAATCCATGAAAATACCCTGAAGAGGAAAGATAAGATCTAAGGCAGATGGCAGTATGCCGTCTTAAACTTTAAAACCAGAGTTGAATAACATGTACAAGAGAGGGGATGGAAAAGTACAAATTAATGAACCCTGATGTCTGCTTTTTTAAAAAAAAAATTTCAGTTAAGAGTATATATTGTGCAGAGAAAGACAAATGTCATATGATCTCCCTGATATGAGGAATTTGAGAGGCTGAGTGGGGAGTTTGGGGGGCAGGAAAGGAAAAAATGAAAAAAGATCGATCGGGAGGGAGACAAACCATAAGAGACTCTTAATCTCATGAAACGAACTGAGGGTTGCTGGGGGGATGGGGGGTATGGAGAAGGTGGTTGGGTTATAGGCATTGAGGAGGGTATGTGATATGGTGAGTGCTGTGAAGTGTGTAATGCACATACATCACTGAGAGGGAAAAAAATGATCGATAAACAACCGAATATTACGTGACAAATGCTCTGCAGACAGGTATAAAACGCTAAGGAAGTGCACACAAAGTAATGATTTGATATGAGAGAGTGTGCTGGGTATTCTGTCTTTATCCCCCTCCCATCTGCTCCTCATCCTTCTCCCCTTGCTCTGTGCACTTAGAAGCAGCAGCTGACTCTCGGGCCTATCATGGCAGGCTTGTCTTGGTCCCTCATTTCTGCCTGGTTTTGCCCAGTGGGAGGCATCAGCTGGATTGCAAAGGGAGAGAGATCAGTAGATTTACTCCCCTGGCTCCTGCCCTGCTGGGCCACAGTTTGCTCTTGGCTGCATTTCTTACCAGCGTTGAACTTTTAGTTCTTTCCTACAGCTACGCTCTCACTGAGTTCCAGTAATGGCTCCCACCTCTTGCCTGGCAGGGTTTCAAGGTTGCTAGCCTTATGGACTTCACCTTTCTTTCTAGTTTCTTTTAACTTTGCCAGCACCCTTATTACATTCTCCTTAATTACCTCTTCTGAGTGGGTCATCCCCTTCCTGCTAGGTCCCTGATTCTCAACTGACTACATAAATGAACAGAATGAATCACTATAAAACAAGATACCAATCACAGGAGCTTATCTAGCCTGGAGAGACATCTGGGCAGAGAGTGCTGTGTGCTTTTAAAATAGTTTCTGAGAGGAGTTTCGAACCTTTACAAGAGAGACCTAGTACATACACTGGCCACATGTCATGTTCCAGATCCCACACTGAATTGTTGGCTTTCTATTCATGTGTTTGCGGGTTGTCCCACCAAGAGGTAGATTATCTCACCAATGAAACAAAGCAATTGTTTATTTCACCTACTGGCAGGGCTGCCCAATTTAGCAAAAACAAAACCAAACCAGACAGGATTCCCAGCTAAATTTGAATTTCACGTGAACAATGAAGGCTTTTTAAGTATGTCTCATTGGAATATTTGGGTGTGGCCATATTTATACTGCATTTTATCTGGCAATTGTACCTACAGGGACTTTTACATAGTAGGCACCTGATATATGTTTCTTGATCGATAGATTTCGATGTTACAGAAAACAAAGTTCTCCAAAATAATCAGGCACTGGCTAAGGATTGCTGTTGCTATAGCAGGCTGTGTCAGAAATCATCAAGTGTCCCTGAGGCCACACATTCAGACTCTGCTGGCTCTCTTGGTCCTAACATCCATTTTACCATCAAGATGTATCTGTATCTTGGTTCCTCCAGGCTGTGTATCTGCTAGAGAGGCTGTTGCAAAGAGTAAAGAATGTATGGTTTGGATATAAGCACGTTCAAATTCTAACGGCGGTAGCAGTGAGACCTTGGGCAAGTCATTTAAGCTCCTCAAACCCGTCTCCTAAACTGGACAATGGCCACGAGTAATGCCTGATTGCTGTGTGGATTGATTAGAGTTAGAGCTGATGAGTACTGAGTGCTTAGTCCCGAGCCTAGAACATAGCACTGAACGAGAACTAAAATACAGCGTCCCTGGATACCAGCTGATGGGTGAGACATAGAGATGACTTCTTGGTAATATGACATAACTACGCAGGTGACCTAGGAAAATGTCTTATAGATTCAGGTTAGTGCTGGAAGTAGCAAATACTATAATCCACCCCAGAAAGGTTTATTTGTTTGTTTGTTTTTTAACGATTTTTGGTTGTGGGGATATAAAGATCATACCAGCCCAGCATAACACTATCTCTTAACTGAGGAACCACCTTTGGAGTACAGAAACTATGTATAGAAGTAAAAATTGGGCCTTTTGATATCCCTTTTAATCTTACGATTGTGGCATTATAGAACTTTGTTTAGAATTTTAGCCAACTCTGACAACATGAGCTATGAAAGAAACATTTTTAAACATGAATCTAGGTCTGGTATATTCGCTAAGAGAACAGCTAATTCTTAGGAACATAATATTGCTTTAAGCTTTCTTTTAAGCATGGTATCCTTAAGAATATTCTCTAAGAGAACCTTCTCAAACATGCACATTTACAAAATCTCTGTTACCTGCAAATCTTGCCAAATATCTATCACTTCTGTAAATTGCTGTATTTTTGTCCCTAGAAAGATATTTGGCTCTATCTCAAATTTTGAAAAACATTTAAGTAAAATAGTAAGTCATTACAATAATTCTTTAAGCTTTCAATTAATGTGTGGCTCATTTTGACAGAATGAAATAGAGGAATTTCATTTTATATATTTGCTTGTTGGGGAGAAGCTAATATACAGATGATAAAAGATGGTTTAAGAGGATTAGAGAAAACTAAACCCTTTGAGGATGTAGTTCATACCTTTATGTATAAAAAAGTTTTCTAGTCTCTATTATATATATTTTTTAAAAATTTGTTTTCCATACAGAAACATCAGATACATGGCATAATTCTATAAATGACTTATGGGAAAAGCCAGTAGATGGAGAATTGGCACACCAGGCTTAGCTTTGGCTCATGTCTACAATGAAACATTTTAGGTCTCAGTTTCTCAAAAGAGATGTTGGACTGGATCTTTCCTCCAATCCGTTTCTTGACATTGAGATTCTGTACTGTGTATTTTGTCCAGTGTGGACAGTCACAAGGCCAGAGTTAAGTGCCGTTAACAAGCATCCTGAGAACTAGACAGGATGAACCTAAGAGACAGCAATATCCAAGGCAGTCCAGCCTCATCAGAAGGTGTCCCTTTGGTCCTCTTGGGTCACCATAACTCCTCTGCAGTGTCCCTTCATGCCATGGGCTCCATGTACTCCTGTGTCTGAGATATGTATTCTAGGAAGATAGAGACTAGGGACTGAGACCTGGAGAGTTCTGATGTTATTTTAGGCTAGAGAGGGAGGTCCAGAAATAAGCCAGCTAGTGACAGCTCTAATGAGGTCAATTGCATGGTTTTCTGGGAGGCCAAGCAAAGGCAAGTGTGTAAAACCTTGGCTTTGCTCGGCCGTCTCCATCTTTCATTTCCATATAAATTCAATAACGGGTTTGAAGCAGCGCGGAAACAGTGCAGTGAACAAAATCCTTTCACAGAGATCATTTCTTGAAGAATTTCATGAAGCAGCAGCCTCAGCTGTTTAAGGCAGCCTGTATGTCATTTTCTAGGAGAAAATTGAACTGAAGAAATGCACTTTTCCATTGGTGTTATCGTCCCAATTTCTAGATATCTTCATAGATGTACTGTAACTAGAGCCCAAATATTTGTATTCCAAATGAGCTTTTAAAAGATTCAGTCCTTGTTATCCCAAACCAAAATTTCAGTAAAAACAGTTTGGACTAGCTAGCACGATTTTACGGTTCATATCACCGGAGACCCAATATAAAACTTGAGGAATATGTTTTGCAAGAGAATTATATCTCTTTCCACATATTACCATTTTAAAAGCCTAACACTTCAATATTTTTTCTCAGTCATCAGGGTGGCAAATTGCTTACATGAATAACTGTCCAACTGAAATGAATAATCACTAGCAAAGAAAACACAAATAGTCAATTTAGAATATATCAGCACGTCTCTTTCTATTTGGTGCCATAGAGCAAGAACAATTAGAACAACAACAACAACACCTGGTTCCCATTAAAAAAAAGAAAAATTGGACTGAATATTTGCAACGCTGACTACCTGAGACAGAAAGGTCAATAAGAGGTGTGTGTTTGTGAGTGATGCACCGATTTTCAGAGAAATGCAGTGCTCGTTAATAAGGGCAAATTACATCTTAACCCATTCTCAGGTTGGATTTGGGTGTTTTGAAATGCGATTCGTCACATCCTACTATGACAGATTTGGAAAGGAGGGTAGCTGGGAGACCCAATCACAACCCTAGGAACACAGGGATCCTCATTTCCAACGCTGCCTCTCTTCCCAGGGGCCTACAGCAGTCCAAGAACCATGCTAGAAGGCTTTGGGCTTTTCGGGAATTGGTAATACCTGCCGAGTTGGCTTTAAAATTACCAAGTAAAAGCATTAAATTCTAAAATTAATATTAAAATTTTAAATTAAATTTAAACAAATATTTAAAAATAGGAAAGAAAATTTATTGTTAAAAAAATGCCTGTGAACACTCAAAAATAACATTGAGAGGGGCCATTAAAATAGCAGCACCCTTTCTTCCTTTTTAAATAATTATCATTTTTAAGAATAGTGTCTTCCCTTGAATGAGAGCTATGTATCGTGTATTACTAGTGAGAACTTTGAAACGAAACTATCAGTCATTCTACTTGGAAATTAACTTAAATGCGGCACCTGTCTAAGTGTCAGGTGTGTGCTCAGTGAGTGGCTTGTGCAGCAGCATCTTTGTCTGTCTTTGTCTGTCTTAACGTGTCAACTCCCTGGGGGCAGACACATCATCTCCAACTTCCCTAATACCAGATAAGTAGATAGCAAATGCTAAAAAGATGGGCTGACATATGTTGGCCATTAAGAGAATTAAAATAAAAAGGTTGCTTTATTGTTTAATAGTTATAGAGTTTCAGTTTTGCTAGATGAAATCATTCTGGAGATACATAGGCGTGATGGTTGTGTGCCGATGTGGACATCCTTAATGCCTCAGACCTGTACACTTAACAGTGGTTCCAATGGTACATTTTATGTTAAGAATATTGTAACACAAAATGGTGGAGTTATTTAAGAGGAGGGAAAATAGTAAAAAGGAAGCGGACTTATTTTCATGTTTCACGTCATAATCGTGGATTCTTTTCCCTTTTTCTGTTTTTTCTTTGCTAACATCAAAGTGACTGATCACTAAGCAGTGGGGCTGTTAAGATCTGTGATCACATATAGCCTGAAAATGTTTCCTTTCAAGTGTTCGTGATTGAATTGAAAGTTTCTTATTTTCTTATCTGATTTGATACAAAGAGACAGAGGGAGAGGAGAGGGAAGAGAGAAGAGGGAAAAGAATAGGACTAAGATGGTATTAATTGTAGAATTACCTCATCTAAGCCAGAGCATATATCAGTAATGGAGATGCTTGACTTACTGATCAGGTATTTGTACCACTACTGGGACCAGTTTCATCTTTCTGAAATCGCTTTGGGGTCATGTCCAGCTCCTCGTAATCTTTTTCAGGTGGGGAGGTAGCTAGGAAGTTCTGAATTGGCAAGAGAATATGACCAAAGGATGTGGGCGCAGAACAAATAGAACTTTAGAAATGTATATTCTTGGACCCAGAAAAAGGAAAGGAGAAAAAAAACCCCTCTAAAATCTCCAGTGACAAATCTTTCTAATATGATGAATCTGTCATATTTTAACTATTCCGGAAAAACTGCTGGGTACATGTTAAATTTTCCTATGTTTGATTTAAAGGCAATATGTACATATATTTCATCTGCAAACCTGGATCTATTCATATAACTATGTATGGAAAAATGGATTCATATTCAAACACATTTCCCCCCAAATTTCTTTGGTATTAGGATATAAAATTTTGGCAGGTTAAAATATAAAAGATGATTTTATGCATTTTTGAAACTGTGAGAATGAAATAAAACAGTGGCACACTAAAGATATTAGCTTATAATGAACAAAGAAAACCTGGTTTTAAATAATTTGAATTTTTAGGTTAAAGTCAAATGTTGCCATAATTATATTTGTTTCCTTTGTGAAAAATGCAATTAAGTAAATGTCTTCCAATAATTCCCAAATACGGGAAGTAAACTTGACAGTCTTTTATTTGGTGTTCAAGTTGGTGGTGTGCCGGACATATGTCATATAAACCACCTAGTAAATGCAAATTTAGGTGTGATGTTTGAGAATACCTGTTTCTACTTGATTGCTTATACGGTATAATAGAATAAAAACATTGGAGTGAATGGCTAGAAACTGAATATTCTTCCTTGAAGGCAGTTTTTTTTTTTTTTTTAAATTTATTTGAGAGAGAGAGTGTGCACAATGGGGGGGAGTAGGGAGGGAGAGGGAGGGTGCTGAGCATGGAGCCTTGTTCAGGGCTTGATCCATCCTAGGACCTTGGGATCACGACCTGAGCCGAAGGCAGAAGCTTAACCAACTAAGCCACCCGGAACCCCTTTGAAGGTAGTTTTTGCCCAGAATATGTCTTGCTGCAGGTGGCAGGCACTGTGTCATCCTGGTGTCCTGACTTATTTGGCAGTCCCCTTTAATCAAATGTTTAGTGCAAAATAAGTCATATTGTAGCATTCCCTAGATACAAGAACAGTCATGCTCAGTTCATTTCATAACCACTTGCTCATCACTGCTTTTAAGTGATAAAGTTAATATTTGGGTTTTTTTCTCCCTCTGTATTTACCTTTAAAAAAGTTTAAAACATACCTATTGCTAAAAAGTATGGACCCATTTAAAGGAATATCAAAATAACAAATCTGAGAATCATTAAGTGACATTTGACCTCAAAATAGAAGTGGCATCTAGGCCTTTCCCATCAAGTCATAGAAAACCAGAAAATGACAATTTAGGCTCTGCCTAATTTATTTTGTACTTATGGGTGAGAGGAAAGATAAATTTGGGTTTTGACTATGGATGTAAATATGTACTCACTGCCAAGAAAATACAGGACATCTTACAAAACCATGAGTGAATGATGAAAAGACAACATTCTAAAGACACTAAATTAAAGTACTGTAGATTCTATTCCCTGCTCTGCAGAAATTGTCTGCTACATCCATTATATTAAGCATCTCATAATTAAGTAGTAGTGCCCAAGGTGGTGTTATCTCGGAGATGCTGATAGAGGGAATTTTGTGGTAAGGTATACACAAGGGCAGCATTTTTCGTTTTAAGACAGTTTAAGGTATTTTTTTGAATTACCTTAATTTCCAGTCCTCAAACTTTAAAACATTGTTCTCCCTCTTACTTCATTTGGTCCTCTCAACATCTCTTTGAGGCTGCCATTACTATCCTCTTTTGATAGAAAAGAGGAATGAAAGGTTCACAGAGTTGTCCAACTTCCTCAGTTAGCAAGGAGGCAGAGCTGGGATTTGGACCCAGATAATCTGGCTTTGGAGCCAGCCCTCTAAACCTCTGGGGCTCTTTGCCCTCCTGCTTTGACTCTTCTAAGGGCCTTCCCGTACCTATACCACCAGAGGACCTCCGCTTTCAGTGAAGCTTCCATCCTTAAAGGAAACTCAGATGTGTTATGCTCAGGTGAAAATGCCATCCCCTTCCTTCTAGTTTTACTGAGCTCGAATTGACACAGAACACTGTGTAAGCAGAGTGATCTCCCTTCCATTTATTGTGAAATCATTACCATTTTAAGTTTAGTTAACATTCTGTTATGTTATAACTTTATATATTCTTTATAACTATTTGTAATTATATTTTCATATGTATGTATTTATATTTATAAAATAAATAAACATAATATATTACACATGCTATATATATTATATAAATATATAAATATTTATTTATATATATTTATGTATTCTTTATAGCTATAAGGAAAAGGAAAAAATCTGTGTTTGTTGTTGTTTTTTTTTCCCAGTGATGAGGGTTCTTAGGATCTATCCTTCTAACAACTTTCTTGTATATTATAGGGCAGTGTTAGCTGGAGCAGCCATGCCATACATTACATTCCTGGTACTTATTTATCTTAGAACTGGAAGTTTGTAGCTTTTCACCACCTTCATCCAGTTCCCCTTCCCTCCATCCTCTGTCATAGGTAACCGCAAATCTGATCTCTTTTTCTGAGTCTTCTCTTTCCCTTTACTTGCTTGATTAGATTACACATATAAATATGATCATATAGTATTTGTCTTTATCTGTGTGACTGATTTCACTTAGTGTAATGCCTTCAAGGGCCATCCAAGTTGTTGCAAATGTCAGGATTTCCATATTTTTAATGACTTAGTAATATTCCACTGTGTGTGCACATGTGTGTGTGTGTATATACACACACACACGTGCACACATACACACACACACACACACACACACACACATACATATGTATCTCAAAGCTTCTTTTTCCATTCCTCCCTTGAGGGACACTCAGATGGTTCACATGTCTTGGCTATTGTAAATAAAGTTGCTATGAACACGAGGGTGCGGATATCTCTGACATTGTGTTTTCATTTCCTTTGGTTAAATACTTAGAAGTGGAGTAGGTGGATCATAGGGTGGTTCTATTTTTAATTTGTTGAGGAATCTTTGTACTGTTTTCCATAGTCCTGTACCAGTTTATGTTCCCACAAGCAGGCCCGAGAGCTTCCTTCTCTCCACGTCCTCTCCAGTAGTTTTGTCTCTTGTCTTTTGAGGACAGCCATAGAATACCATTCTGAAGGCTAAAATAAGAGTGACCTCATTACCGGAATTCTGTACTGAAGACCCTGTAGCTCATGGACTACCCGGTTCAGGTCCCAGCCATCCCCTCTTCCAGGTGAGAAAGCATAAACTGTCTAAGAACTCATTATTCTTACATTATGTTAAATAGAGTTAGAAACTTGATATCTATTATAAAGTATGGGGCCACTCACTTCCCACAAATCCTCCACTTGACTTAATAAGCATGGTAACATCTGTGTCAGTATCAGAGCCAGGCAAATACCATCTTTTAGCTATTGGAGTAATTTTTGTGTCATGTTAAATGTCCTGTCTCCGAGTCTCAGTGTCTTAACCCCTATCATTCAGGAGTTCAAGCAGATAAACCCAAAAAAGCCCTCTTGAACTATAAAAATTGTAGATTCCAAGGAATAGTGGAAATTATAACCTCTTCTTACTGTCTGAAGTAGCTCTTCTCTCTTGGCCGTAGACATCCATTCAGAGTTCTTTACCTCCAGCCCCACAAAAAGAAAAACTATACTATACACATAGTTGCATATGTGTATCCATTCACAACCATGTTTGATGGTCATGGTGACATGGGGTAATTTTCCAGGCTGCTCTCCTCTGAGCACCCTCTTCAGTTGATAGTATGGGAGGCCAGACCCTCTCTTAAGGAGGAAGGTTTTCTCTTCCTTCCCCTAGAGTTACCCTTTGCCCCAGGAAGAGAAAGTTCCTGGGCACTCTCATTGTCTTTAAACAATGGTAGTTCCTGCCTAGCAGGAGTTAGCTGCCTGTGAGTTCTGCTGGGCAATATAGCCCTGGTATGCTGTGGCTTTTTGTCAATGCTAATTGACCATGGCAGTGATAACTGCCTATGACTTGAAGCCTGAGGAGTGCCGAGAAATGTGTGATTTCTATACAATAAGGGATAATTGAATATTGCTCCTTTCTGTTTCACAGCCTTGTGAACACTAGGTCTGGCAGATTTGAGGCAAGGCCTATGAGGAGACTTGCCAATTTCTTTCACTACAAGTGGCCCATGCTGGGCTGATCTGTTCTTCCACTTGTTCCTCTGGCACCTGCCCATGTGGAGGGGATGCTTCAACACAGCACATCTGTTGTAGCCTCACAGATTCTTCTGCTGTTCCAGATCTGTGTGTGATGAAGAGTCCTTTTGTGTGGAAATCATCCAGCCTCAACCACACAGTTCAGCAATTTTGCTGAAAGGAGAACAGTCTTGGCGGCACTTGGCGAATCAGGATGACATTAGCAATCTTGCCTTGTTTCTGCTTTGCAGAAGGAGTAATCACAGCTTCTATCCTCAGCTTGTGCTGTGGCCATAAGGATAAGTCATATGGTTTTCATGCTTGAGCTGTATTGGGTCGTATCTATCTGACATCACCTTCTTTTTAAGTCCTATATGAAGAAAGATGGTGTGTGAGTTTTATTAGCAGCAACTCAAAACCCTTAAACTATACCGCTATACATTTTCCACATGGTCACCAGTTTCATTTAGCAAGGAGAATGTTTTTGATGAAAAGATAAACAATACTTGTTTGGTTCCTCAGTTCTTTTGAGTTATTTTTTGCTTCAGCTTCTTTTATCCAATATCTTTATCCTGTATTTGTCTGAGTTTCTCAATTGCTATTTGGCATATATGCATATATTTTCTTGGTGAAATCTATTCTGATTTTCACTGTATTGTGGATGAGACATTTTGCAGCTTTTTTTGGCACTGTTAGCAAGCCCTGCACCTGGAACTTCATTTGTTTCCAGTTTGGAAATTCCAGTTTGTCCTTTGAACTTCCTTGTTCCCCCATGACTGTGGTGGAGCTACTGTACACATTGGGCCTCTTTTTTTTTGTATTTCTGGCTCAGACTGACAGGCTGACTGACATCTTCTTGAAGATAGAGACCACAAATCCCTCTTGTTTTGGAATTCCATTAACCATGGCATTGTGCTTGCTTGGGTGGATGGAAGGATGAATGCCTTAGTTGATGAATGAATGAATGAATGAATGGGAAGTATGTCTGATATTTGATGTTGATGTTGTTCATAAATGATGTTTTAGTGGATAGCCTAATAATAATCTGAAGGGTTTTCTTTATCGATATTAGGATGCTAAGAAAATGTACTTGTGGTAAGTGTTATTTATTCAGAAACTCCAAGTTCTCTCCATCCATCACACCTTTGTTACCTTTGTTTGACTCTGCCATGCTAGAGTTCATGAATAGCCACCATCAAATTCCTGACACCTCCAGTAACTCCAGTCCAGCAGACCTCTCTTCCCTGAGAGTCTTTCCTTCCTCTTGTAAGTTACACCTTTGAACTGCTTCTCCTCACTGCTTCTTTCAAAGGACTCTGTTTTTTCACCTCCACGAACATCAGTTTTTCTAAATGTCAGTCTCTGCCTCTTTTCTCTCAAGAATTTTTTTCTCTCTTTGGGCATCATCTGTCATCCATCAACTCTAGACTCATCTGTGTCTGTTGATCTGACATCCTTTCCGTGATCCAAGTTCACATTTCCAGTTGCTCATTCCACATTCTTCGTTTGGTGTTCTTCCTTTTCCTCAAACATTTCCAGTGGGAAAGTCCTGCAGATCCTGTTCCCTACCTCTGTCTGCCCAACTTGCTTTCTCCATTTCATACTACAACAACCACTTTAACTCCACTTCTCACACTCCCCTCAGCCATTTTCAGAATTGACAACTGTTCTTCCCACCTCTAGGCTCTATTCCAGTCTGTAACTTGGGTTTCTCAGGCTTTTGACCAAATCCGTTATTACAGAACATCTAGCACCCAGATAAACCTTAACCTTAAAGTTCTGCCATACCTCCACAATCTCCTACTGATGGAGATATTATAAATGATTTTCTTTTATTTTCATCATCTTCCTACACTTCCTACACTTTCATGTCCTTGCACATGCTTTGATTAGAATGCTTTTTCTAACATACTAACCTCACAAACTTGTGTTCACTTTTCAAGATTCAAGTAGCACTTCCTTTAAACAATTTTTTTTCTTTTTCACTTTTTGGGGGAAAGTTTGCAATACAGAGCAATAATTACAGTTTTAAGGAAAACATTCACTTTACTCTTGCTTTCAAGGTGTTATAAATAAATGATTATGATATAATTTAATATTGTATATTAAATAATATAATAATAATATTTTAATATGGTATATTTAAATTTTGGTTTATAAGTCTGCAATTGTGAGTGTTATGAGGGTAAGGATGGCCTTACTTATTTTTGTTTCTCTAATACTTCATATGGCTCATAATAGGCATTTTATAAACATTTGCTAAATAATCTGCTTCAATCATTGTTGGATGTATGTGAGATCCTAATTGTTGTTTTCCCTTCTGAGTTCTGTTCAGTTACAAAGCATGTACAGGGAAGCAGTGTACGCCATCTGTTTCACTGTTGCCAAAACCAGATAAGAAAACTTGGCCAAGCCTCCCAACTCCCACCCCTCTTTGAACTTATCCCCCCAGGCACAAGTGAATAGATTGGAATTAGGAGAGCAGAAGTCTGTTTCTGACTAGACAGTAGGGGTGAGAGATGAACACCCAGTGTCTAAGCACAGGTGGCCCAGGATGGAGAGAGAGAGCCTCTTTGTTTCTGTGGCACACTCTGGAAATGTAGATAAATAAGATTGGCCATTCTTCTTCTTGAAGGGAGGAATGAGCATGGGAGCAGTTTAGGATGACCAGCTGATTCCAGATTGCCAAAATCTTTCCTGTTTCCAAAATCTTTCACTGAAAGACCCATCTCTCCCAAATTCCCTTAGCTTAGACAAACTGGCACAGTTGATCCCTGTAAAGGAGAAACAGGAAGGAAAATTTCTTCTCAGCACTTGTAAGAGAACAGAAGAAGTGATGGAGAAGGGCAACATTAGAGTGAAGAGAGGTTCTCCTCTGCTTTTTTTTTTCTTTTTTCTTTTTTTTTTTTTAAGATTTATTTATTTTAGAAAGAGAGAGTTAAGGAGGGGGCAGAGTAAAGGGAGGGGGCAGAGGGAGAGAATCTCAAGCAGACCCCTTGCTGATCATAGAGACTAACACAGGGTTCAGTCCCACCACCCATGAAATTATGACCTGAGCCCAAACCAGAAGTCAGATGCTTAGCCATATGATTGAAACACCCAGGTGCCCCACTGCTGTTTTGCTTTTTAATGTTCAAGGTATGAATGCTCTACTTTGCCTATTAGATTAAGTATAAAGTACTCAGCCAGTCATTCTAAGACTTTCTCAGTTTAGCCCAAATCTACCATCTTTGATTTATTACTTATATTCTGCAAGTATTTATTGAGAATCTGCCATAGACCAGTCAGTTTTTAAAACCATGGGACAACATACTCAAAAGTCAACATAAAAAGGCTGTAAGTTCCTAACTGGCAAGATCTGTTGTCTTTAAGTGAAGTCTTTTGGGAAGCCTTTAAGATGGTTTCCACTGACTCTTCCTTTTGCCCCCCTCCCACCACTTTGTGATTCTTTCCCCTTGAATGTGGGCTAGACATATTGACTTGCTTCTCATCAATAAGATAATGCAGATATGACATTGTGGGGTGTCACTTCTGATATTAGGATATAAAACCTGGCTTCTCTTTGGGGGTGTTCTGTCTTAGGTTGCTCTCCCTGTAGGAAGCCAGCTGCCATGTCATAGCTCAGCCTTGTGCAGAAGACCACATAGCAAAGGACTAAGGCATGTTCAATAACCCTGTGAGTGGTCTTGGAAACAGATCATTTCCTGCCACCGTCCTTCACTATTGAACTTTCAGATGAGACAACAGGTCCAGCTGACAGTTTAACGTGAACCTGTTAGAGATTTTGAGCCACAGGCACCCAGTTGAGTTATACTTGAACTCCAAACCCATAGAAGGTGTGGGATAATACATTTTTGTTGTTTTAAGTCCTTAAGTTTTAGTGGCACCTGGGTGGCTCAGTCCTTAAGCATCTGCCTTCAGCTCAGGTCATGATCCCAGCATCCTGGTACTGAGACCTTTATTAGGCTCAGACCTCCCTGCTGAGCAGGGAGCCTGCTTCTCTCTCTCCAGCTTCCCCGTGCTTGTGTTCCCCCTCTCCCTATCTCTCTCTGTTGTAAATAAATAAAATATTTTTAAAAAATTGCTAAGTTTTAGAGTTGTTATGCAACAATACATAATTAATACACCTATGCCTATGTTTCTTTTGTTTGCTTGTTTTTGCTCATGATCTCCTTAACACAGTGCTTGTGTGTAATAGATGCCAAATAAATAATTTGGCCAGTGAATGAATGAACGAATGAATGAATGACATGATCCTACTCCTAAAAGCAAGTCTGCTGTTTTTATGAAGAGATTGTAAATTGCCATTTTTAAGATCAGTAATGATGTTTTAAGAACATTTTTTTCCCTGTACTGCCTGTTATAATGTCTTATGCATCTATGAACTTAACCAAATTCTTGATTGAGTTTGATGTCTTACTTTTTTTTGATGCATCAAACTTGTGAAGTTACCATTCTGTTGAATTAAAATGTAGAGTTGGAGCTCATTTGGATAAAATCCAAGATTGTATGAATAAGTATAATGAAGACCAGTGAATTGATCTCAAGCCAACTCATAACCTCATAATGTTTATTTCATTATTTTTCCTTTTTTGATGTTCATTACGTCAGTCACATCTTTTATCACTTGTTTAATTAGAGAATGGGCATGGGAATAAGCAGAGAATTTTGTGACTCTCATACCTATAATTAGAGTTATAATTGAAAATACTTCCTTATTTGAAGAATTAGCTCAATTCAAATGAGCAGGAACACAGTGTTGAAAATAGTACTAGCCCAGGAGTTAGGAGACTTGAGGTTTTTTTTTTGTTTGTTTGTTTTTAAGTTTTTATTTATTTATTTGACAGACAGAGATCACAAGTAGAGAGGCAGGCAGAGAGAGGGGAGGAAGCAGGCTCCCTGCTGAGCAGAGAGCCCCATGGGGGGCTCAATCCGAGGACCCTGAGATCATGACCCGAGCCGAAGGCAGAGGCTTAACCCATTGAGCCACCCAGGCGCCCCAAGACTTGAGTTTTTATCTTAGTTTTGCTACTAATAGGCATATGAGTACATCTCTCTGTGCCTTAATGTCCTTATCCATAAAATGAGCAGGTTGGGTTGATATTCTGTAAGTTTCTTTCTAGGGGAAAGAAACAGCTCTGTGATGGTCTGCAGTGAACTAGGTACTGTGTAACACATGCAAAGGATAGAGGCATGCCTGTAAGTTTTTAAAAGAAAGACAATTTTAAATAACTTGAATTTTTAAAAATTAGTAATTTGCAGATCATAAATAAACTGTGATAGAAAAAAGTCACTGAAGCCAGAATGAGCCCAGAATCTAGGATTCTGAGGATAAGCAGTTATGTCCCTGGGGACTACAGGCTCCTAGTAATGTGATATTACCAGCTCTAGTACAGAAGGGCCCTTCTGGGAAACTGACCAACAGGAATGGGTGAGATTTAGTAGTTGTCAGCAGATGACTAATATTTGTCATTTATTCTATGTCAACATTTCTAGGTAGGAGCTTTTCTGTTTGGTAAACAGTAAGTGTCCAATAAATATGTGTGGAATGAAGGAAATAAAAATAAGTTCTTCATGTTCCAAGTTCCTGTTCCATGATTATGATTAAGCATCTGGCATATGATAGGCACACTGTAAAACCTTATTGAATACATTCTCTCTTTAGCATGGTGGAGGAGTAAGATCAGGGACTTTGGAGCTGGACTTCGTTAGGTTTAAAGCCATTTACTTGCAAAGGGAATTTTCCTTAATCTCTGTCAGCCCCAATTTTATCACATGTAGAATGACAGAAGTAAGGCAAAAATAATTTCATACTTCATTGGACTGTTGGAGAACTGTAAGAAAAAAATACAACGATTAAGTATAATGTATGGCCCATAGGTTTTATAAATGTATTTAATTCTGTTTTCTTTCCATTTTTTGGCTTCATTTTCATTTGTCACCTTTTCTTTATTATTACACCTCTGCAAAACTAAACAAGATGAAATGAAGTAATAATATTAATATCAAAGCCCACAGTAGAATTGGAAATCTCTGTGTGTGTGCATATGCGTGATTCATCCTGTGTGTTCTATTGACTAGATAATATCTGATTATATTATTTTTGTGATTATAATGAAATGCCCTTAGATCTTAAACCTTTAGGAAATAAAAACATATCTTTAGCCACATATGAAAAACCCACAGTTCACATCATCCTTAATGAGGGAAAACTGAGAGCTTTCTCCATAAGATTAGAAACAAGACAAGGATGTCCACTGTCACTGCTTTCATTCAGCATAGTACTGGAAATCCTAGCCACAGCAATTAGACAAGAAAAAGGAATGAAAGGCATCCACATTGGTAAGGAAAGGGTAAAAATTTCACTATTTGTAGAAGAAATGATACTTAACATACAGTAAACCCTAAAGACTCCACAAAAAAAAAAAAAAGAAAAGAAAAGAAAAAAAGAAAAACAAAACAAACCACTAGAATTGATCAATGAATTGAGTAAAGTTGCAGGGTATAAAATCAATGTACAGAAATCTGTAGTTTTTCTATACAATAATAATGAAGCAACAGAAAGAGACATGAAGAGCAATCCCAGTTACAATTGCACCAAAAATAATAAAATACCTAGGAATAAACTTAACCAAGGAGGTGAAAGACCTGTACTCTGAAAACTATTAAACACTGATGCAAGAAATTGAAGATGATAGAAACAAATGGAAAGATACTGTTGCTCATGGATTAGAAAAACAAATACTCTTAAAATGTCTATACTATCCAAAGAAATATACAGATTCCATGCAATTTCTATCAAAATAACAAGAGCATTTGTCACAGAACTAAAACAAACAATCCATAAATTTTTATGGAACCACAAAAGACCTGGAATAGCCAAAGTAATCTTGAAAAAGAAGACTAAAACTAAATGTATCACAATCCTAGATTTGAAGACATACCAAAAAGCTATAGTAATCAAAGCAGTATGGTACTGACACAAGAATAGACATATAAATCAACAGAATAGAATAGAAAGCCCAGAAACAAACCCATGATTATATGGTCAATTAGTCTTCAACAAAAGAGTCAAGAATATGCAGTGGGAAAATGGTGCTGGGAAAACTGGACAGCTACAATGCAAAAGAATAAAACTGGACCATTTTCTTGCACCACACACAAAAATAAACTCAAAATGAATTAACGACCCATGTATGACACCTGAAACCATAAATATCCTAGAAAAGAACATAAGCAGTAATTTCCCTGACATCGGCCATAGCAACATTTTTCTATATATGTCTTCCCTGGCAAGGGTAATAAAAGCAAAAATAAACTATTGGGACTACCTCAAAATAAACTGCTGCACAGCAAAGGAGATAGTCCACAAAACTAAAAGACAATCAACTGAACGGGATTTTACATTAGATTCTCAGACCTTACCTATCTCATAGCTGAAAGTTTATACCCTTTAGTTTTAGATACAATGGGTTAGATACAATGGTAGACCAAGGTCTCTCAACCTTGGCACTACTCAATATTTTATGCTGGTAAGTTTTTTATTGTGGGGACTGTCCTATGCAGTGTATGTTATTTAGGAGCATCCCATTTCTCTACCAGAAGCCAGTAGCATCCACCTCCTCCAATGGTAAAAAACCAAAAGTGTCTTCAGACATTGCTGAATGTCCCCCATGGGACAAAATCACCCTGGTTAAGAACCAGTGGTCTAGTCAACAGATTGACTCACACAGTGCAGGTGTGAAGAGATGACCTAAAGAGTATTAAGTGATTATCCTTTCCTTCCTTCCTCCTTCTTCCTCCCTTTCTTTTTTCTTTCTTTCTTTCTCAAGATTTTATTTATTTGATACACAGAGAGAGAAAGAGAAAGCACACAAGCAGGGAAAGCAGCAAGGAGAGAAGAGGGAGAAGCAGACTCCCCTGATGAGCAGGGAGCCTGATGTGGGGCTCGATCCCAATGTCCTGGGATCATGATCTAAGCTGAAGGCAGATGCTTAACCAACGGAGCCACCCAGGCACCCCATGTTTGTTTTTTTTTCAATATGAAACCTCACCACTTTTTCTTTGTTCAGACTAAGTTCTGGTTTCCATGCACCAGGGAATCGGAGGCCACAGCTGAAATGCAGAGAAACATAATAAGGTAATGCTAAGCTTCTGATCTCCCAAGGACTAGATCTTAGGTTAAGCAATAAATTTGGAAGCATACTTAGCTCTTCTGTTTTACCTGGCACAAGGAATGAATATAAAACCCTCTGGATGGAAATGGCAAGAAATTTTGGAAAGAGTATTAGGTGAAGTATGAAAATTCTGTGTGTAAAGTGAAGGGGAAGTATAGAATTTTCTTTAAATTTGAAGATCTGAGATTAAAGGGATTTCTGCCTCTCCCTGTGGCTGAAGGCAAAACAAATAGAGAATGCCCCTGTACCATCATGAAGTGGGTGCCAGAGAGTAGAAATGACAGTGTGATCTTAGCATGTGTGAGAGGAACAAGGAAAAATTGTCAAGTTTCCTGAAGTGCAGAGAGGGATGTGGAGTATACAAAAGCTCTTGTGCTTTCTTCTCCACTCCTTGCCATGTTGTCACTTGTGAAGGGACATTTGTTAAGAATGTTGTCAGAGAGAATGTGGGGACAGGAAGTTGGTAATGATGGTTTGTCCTTGCTGAGTATGCTCATTGGAAATTGTGGAGCAGAAAAACCCTCTAGGGACTGGATAATCCTCCAGTTACTTTTCATCTAGTTGGGGCATGGAAGGGGAAATGTCTGAGGACCAGACAGGATATAATGATTCTGAGATGATTCCATGACAGGAGATATGCTATTCAAGATCAAGGAGTGTATCAATCCATGTCTCTTCACCAGTGCCTCAGTCTCTTAATGTCAGTCCTAGAGAGGAGAAGAGTGATGGGTCAGTTTTGAATTCTGCTGAGTTTTTATTTTCTTTTCATCTTGTTGTTACAGTTAATAGGCATTAACTGTAGAGTTACTAAACTTTTCTGCATATTCATTATAAATATTCATTATAACATGTCAGGAGAACAATAACGATCAAGCCATTGTTTTTGCTAATAGTTCAACTAGTATTTATCTTTTTCGTTTATGTGTTTCAAGTTTTTATTTAAATTCTAGTTAGTTAGCATGTAGTACAATATTGGTTTCAGGAGTAGAATTTAGTGATTTTTCACTTGCATACAATACTCAGTGCTCAATGACAAATGCCCTCCTTAATACCCATCACCCATTTAGCCCATTCCCCACCCACCTCCCTCCATCAACCCTTCATTTGTTCTCTATCTTTAAGAGTTTCTTATGGTTTGTTTCCCTCTTTCTTTCCTCCCTCCCTCAAATGTCCATCTGTTTTGTTTCTTAGATTCCACATGAATGAAATCTATAGTATTTGTCTTTATCTGATTTATCTCACTTAGCATTATATGTTCTAGCTCCGTCCATGTCAATGCAAATGGCAAGATTACATTCTTTTTGATGGCTGAGTAATATTCCATTGTATGTGTACACACACACACACACACACACACACCACATCTTTATAAATTCATTATTTGATGGATATCTGGGCTTTTGTGGATAATGCTGCTATAAACGTTGGCGCATGTGTACCCCTTTGAATTTATATTTTTCTATGCTTTGGGTAAATATCTAGCAGTGCAATTGCTGGGTTAGCTCTGGGTAGTTCCATTTTTAACTTAGCTGGGTAGTTCTATTTTTAACTTTTGAGGAACCTTCACACTGTTCTCTAGAGTAGCTACACCAGCTTGCATTCCCATCAGCAGTGTAAGAGGGTTTCCCTTTCTCCACATCCTTGTGAACACTTTTTTCTTATGTTGTTAATTTTAGCCATTCTGACAGGTATGAGGTGGTATCTCATCATGGTTTTGATTTGTATTCCCCTGATGATGAGTGATGTTAAGCCTCTTTTCATGTTTCTGTTAGCCATCTGCTATGTCTTCTATGGAAAATGTCTATTTATGTCTTCTGCCCATTTCTTAACTGGATTATTATTATTATTATTTTTTTGAGTGTTGAGTTTAATAAGTTTTTCATAGATTTTGGATACTGGCCCTTTACCAGATATGTTGATTGCAAATACCTTATCACATTTAGTAGGTTGCCTTTGGTTTTGCTGATTGTTTCTTTTGCTGTGCAGATGCTTTTTATCTTGAGAAAGTCCCAATAATTCTCCTTTGCTTTTGTTTCTCTTGCCTCTGAAGATGTGTTTAGTAAGAAGTTGCTGTAGCCAATGCCAAAGAGATTGCTGCCTGTGTTTTCCTAGAGGATATTGATGGTTTCCTGTCTCACATTTAGGTCTTTCATGCATTTTGAATTTATTTTTGTGGATGGTGTCAGAAAGTGGTCCAGTTTCATTCTTCTCTATGTTGCTGTCTAGTTTTCCCAATACCATTTATTGAACAGACTGTCTTTTTTTTTTTTTTGATATTCTTTCCTGAATTGTGAGAGATTAATTGATCACATAAGTTCTAGGTCCATTTTTGGGTTTCCTATTCTGTTCCACATTTGCAAATCAGTCATCGTGATACACCCCAGTAATAAAAGAAAGGATAAGAACCAATCCCCTCAACAGATGCAGGAAAAGCATTTGACAAAGTCTAGCAACCATTCTGATTAAAACTGTCAACAAAGTAGAGATAGAGGGAACATACTTCAACATCATAAAGGTCATATATGAAAAGCCCCACAGCTGATATCATCCTCAAGGGGCATAAACTGCGAGCTTTTCCTCTATTGTCAGGAACGGGACAGGGATGTCCACTCCCACCATTGTTATTTAACATAGTACTGGAAGTCCTATAAGTAATATAAGGCACCCAGATCATCAAGAAAGATGTCAAACTTTCGCTATTTATAGATGACATGTTATTCTATGTAGAAAACCCAAAAGACTCCACCAAAATAGTGCTAGAATTGATACAGAAATTCAGCAAAGTAGTAGGATATAAAATAAACATACAGAAATCTGTTGCATTTCTGTATATCAATAATGAAGCAGCAGTAAGAGAAATCAGGGAATCAATCCCATTTACAATTACACCAAAAAATATAAGCTATGTAGGAATAAACCTAACCAAAGGGGTAAAAGGTCTGTACTTTGAAAACTATACAACACTTACAAAGGAAACTGAAGAGCCCACAAAGAAATTGGAAAAACATTCCATGCTCATGGATTTGAAGAACAAGTATTGTTAAAAAGCAGTCTATACCTTTAATGCAATCCCTGTCAAAATACCACCAGCATTTTTCACAGAGCTAGAACAACTAATCCTAAAATTTGTATGGAACCAGGAAAGATCCCCGATAGCCAAAGCAATCTTGAGAAAGAAGAGCAAAGCTGGAGGCATCACCATTCTGGACTTCAAGCTCTATTACAAAGTGTTAGTCATGAAGACAGGAAGGTACTGGCACAAAAACAGACACATAGGTCAATGGAACAGAGTAGAGAACCCAACTACTATTTGAATTTGGTTTATTACATAGTAGTACAAATGTTAGGCATAGTTTTAACTCTTGCATATATGTTTACATGGAGCTTTTATGTATATGTATACATGTGCATATGTGTATACACATGTATGAATATGAATATGTATGACTATGAATGTTAGAAGGGGCAGATCATACTCTGCCTCCCTCCAGAGCAGTTCCAGCTGCTGCCCTGAACTCTTCAGGGGCCTTATTAGGAGTAGCTCACATTATCCCCACTTGCCCTTGCATCTCATATTTCACAGCTCCTCCTGGAATTTTCTAATAATTGTACAGTAGTGTGTTGTGGTTCATCATCTTGTCTTGACACTTTTTGCGGGGGGGAGGTGTAAATAAAAATACTTCTCCCTACTGTTGAGGCCTTTGAAACATAAATTAGAATTCCTTGTCCTAATTTGCCGTTGACAAGTCTTATAGGCAGAGGTAAAACAAAATTCTTGAACCAGCAAACTTGCTTCCACAAGTACAAAGGAATTTCAGTCGTAGCCTCAGGAGAAAATGGATGAGACTGTCAGTCACATAAAAGAATTTAAGGGGAGAAAGAACTGATGCTTCATCAAATGGGAGAATTCAAATGTTTCAGCATGTCACTGACCCCAGTACCTAATCTTACATTCTTTGAATCCCTACAGATAAAGAAGATGGTTAGGTCCCTCCACTAAGATCTACTAGAAAGTGCTCATGTCTCCCATATTAATTACATGGGGCATTATCTTACATGAAAATACAGTCTTAACTTTTAGCATATAGGCCTTTTGAGTATTTGTGATGTTTCTTTTAAAATTGAGATATGATTTACCTGTGATAAAATACATAAGTAACTGTTCAGTTTGATGGGTTTTGACAGTGTAACTGCCATCCAAAAATATTTATGATGTTCTTTAGTAAATCAAAACTATCAAATATTTTCAAAGTAGCTCGCTGCTAACCAGGCATGGTATGAAGCCAGTAGTGGGTGGTGCTCTAAGTACTGATCTGAATAGTTCATGACCATACTTGAAGTAGTGTATGATAATAAACTTTTTTCAAGTTCAGTTTGATATATTTCCTGGGGAGGAAGAAATCTAACTAGTTCACTTATAATGTTTAGTTTTTATAGACTTACAGAATCTTAATAACCAAACCTAGGAGTCTTGACTAATGTAATTCATTTCACAGAAATTAAATTTTATTATGGCTGCAGAAAAAATGAACTCCAAAGAAAAGAGTAAATTTGTGTTTGGTTATTTTTACAGCTACTATGTACTAGGTACTGTGTCCCTCAGAAAGAAGCTGACAGCTCTCACAGCCTCTAGTATCCTTGCAATGGAACCCCATCCTCACAGCACTACCTCAGTGTATCTTCCCCCTATGGATCCACCCCCAAATCTGTTATAGGGCCAGACACATTGCTGGTCTGTTCTATGTGCTGGGCTGCGATCCTATACCCTTGCCCAAAAGCTCTTTACTCTAATAGGAACAATAAACATATATCTACCTTGTGGCAAGTATTGGAGAGGCACAGTACCTCCCTTATATCCTTTTATCCTCTTTATCATACTATGTCCATTTTAAGGATGAGACATCTGAGACTCAAAAAAATTAAGAAGCTTCTCATGGTCGCCCAGCTGCTAAGTGGTGAAGCTCTTACATAGTGTTTGTTAACACTATTGTCTAGTAAATCAAAATAAAATTAATTCAGAAAAAAAAGCCTACAACAATATTAAAACAGTTTCCTTGGGGTTGTTTAAGACACATAGTTAGTAAACATTTAGCACGATAAAAATTAGTTATCAGCAATTCTAATGCTTTCTAATCTGTGACCCTGCTTAGGGAAGAGAAGAAGGGGACAGCCCATGAATTCAGCTGAAATTGCAGTATTTTAATATGTTCAGTTTGTTTATGCTCATTGTCTTAGTCCATTCAGGCTGCTATAACAAAATATCGTGAACTAGGTGGTTTTATAACAAAAAACATTTACTTCTCACTGTTTTGGGGGGTTTGGAGGTCCAAGATCATGGTCCCAGCAGTTTCAGTGCCTGTTGAGGGTCTACTTTCTCATAGGTAGCTATCTTTTTGCTGTAACCTTACATGGTAGAAGGAGCAACCTAGCTCTCTGGGGTCTCTTTATAAAGGCACATCCCATTCTTGAGAGCTCCACCCTCTTGACCTAAGCAACTCTCAAAAGCCCCACTGCTAATACCATTGCTTAGGGCATTAGGTTTCAACGTCACCAATTTTGAGGGATTTAAATATTCAGTCTTTAGTATTCATGATTACTATTTTATTTGCACATGAGTTTCCATGAAAAAGAAGTTTAAGGACCACTGATCTGGTCCAACTCTCCCATCATATAGGTAAGGAAATGGAGAGCTACAGAATGGCTTATATAAGATTGTATCAAAATGATGGGAAAACCTAGATTAGTTCCACTCAGTTCAGAAAGCATATGCAGAGATTTTGTTATTTATGTGGCCCTGAGCTAGAAGCACAAGTTAACATACATAACCCTGGTCCTCTGGCAACTCGAAGTCTATGGGAGAATTCACGTTTCCTGACAAGACAATTAATGTTTTGTCCTATCATTTTACTTCTTGTTTAATCCTACCAGGTCATACATTCTCTCTTTCTGGCCAGTCCTTCAATGACAATCATACTACACTAATGTCACACTAGTAGCTTTGCTTGAGACTCACTTATTCTGCTTCCCTGCTCTTACAGAGACAGTCACAGAGAACTGTGTGCTTTGGAAAGGGAATGAAGTAGAGGAGGGAGAATGAAATTGAGAGATGAAGAAATAAGTGTCAAGGTGCCCTGGGTGGATGGTAGGCTTGAGAATGCAGGAGACAAACTTTGCCTTACTGTTTTACACACCTTTCTAGGCTCTAGAATCTTGTGAATGATACTACAGGGTCTTGGGAAGCCAGATGTCCAAGTAAAAGCACAAGCACTGACTTTGGCAAGAATAGCCCTTAACAATGCAATAATAATCTTAATAATCCTCAACTCATCGTTTTTCTCATCTCTAAATAGGAATAACAATAGTCGACCTCATACAGTTTAACTGAGATGGTCTACACAAAGTCCTGACAGTCTCAGTAAGTGTGCCTCATAGCAGTTCTGCCTATGAGGTGGTACCCAGAGTTGGCTAAGGGAACTGGCTATACTTTGAAGATGAGCCACAGTGACCTTGTCTGGTCATTTGGCCAGTACATTGGTTTCCTTTGATTATCATCAAGTCAGGGTTCTGGGAAGATGCCTGGAGATATTTTCTCTACAGGGCATCTTGAGTTATTCTGTTTTTTTTTCACTTGCTTTGAGAAGTGGCTAATTCCTGGAGAGATAACTCAGATGCAGATTATAAACTTGCATGAAAGACCTGCTCATGTGGGGAAAGCCCATGGCTTCCTGGCAGTGAACTTGGTTACACCAAGAAAAGAAAGGCCCTTGAGCATGATTGCTTCCCTTGATATTATCACTCCATGAACTGATGCTAGACCTCTGCACAGGTGGAGGTTCATATTTGAGGACCATTGAACATTACCCATTTCCCTAATGCATCATAATTAAACACCTGTGCTAAATAACTTTTTACTGATCCACTGTGGAAATTTGCTGGGTGCTCAACAATCCTTGACATTTCTATCTCTTACTTGGGAGGGTGGTCTCAAGGTTATGCTTTGGTTCTCTTAAAAAAAAAAAATAAATAAAACAGGCAGCTCCCTTCCACTCCATGGGAAACTCTTACTGAGGTGTGAATTTCAGGCTCTTTCCAGGACATTTGGGAAAGAAAAGATTTTGTGGTTTTGGGAACTATTTCTGCTTTCTCAAAAGTGGCAGTAAGTAAAATGCGTTGGTCAACAGTAAGAGGACATGAGAGGTCTGTTGTTTAATTTCTTTTCTTTCTTTCTTTTTTTAAAAAAAAGACATCACTGTTGCGGTGAAGAGAATGTCTGCAAGTACAGTGCCTTTTTAATGAAGTTGACTCTGCTAATATGAGTAATATGCATAAACCAGCTGAACCAGTGTTGCTGTGTATCTTAAGGCTCTGCAAAAATTGTCCCTCTTAGGTTGTCATGTTCATATTTGCAGTACACATCAATGCCACATTGCATATCTTTCTTTATTCTTGAGCAGAAGATAACAAACATGTTTTGCCCTAGACTAAAATTGTGGTTTGAGTGAAGTCTATCTTCAACTTGTATTATTTCCCTTTCTCAATAGTTACTTCACATTTCAAAATTGTGTTTCTTTGCTGTTTAAGTTTTCCCTTCTGCCAAAACACGAGATAGTAATACCTAATGGATACTATCTATCCATAATCATCATCTATCTTAACTGTATTGTTCATGTAAATTGAGTAAGGTACATTTTTAACCCCCATGTTATAGATGAGGTTATTAATACTGAGCAGGGTTAAGACATGTTTATCACATCCTGTAATACTTAAGTGTTACAGTTAGAAATTGAACCTAGAGTCTGTGGGACACCCAAGTCTTGAACCTTCCACTTAAGTAGATCTGAATCAATGATTTGTGATTGGTGATTTTTAAAATAATCAATCCTTAGACAATGTGTTTTCTTAACTAGGTATTTTAATTTTAAGCTTTTAGTTTCTAATACCAGATTAAAAACATGTATTAAGGGAAATCACAGACCTTATCAAGAAGGTGGGGAGAAACTGGCACGTCCATTCAGATATGTGATATATCAAGGCAGTCCTCCTGATTTTCTTGGTTTTGTCACTTTAAGTAATGAACTGGGGGCTAGATTTGTTCCCTCAATTCAAGATTTCCCCCTTTGTCTTTTTGCTCATTTTTGCAGAAGAATGCACAGTCCCGTGTTGACTCCTCATCTATAGAATGATCAAGAACCCCTGAGAAAAATACTATTACTATGGGTTTGGTAAACAAGTGCTATAATTTCATATTTCTGGAATCAAATGTATCCTCAGTTATTCTCATCGATTCTTTCCTGTGCCCCAAGTCTTCTGTTCCTAACATTAGCTGTTCCACATTTTTTAAAGATTTATTTATTTATTTATTTATCAGAGAGAGAGGGAGAGAGAGGGAGCACAGGCAGACAGAATGGCAGGCAGAGGCAGAGGGAGAGGCAGACTCCCCGCTGAGCAAGGAGCCGGATGTGGGACTCAATCCCAGGACGCTGGGATCATGACCTGAGCCAAAGGCAGCTGCTTAACCAACTGAGCCACCCAGGCGTCCCAGCTGTTCCACATTTTTATCATGTTCCTCGGGATATAACTGCCTTTCAGATGATAACCTCACCTTTAATTCATAGACAGAATCAAAGTTCTTAGGTGAGAATTCTATATGCTCTTTGTCATTCAAATGAATTTTAAAACCAAATCTATTGATTTTTCTCCTTTTCTTCATCTTTAGAAAAAACATGGCTGTGCTTTTATGTAAAGACAATCATTTCACCTCCGTTATGGATCCTCTTGTCTTCTCTACCCTGCTGTATCATTTTTTCTTTCTTTCTTCTGCAACTTTTATATTTTCATGTCTACTGGTTCCTTCCTCTTACTTAAAATATGCTCTAGTTTCTGATCTTAAACAAAAGAATGTTTGAAAAATAACTAGATTTTTCTTGGTCTCATATCTCCACTACCTATTGTTTTGTTTCCTTATTTTCCTTTCAAGTTTGTTGATGTTTTGTCCTCGCTTTTTTTTTTGTCACTTCCCCATGCCCACTGGTTTTTCAGTCCCCCAAAACTGACTTCTGTGTTTTCTACTCCATGAAGACCAATGACGTCTTATCCACCCAGTCCCACAGACAGTGTTCATTCCTGATTTCACTAGACATGTCTGTGTAACGGTAAATTTTTTTTAAATAACATTTCTTTCTTTTTTCTCTTGAATCTTGGAGTTTATACAGTCCAGCTTCATGGACTTCTCTTCCTCTACTCAAGCCTTAAATATGGGGTGGGTTCTTTTCTCAGTTGTCTTCTTTTACTTTATACTCTGCCCTCAACTGACCTTATCTAGGCCACTGACTTCAACTAGCTATACTTTGGTGTTATGAAATTTTGTATCTCTCTCTCTGATCTTTGTCCTGAATTCTGGGACAGCAGAAGAAACTGATTGTTGATATTATCATTTGGTTGTACCATGGGATCCTCATATTTATCCTGGATTCATTCATCATCTCCCCTTACACAACTCACTCTGTGCCCTATTTCTGATCCTCATTAAGGACATTGCCAGTCATCCAGATTCTGAAGCCAGAAATTTAGAAGTTTCCCTATTATGTTCCAACTACCCTTCATCCTTGCCATGTGCAATTTTTATCAATTCTTCCCCCAAAATATTTTTTAAATTCATCTTCTCATTTTTATCTATTAGCAGTAATTTATTTCAGGCTTTCATCATTGTCGCCTGGTCCACTTCAACGATCTCTTGAGTGTTGTAATTATTACTATTAGAAATAAGGAAATCAGTTAAAATCCTTTGAGGTAGTTTAGGTTCCAAATGAGGGCTGTTTAGTAGCATCATGATTTTGGAAATGGAGGCTGAGGGAGGCAATGGCAGAGTGACTTGTTTGAAGAAAACAGAGAAGGTATGAAATAATAGTAAACAATTTAAAAGACTACATCAGCACCCCCAAAATGAAATATTTAGGTATAAATATAACAAAATGTTTATAATAGTTATATGAGGAAAACTTCAAAACTCTGATGAAATATACCAAAGAGGAATTAAATGAATGGAGAGATTCCAAATTTTTAAGTAGGAAAACTCAATATTGTCAGGATGTCAGTCCCTACCAACCTTATGTAGACATTCAGGGCAATCCCAATCAAAATCCCATGAAGTTACTTTATGGATATTAACAAAATGATTCTAAGGTTCCTATTTTAAGGGTAAAAGACTCAGAACAGTCAACACAATATTGGAGGAAAATAACAAAGTTGGAGGACTGGCACAACCTTACTTACTGTACAATTACTGTGTGTTGTACAAAACAGTGTGGTATTGGTGAGAGAATAGACAAATAGATCAATGGAACAGAATGGAGAACGCAGAAATAGACCTCCATAAATATAGTTTGATCACTGACAAAAGAACAAAGGCAATAGAATGGAGCAAAGTATTTTTAATAAATAGCTCTAGAACAACTGTACATCCACATGCAGAAGATGAATCTAGACAGAAATCTTAACAACCTTCACAAAAATTGAAGCTAAATGTAAAACACAAAACTACAAAACTCCTATAAGATAACATTGGAGAAACTCTTGATGCCTTGGGTTTGATAATGACTTTTTAGATACCACATTAAAAGAATGATGAAAGAAAGAAACAGTTGATAAGCTGGAGTTTATTAAAGTTAAAATTTTATGCTCTGTGAAAGAAAACATGAAGAGAATTAAAAGATAAGCCACAGACTGGAGAAAATATTTGCAAAATGTACATCTGCTAAAGGACTGTAATCCTACCTCTTAAAACTCTATAGTAAGAAGAAAAACAATATAATTTGACTAAAGAACTTAATAGATACTTCACCAAAGAAGATATACAAATGGCAATATATACAAATGCTCCATATTATATACGATCAGGGAAATACAAACTATAAAAACCAGGAGATAACACTGCACACATTTCAAATGGTCAAAAACTGGAACATCAGTAGACCACTGATGAAGATGGGGAGCAACAGGAACTCCCCTTCATTGCTGGTGGGAACACAAAATGATACAACCACTTTGGAAGACAGTTTGGCCATTTCTTACAAAACAAAATGTATTCTTTTTTTCATGACATTTTTCTTCATGGTGAATGGATAAACTGTGGTACACTCAGGCCACGGAATATTATTCAGTGCTAAAAAGAAATGAGCTGTCAAGCCATATAAAGACATGGAAGAAACTTAAATCCGTATTACTAAGTGAAAGAATCGAATCTTAAAAGGGTTCATCATCAAACTGTATGGTTCCAACTACATGACATTCTAGAAATGTCAAAAATATGGAGACAATAAAAATATTGGTGGTTATCAGGTTGTCAGGGAGAGCATGGGGGAAGAGATGAATAGGTAAATTACAAAGAATGTGTAGGGCAGTAAAAATACTCTGTATGATATTATTATAATGAGCATATGTTATTATACACATTTGTCCAAACCCATAGAATGTACCACTCCAAGAGTGAACCCTATTGTAAACTATGAACTTTGGATGATTGTGATGTGTCAATGTAGGTTCATCAGTCCTTCTAATGAGGGATGTTGGTAACGGGTGACTAAGCATGTTTGGGGGCAGGGAGTATAGGGGAAATAAATATACCTTCTACGCAATTTTGCTGTGAACCTAAAACTGCTCTAAAAAAGTAAAATCTTAATAATAATAACAATAATAATAAAACAACTAAGGAGAGCTGACCAGGGAAATGCGCTGACATTTCCCATTTCTTAGGTGGGCTGAAATACACTAGAAAAATGTTGACTTTCTTGGCCCCATTTTGCATCCTACTTTGATGCCTCTAACAGCCCCTATATAGGGGAAGAGAAAGGCATTGGGCTTCGTAGTGGGTTGAGAGTTTTGTTGATGTTGGGATGGGTCTGGATCTCTAGGCAGCAGGCAAAATAATGCCTCTCTAGAATAAACAGGTCCTAATCGCTGGAACATGTGACTGTTATATTACATGGCTAAGGGACTTTACAGGTGAAGTTAAGTAAAGACCTTGAGATGTGAGATTATTCTGGATCATTATGGTGAAACCTAAATGTAATTAAGAGTGTGTTTATAAAAGGGAGACTAAGGGAGATTTGACCAAAAGCACAAGGTGATGTGATCACATGATGAAGAGGTTGTGGCAATATGCTTTGAGGATAGAGGAAAGGATCCATGAATCAAGGAGTATCAGTAGCCACCAGAAGTTGAAGAAGCAAGGAAATAGATTCAACCCCAGAGCCTCCAGAAAGAAAATTGTTCTGTTGACACCTTGATTTTAGTCCAGAGAAATTCATTTTAGACCTCTGATCTCCTGAGCTATATTTATAAGAGAATATATTTGTTGTTTTAAGTCACCAAGTTTGTGGTAATTTGTTATTGTAACAACAAGAAACTTGATTCAAGATTCGGGCTTTGGGCAGAAACATAAACAGAGGGGAAAGAGACAAGATAATAAGGCAATAGCTGTAATAGTGTAGTTGAAGTGATAGTCCAGTGTTCAGCTTATTAGAGTGGAGGTCGAGATACACAGGGACCAATAGGAAGAAAGTAAAAGAGTCAGGGAATTGGAAAGTCCAGTACAGACCAGGAAATTTCTACTTCATTTGAAGTAATTGGGTAAATTTCTCGTATAAGTTCACCTGAGCTTAAAAACATTCCAATACTACAACTATTCATAATATAAATATCACTAATAATAGGTGTGTACATCTGTAGAAAAACCTTTGTTAGCTCACATGACCAACAAATATAGGGTTGAAAAGTAAATGGATATAAACATAGGAGACTGTACTTCCCTGGGCTTTGTAGATTTTTTTTCAATAGGCATAAGTGTCAGTAAATACCCCTTCATTTTCAATTGTGGATTGCTAAGATTGTTAACAAAGTATTAAAAGCACTTGCTTCAGTAAAATTTTAGGAAAATAGTAGCTCAATCTGTATCAGGATAGAAATGAAAAAAAAAAAGAGCTAAAAACCTGGAAAATTTGCTCTTTGACTGAAAACGAAATAATGAGACTGTGATATATATGTTTGCATTTGAAGAAATATTATAAGAAATTCACACAAATGCATATACACATAAATAATTATGTGACTGTTTGTTAAGTTTGGGAACTTAAACATATCAAAGTTCACTTCAAAATAATAGCAAGTACTATGCATATTTTTATTTGGATACCCACAGAACAATAAACTAATGTTATTTGAAAACTATTCAGAAGGAGATATAGTCCTTCTAGGCATTTGTTATGTCATCAGAAAATGCCTGTCCATACTAAGACATACACTTGGCCATAAGGCCATATCCTAATGGTGTTCATATCAGATTCATGAGAGTAATAAGATGGATTGTATTTGTTACATTTCCCTTGGTACTTAGGTTACCTACAAATTCTTGTCTTCCTTTATCACAACTGGATGCCTTAATTAATAGAGGAAGTGGCTGCTGCTTTTATCTGCATCTCTTCTCTTCTCCTCTGGGTTGTTGTGTCCTACTATTGCTGTGAACTTCATGTAGTCTGACTATAAACCCATCCAAAGGAAAACTTAAACAGCTTCATTGTTAGTTGGACTGTATGCCTTTGTTCTGTAAGCAATAAAATTATATGTCCCTGGCTAAATGTAAATAGATAAGGTTTGTTATTATCTTTCTAGAGATAAACTAGGATAGTTGATTTTTCCACATTGAATCATTTAATGGATTTTTTCCAGAGGATGGTTTTTTATATGCTAATGAAACATGTAAAGTGTGACTTTAAATAGCGTAAGGACCTAAGTAGCACTACTATAGTAAGAGTGGAAAATTCTCCTCTGAGTTCTAATCCTTACGGTACATTTAGAAGTTAGTACAACCAAGCTGGCCTGGGCAAAAGCTCATTTCAATCCTTTCGACCATTATAAAAATGATATAATAATGACTGGCTGTAACAAAAGTGTATTAGGGCATGGATCAACAAATTACATCCATGAGCCAAACCTGGCCAGTTGCTTTTTTTTTGGAATATGAAGTTTTACTGGAACATAGCTATACCCATTTATTTATATATTGTTTGTGTCTTCTTTAGCTCTCCAAGGACAGAATTCAGTAGTTGTGCCAGAGACCTAATGGCTGGCAAAGCCTAAAATATTTACTAACAGGCTTTCTGAGAAGAAGCTTAACAACTTCTGTATTAGATAGTCAAATATGCATGTAATTTTTTATAGTACTTTATTTTGTCATTTATCTTGAATGTTCTGAGATCATTTTGATCTCAGATTTCCTCTTTTCTTTATGAACTACTTAAGAGTCCTAGGAATTTTGGTTTCAGTACTTTATTTGTGCCTCCTGGACAAAATATTTGTTCCTACCTCTTTTTAGAAACATGGTGCCTTAATTGCCTTTATAGTGTATACCTTTCATTTTAGAAAGTAAATGAATAGGGGTACCCAGATGGTTCAGTCAGTTGAGTGTCCGACTCTTGATTTCAGTTCAGGTCATGATCTCAGGGTCGTGAGATTGAGCTCTGCATCAGGCTCTATGCTCAGCACAAAGTCTGCTTGTCTCTCTCCTTCTGCTCCTCCCCCAGCTCTCACTCTCTCTCAAATAAATAAAATCTTTAAAAAAAAAAAAGTACATGGGATTTTCTAAGATGGCGGAGAAGTAGCAGGCTGAGACTACTTCTAGCAGGAGATCAGCTAGATAGCTTATCTAAAGATTGCAAACACCTGCAAATCCATCGGCAGATTGAAGAGAAGAAGAACAGCAATTCTAGAAATAGAAAAACAACCACTTTCTGAAAGGTAGGACTGGTGGAGAAGTGAATCCAAAGCGATGGGAAGATAGACCCCGGGGGGGAGGGGCCGGCTCCCGGCAAGCGGCGGAACAACGGAGCACTTTTAAAAGTCTGTTCTGCTGAGGGACATCTCTCCAGAGGCTAAACTGGGGCAAAGCCCACGTGGGGTCAGCGTGGCCTCAGGTCACGCAGGATCACAGAAGGATCGGGGGTGTCTGAGTGTCGCAGAGCTTGCGGGTATTGAAACGGGAAAGCTGGCTACAGAGACAGAGCCGACAGTAAGATCACAGCTCGGGGTTACCTTGAACCGGCCACAGGCTCGGTGAGCTTGGAGTGCAGCCGGAGGTCAGGCACACGGGAGTTACTGGGCGCTGTTCTCTGAGGGTGAACGGAGGAGTGGGGCCCCAGGTTCTCGGCTCCTCCGGGCCAGAGACCAGGAGGCCGCCATTTGTATTCCCGTCCTCCGGAACTCTACGGAAAGCGCTCAGGGAACAAAAGCTCCTGAAAGCAAACCTGAGCGGATTATTCAGCCCGGCCCCTGGTAAGGGCCTTGCAATTCCGCCTGGGGCAAAGACACTTGAGAATCACTACAACAGGCCCCTCCTCCAGAAGATCAACAAGAAATCCAACCAAGACTTGCAGTTTCAATACCAAGGAGAGCAGCAGAATTCCAGAGGAGGAGAAAGCAAAGCACGGAACTCATGGCTTTCTCCCTGTGATTTTTTTAGTCTTGCAGTTAATTTAATTTCTTTTTCATTTTTTTCTCTTCCTCTGCTAAAATTTTTTTAACTTTTACCCTTTTCTTTTTTAACGTTTTTAAACTAGTTTATCTAATTTATATATTTTTTCTTTTTTATACTTTTCTTTATTCATTTTTTAAAAAATTCGTTTATTTATTTTTCTTTCTTTCTTTTTGAACCTCTTTTTATCCCCTTTCTTCCCCCTCACCATTTGGGATCTCTTCTGATTTGGTTAAAGCATATTTTCCTGGGGTTGTTGCCACCCTTTTAGTATTTTACTTGCTCCTTCATATACTCGAAGCTGGACAAAATGACAAGGCGGAAAAATTCACCACAAAAAAAAGAACAAGAGGCAGTACCGAAGGCTAGGGACCTAATCAATACAGACCTTGGTAATATGTCAGAGCTAGACTTCAGAATGACAATTCTCAAGGTTCTAGCCGGGCTTGAAAAAGGCATGGAAGATATTAGAGAAACCCTCTCGAGAGATATAAAAGCCCTTTCTGGAGAAATAAAAGAACTAAAATCTAACCAAGTTGAAATCAAAAAAGCTATTAATGAGGTGCAATCAAAAATGGAGGCTCTCACTGCTAGGATAAATGAGGCAGAAGAAAGTATTAACGATATAGAAGACCAAGTGACAGATAAAAGAAGCTGAGCAAAAGAGGGACAAACAGCTACTGGACCACCAGGGGAGAATTTGAGAGATAAGTGACACCATAAGATGAAACAACATTAGAATAATTGGGATTCCAGAAGAAGAAGAAAGAGAGAGAGGAGCAGAAGGTATACTGGAAAGAATTATTGGGGAGAATTTCCCCAATATGGCAAAGGGAATGAGCATCAAAATTCAGGAGGTTCATAGAACGCCCCTCAAAATCAATAAGAATAGGCCCACATCCCTGTCACCTAATAGTAAAATTTACAAGTCTCAGTGACAAAGAGAAAATCCTGAAAGCAGTCCGGGAAAAGAAGTCTGTAACATACGGGGTGCCTGCGTGGCTCGGTGGGTTAAGCTGCTGCCTTTGGCTCAGGTCATGATCTCAGGGTCCTGGGATCGAGTCCCGCATCAGGCTCTCTGCTCAGCAGGGAGCATGCTTCCTCCTCTCTCTCTCTGCCTGCCTCTTTGCCTATTTGTGATCTCTCACTGTCAAATACATAAATAAATAAAATCTTAAAAAAAAAAAAGAAGTCTGTAACATACAATGGTAAGAATATTAGATTGGCAGCTGACTTATGCACAGAGACCTGGCAGGCCAGAAAGAGCTGGTATGGTATATTCAGAGCACTAAACCAGAAAAACATGCAGACAAGAATACTATATCCAGCTAGGCTATCATTGAAAATAGAAGGAGAGATTAAAAGCTTCCAGGACAAACAAAAACTGAAAGAATTTGCAAACACCAAACCAGCTCTACAGGAAATATTGAAAGGGGTCCTCTAAGCAAAGGTAGATCAGAGGTAGATCAGAAAGGAACAGAGACAATATACAGTAACAGTCACCTTACAGGCAAAACAATGGCACTAAATTCATATCTCTCAATAGTTACCCTGAATGTTAATGGGCTAAATGCCCCAATCAAAAGACACAGGGTATCAGAATGGATAAAAAAACAAAACCCATCTATATGTTGCCTACAAGAAACTCATTTTAAGCCTGAAGACACCTCCAGATTTAAAGTGAGGGGGTGGAAAAGAATTTACCATGTTAATAGACATCAGAAGAAAGCAGTAGTGGCAATCCTTATATCAGATCAATTAGATTTTAAGCCAAAGACTATAATAAGAGATGAGGAAGGACACTATATCATACTCAAAGGGTCTGTCCAACAAGAAGATTTAACAATTTTAAATATCTATGCCCCCAACGTGGGAGCAGCCAACTATATAAACCAATTAATAACAAAATCAAAGAAACACATCAACAATAATACAATAATAGTAGGGGACTTTAACACTCCCCTCACTGAAATGGACAGATCATCCAAGCAAAAGATCAGCAAGGAAATAAAGGCCTTAAATGACACACTGGACCAGATGGACATCACAGATATATTCAGGACATTTCATCCCAAAGCAACAGAATACACATTCTTCTCTAGTGCACATGGAATATTCTCCAGAATAGGTCACATCCTCGGTCCTAAATCAGGACTCAACCGGTATCAAAAGATTGGGATCATTCCCTGCATATTTTTAGACCACAATGCTCTGAAGCTAGAACTCAACCACAAGAGGAAGTTTGGAAAGAACCCATATACATGGAGACTAAACAGCATCCTTCTAAAGAATGAATGGGTCAACCGGGAAATTAAAGAATTGAAAAAAATCATGGAAACAAATGATAATGAAAATACAACAGTTCAAAATCTGTGGGACACAACAAAGGCAGTCCTGAGAGGAAAATATATAGTGGTACAAGCCTTTCTCAAGAAATAAGAAAGGTCTCAGGTACACAACCTAACCCTACACCTCAAGGAGCTGGAGAAAGAACAAGAAAGAAACCCTAAGCCCAGCAGGAGAAGAGAAATCATAAGGATCAGAGAAGAAATCAATGAAATAGAAACCAAAAAGACAATAGAGCAAATGAACGAAACTAAGAGCTGGTTCTTTGAAAGAATTAATAAAATTGATAAACCCCTGGCCAGACTTATCAAAAAGAAAAGAGAAAGGACCCAAATAAAAATCATGAATGAAAGAGGAGAGATCACAACTAACACCAAAGAAATACAAACTATTATAAGAACATACTATGAGCAACTCTACGCCAACAAATTTGACAATCTGGAAGAAATGGATGCATTTCTAGAAACATATAAACTACCACAACTGAACCAGGAAGAAATAGAAAGCCTGAACAGACCCATAACCAGTAATGAGATTGAAACAGTCATTAAAAATCTCCAAACAAACAAAAGCCCAGGGCCAGATGGCTTCCCGGGAGAATTCTATCAAACATTTAAAGAAGAACTAATTTCTCTTCTTCTGAAACTGTTCCAAAAAATAGAAATGGAAGGAAAACTTCCAAACTCATTTTATGAGGCCAGCATCACCCTTGATCCCAAAATCAGATAAGGATCCCATCAAAAAAGAAAGTTATAGACCAACATCCTTGATGAACACAGATGCGAAAATTCTCACCAAAATACTAGCCAATAGGATTCAACAGTACATTAAAACGATTATTCACCACGACCAAGTGGGATTTATTCCAGGGCTGCAAGGTTGGTTCAACATCTGCAAATCAGTCAGTGTGACACAACACATCAATAAAAGAAAGAACAAGAACCATATGATACTCTCAATAGATGCTGAAAAAGCATTTTCAGCACATACCTCAATATCATGAAAGCCATCTATGAAAAACCCACCGCAAATATCATTCTCAATGGAGAAAAACTGAAAGCTTTTCCGCTAAGTCAGGAACACGGCAGGGATGTCCATTATCACCACTGCTATTCAACATAGTACTAGAAGTCCTAGCCTCAGCAATCAGAAAACAAAAGGAAATTAAAGGCATCCAAATCGGCAAAGAAGAAGTCAAACTATCACTCTTCGCAGATGATATGATACTATATGTGGAAAACCCAAAAGACTCCACTCCAAAACTGCTAGAACTTGTACAGGAACTCAGTAAAGTGTCAGGATATAAAATCAATGCAGAGAAATCAGTTGCATTTCTCTACACCAACAAGAAGACAGAAGAAAGAGAAATTAAGGAGTCAATCCCATTTACAATTGAACCCCAAACCATAAGATACCTAGGAATAAACCTAACCAAAGAGGAACAGAATCTATACTCCGAAAACTATAAAGTACTCATGAAAGAAATTGAGGAAGACACAAAGAAATGGAAAAATGTTCCATGGTCCTGGATTGGAAGAACAAATATGGTGAAAATGTCTATGCTACCTAAAGCAATCTACACATTTAATGCAACTCCTATCAAAGTACCATCCATCTTTTTCAAAGAAATGGAACAAATAATTCTAAAATTTATATGGAACCAGAAAAGACCTCGAATAGCCAAAGGGGTATTGAAAAAGAAAGCCAAAGTTGGTGGCATCACAATTCCGGATTTCAAGCTCTATTACAAAGCTGTCATCATCAAGACAGCAAGGTACTGGCACAAAAACAGATACATAGATCAATGGAACAGAATAGAGAGCCCAGAAATAGACCCTCAACTCTATGGTCAACTACTCTTCGACAAAGAAGGAAAGAATGTCCAATGGAAAAAAGACAGCCTCTTTAATAAATGGTGTTGGGAAAATTGGACAGTCATATGCAGAAAAATGAAATTGAACCATGTCCTTACACCACACACAAAAATAGACTCAAAATGGATGAAGGACCTCAATGTGAGAAAGGAATCCATCAAAATCCTTGAGGAGAACACAGGCAGCAACCTCTTCGACATCAGCCACAACAACATCTTCCTAGGAACAACGCCAAAGGCAAGGGAAGCAAGGGCAAAAATGAACTATTAGAATTTCATCAAGATCAAAAGCTTTTGCACAGCAAAGGAAACAGTTAACAAAATCAAAAGACAACTGACAGAATGGGAGAAGATATTTGCAAATGACATATCAGATAAAGGACTAGTGTCCAAAATCTATAAAGAACTTAGCAAACTCAACACCCAAAGAACAAATAATCCAATCAGGAAATGGGCAGAGGACATGAACAGACATTTCTGCAAAGAAGACATCCAGATGGCCAACAGACACATGAAAAAGTGCTCCATATCACTTGGCATCAGGGAAATACAAATCAAAATAACAATGAGATATCACCTCACACCAGTCAGAATGGCTAAAATAAACAAGTCAGGAAATGACAGATGCTGGCGAGGATGCGGAGAAAGGGGAACCCTCTTACACTGTTGGTGGGAATGCAAGCTGGTGCAGCCACTCTGGAAAACAGCACGGAGTTTCCTTAAAATGTGGAAAATAGAACTGCCCTATGACCCAGCAATTGCACTACTGGGTATTTACCCTAAAGATACAAAGGTAGTGATCCGAAGGGGCATGTGCACCCGAATGTTTATAGCAGCAATGTCTACAATAGCCAAACTATGGAAAGAACCTAGATGTCCACCAACAGATGAATGGATAAAAAGATGTGGTATCTATACACAATGGAATACTATGCAGCCATCAAAAGAAATGAAGTCTTGCCATATGCGACAACATGGATGGAACTAGAGCATATCATGCTTAGCGAAATAAGTCAAGCGAAGAAAGACAACTATCATATGATCTCCCTGATATGAGGAAGTGGTGATGCAACATGGGGGCTTAAGTGGGTAGGAGAAGAATAAATGAAATAAGATGGGATTGGGAGGGAGACAATTCATAAGTGACTCTTAATCTCACAAAACAAACTGAGGGTTGCTGGGGGGAGGGGAGTTGGTAGAAGGGGGGTGGGTTTATGGACATTGGGGAGGGTATGTGCTTTGGTGAGTGCTGTGAAGTGTGTAAACCTGGCGATTCACAGACCTGTACCCCTGGGGATAAAAATATATGTTTATATAAAAAATAAAAAAATTTAAAAATAAAAAAAGTACATGAATATAAATTACCTCATTTATTGGTATTGTAATAAGTTTTATCTTAGGTTTGGTTTTAAATTCAAATACAGGTTTTTGAGGGTTTTTTTTTTTAAAGATTTTATTTATTTATTTATTTATTTGAGAGAGTGAGAGAGAGCACGAGAGGGGAGAAGGTCAGAGAGAGAACCAGACTCCTTTCTGGGCTGGCAGCCCAATGCAGGACTTGATCCCAGGACTCCGGGATCATGCCCTGAGCTGAAGATGGTTGTCCAAGCAACTGAGCCACCCAGGTGCCCTACTTTGAGTTTAAATCCATAAATAACACAGCCCATTCTATGGACTTTTATTAACAGTGATAAACTCTGTAAAGCTACTTTTATGAACTGACTTTGGACTCCTCATTTAATTGCAGTGTTAGCTTCAGATGATCTGTCCTCGCTATTCTCTTGCAATCTATTCAGTAATCTTCTATCTCCTTTAAAAAACAAAATTACAATGTTAGCTAACTCTATCTGTAAAATGAGACCAGTAACTGTTTATCTGGAAGGAGAAGAAGCCCAGTGGGCTTCAAGGTCTGTGCTAAACCATGCTCCATGTTTAGTTGGTGGCTGTGTTTCTCAGTTGCCTAAGATATTATTAATGATCTGTTTGTCCCCCCTGCAAGAATCACATATTTTATAAAATGAGAGCCCTAGTCATAGGCTTTTGCATGTTGGTCTATTGATTGTCATTAACCTGTGGTAGAAAGTATGGACTGCTCTATATGGACCCATTTGTCTTCACTTAATACTTTTGGTATATCATGAGGAAGATTGGTATCGTGTTGTTCCTGGAAAGAGGAAGCCAAAGGGAGGTTTTCTCCTTTTAAAGAAAGCCATCCTATACTGAGTAAGCTATTCTTTGCACTACTAGAAGAGTTGTCTTTTTTTTTTCCCCCCCTGAAGTCATGAAGAGGCAACACATTGAATAAGGATTAAATACATGGTTCTTCCAAGGAATCGATGAGCTCTCCCACTCAGGCCACCAGTAATACCGGTATTACTTACCAGTATTTGGTAAGTAATCTCCTATCAGGGTGGTTTAAGTTCTACGTCAATTGGACCCTTGTAAACAGATGAGTTTGTATAGAATCTCTTTGTTTTCTAGAACAGAACTAATGGAAATTTAATTCTAAGAAATAAAAATTTAAAAAACAAGTTAAACGCATTCAGATTCTCAACTATTTCCATTTTATTGGCTTTAGAGGAGATTTAGCAACACTGCCCATAGGCAGAAGACAAATAAATTCAAAGAGTATATGAAACTGTGTAGAAGATTTTGTAAGAGTTTGAATTCCTACGTATATTTATGAAGGAAAAGGTTTAGTTAGGATTAGAATTGCAAGGCTTCCTCTTTTAGTGAGGAGTGAAAGTGAAAAACCCAAACCAGATCTTGTGACTCTCCCCAGGAGTATTTAGGGGATTCAGCAGGGCTTGTGAAGGATACATTTTGGAAGTGGAGCTTTCTATGTCTCTATTGATGGGGCTTTTTAGTCCTGGAGTGTGTTCTCCTATCCATGCCACCCTCTAGCCAACTGTCAGAAACACCAAGCCAGGTTAACGGAACTTCTGCTCTTCTTAAGAATGGCCCAGAAGACTTGGATTAGGAATTTTATAAATCTCTCATTAGATTCATTTTTTGTCATACTTGGAATTATATAGCCCATTAAACCAGTTTCAGGTGATACTACTTCATGCACACAAAATGTTCTTTATGACCTTGCTAGAAATCTCTTTGAACTGCCCAAGTATTCATTGTGTCTTACTTCCCCAAGGTTCAGGTTGCAGTCTGAACAGCCTTCTGCCATCCAAGAAAGACATGCACCCCATCCTACTTGCTTTCACCTCTGGTCCCTTAGGAAGATGGATTAAGAGCTCTCCAACCTAGGTTTAAATTCCTGGTCCATTCCTGGCCAAGCAAGTTGCATAACCTCATTTGTAAAATGGAAATAATAATATTAGAAATTATGATGGATATTTTTAAGAGGCTTAGAAGAGTGTGGCACATGGTGTTATATATTGTATGCCCCAAGGTGTTAGTCCTAGATGATAAAATGAAAGTGTCTCCTGAAATACACAAAGTCATGGTTGTGTAGAAATAGGAGTTGATATTAGTGTCATTATTATTAAATTGAATATTAATTTAGCTATATTTTTAAGCTCATTCTGGTCTTAATTCTTCCTTCTCTTTGCTTTTTTACTTTTTCCACTTTTGGCCTTCAGTCTCCCTAGAATCCTTTCCCTTGGTCTTCCAAGAGACTATGGGGTATTTCTATTCTATGATCTTATTCACATGGCACTCATTATAGCCATTGTCACTTCATTCCTTAGCAATACTTCAGTATTGGTTATAATATTCTTGGGAATATAAAGCAATGGTATCATTCTTACTGACTTTGTGAAATGGTATGTTAACTTACCGTGTGTATACATGTGATGAGTTAAATAGAACCAGGGCATAACTCTAAGCAGTAAACTGTTTGTGGGATTTACCACTTTTATTTTTCCAGTTCCTTTTAGATTTTTATTTTTTCTTAAATGGAAGACATAGTTAAGTTGGCTGTTATATGAAAATTCTGAATAGCCAACATAATTTCTCTTCTTACTCTTTACAGTCATCCCCCCCTCCCCCGATACATTTATACATACATCTTCAGCCTCATCTTGGCACTGGCTAGGTGACTGACTCCTTGAACAATCAAAAATTATATCTCAAGCTTCAAGTTCCTCTAACCAGAGAAGCGTACTACTATGGAAATCCTCATTTGTTGTTTGAGTTTTGCTTATTTTTGAGATTGAGGAAGTGAATCTTGAGCCATGAATCTGACTGTAGGTCAATGCATGTGACTTTCTCCCAATAGCAGTAGCTCTGGCTCTTTAATCTTTGGGTGATCATATCCTACTTCCACATTGAAAATCCCAGGCCATTAGTTGATCTTTTCCTGATTTCAAGGATGTCCCGGAATCATTATGTCAATGGCTAATGAACTAATTCTTGCAGCTCATAATGGGATATTGGCTTCTGTGTTTGTGAGAGCACCAGTTGAGTAAGAAGTACAGATGTTCTCCCTAACAGTTGTCATGGTTTTATCATGAAGGGTGCATTGCTTGAAAGGGAGAAACACTGGATGCGAAGCAGTCACTGTTTACATAATTGGAAGGGTAATTGCCTTTATCATAATATAAGTATTAAAGATATTCAGAAAAAGGTAGATTGCTGATAGGTAATTGTGATCAATGTATGGGAAATGGCTAAATTTGTACAGTGCTATGCACTTGAAAAATCTGATTCATGTACTATCGTGATTGATTTTTACTGCAACCATGGAATGAAGCATCAAAGGTAGTTAGTCCTCTGGCATGTTTCACCTAGGTTCATTTAGCTTTAATTTTTCAAGTCATTTCTTGGTCTAGCCCTTGTGAAACCTGCTTCAATAGTTTTAAGTTTCCCACAGCTACACGAAGAGCACGGCCACCAACTCCATTTCTCACACTCTAGCTTTTTGGGAGGAATATATTCTTGGTATCACAGTTTTTAGACTAGATGTCTTCATGCCCCCTGAATGAAAGATAAATTTCCTTTCTGAGATTTTTTATTTTATTTATTTATTTTTTAGTGTTCAGCATTTCATTAGTTGTGTGAATTACCCCCATCACCGGCCACTTTGGAAAACAGTATGGAGGTTCCTCAAGACATTAAAAATAGAGCTACCCTATGACCTCGCAATTGCACTACTAGGTATTCTCTTTGAAATTTTTTGAATATACTAACAAATCAAATTTATAGTTTTCTTCTGGAAGAAATGACAAATCAAAACAAGAAGAATATTTTGTTAAGGAATGTGAGGAAAGTAAGTAATAAAAATGATGTGGCTTCAATTAGAAGGAAAGAAATTGCTGTCTTCCAGTTGTTCTAGCTCTGGTGTCTTCGCGGACATTATCAGTCGTATCCAAACACCTAAAGGAAGTTGCAAAATATTACTGCATTCTTGAATGCTGCTCTGCCTACCAGGCTCCAAGTCTCCAAGTTTGTCCTGTTTGAGACTTTTTTTTTTTTTTTAAACAAAAATGAGTTCTGGCACATATTATCCGAAACTTGACCTTAGGAATTATCCTTTAAGGGAAGAAAGTTGTCCTGAGGCAGGAGATGACAGATTAGTTTTGGAAAAATAAAGCTGCAGCAAACTACTTTGGTTTTCTGAAGCAGTCTTCATTCTTCAAGAATTTGAGTTTTTTAAAAACATATTTCTAAATGTGAATTTCATGCATTTGAATAACTTTATGTCATATACTACCTCCCAAAACACACCTCTATTTATGTGTTTTTAAAAAAGGTCAAAAATTGGTAGAGGGGTCTGTATCTGGTATCACTTTATTAAATAGCATTTAGTGAATGGTGGTTAGTTGACTTACAGATAGATAATTTTACATAAGAAAGTTTTAAAGCTTACCATGATGTGGAGAAGTATGCATGTTCAGGCATATGGAAATGTGAATTTTTGCAAAATTCTGAATGCAGTGCAAATATGATACCTTGTGTCTCCTAAGGAGGCTGGTGAAATTGCGTTCATATTTTACCTTTCTCCTCAATCAAGTGGATCTTTCCCTGATTTTTCATATTGAAATACTTGGGCACTCAAATGGACTGTCATCTGACATAAAAGTCATTCTTTGACAAGATTACCATATACACCATGCCTAGATACTCAGGGCATTCAGAAGGGTAGAGCTTTCTGCAACATGACTTCAGCTGTTGAAGTCAAACTAACCCACAAAAACTTAAGTATAGAGAATTGGTGGACAGGAAAAAAAATGAGATAGAAGACTCAGGTACTAGTCACTATGCATTTTCTTAAAGATTTTTCAGTAGGCCAGTAATAAATATTTTTAATGTGCATTTAGAGCATAGCATGGCACCACGTAGACATTACTGCTATGCAAAGGAAGTAATCTCTTAAACTTGGTGAACTTGTAACTGGCTGGAGCTAATATTTCTGCCATATCTCATTTAGTATCTCAGCCATGCTTCGCTGTTCTTTTCATAACTGGTTCTATTTAGTGTCCCTATCCATATATTTCTCTTTATCCTATTCCTATTCCTTAGAATACCTTCTCTTATAAAAATATTTTAATTATAGTATATTTTAAAAACTGTTACATTCATATTAGGTGTAGGCTATAGTGATTCAACAATTCTAACATTACTCAGTGCTCATCATTTTAAGTCTACTCTAAAACCCCTTCATCTCCAGCCTCCTGCCACCACCTCCCCTCTGGTAAGCATGTTTGTTCTCTATAGTTAAGAGTCTGGGTTTTTGTTTGTTTGTTTCTTTTTTTTCTTTATTCATTTGTTTCTTAAATTCCACATATAAGTAAAATCATATGGTATTTATCTTTCTCTGATGGACTTACTTCACTTCACTTAGCATTATACCCTCTATAACCATCCATGTTGTTGCAGATGACACGATTTCATTCTTATTTATGGCTGAGTTATATTTCAATGTATCTGTATATCATCTTCTTTATTCATCTATTGATGGACACTTAGGTTGCTTCCATATCCTGATTATTGACATAAGTAATGCTATAATAAACATAGGAATACATATATCTTTTTGAATGAGTATTTTTGTATTTTTTGGGTAAATACCCAGTAATAGAATTAATGGATCATAGGATTATTTTTTTTTTAGTTTTTTGAGGAAACTCCGTATTATTTTTCATAGTGGCTGAACCACTTATGTTCCCTCTAACAGAGCAAAGGGTTCCCTTTTCTCTGCATCTTCGCCAATACTTCCTGTTTCTTGTGGTTTTGGTTAGCTGTTCTGACAGGTGTGAGGTGATATCTCATTGCAGTTTGATTTGCATTTCCCTGATGATTGGTGATGTTGAGCATCTTTTCATGTGTCTGTCAGCCATCTGTATATCTTCTTCTTTATTTTTTTAAGAATTATGTTCAGTTAGCCAGCATATAGTACATCATCAGTTTTTGATGTGTTGTTCAACTATTCATTAGTTGCGTGTGTAACACCCAGTGCATCTATATGTCATCTTTGGAGAAATGTCTGTTCATATCTTCTGCTCACCTTTTCTTTTTCTTTTTTAAATTAACATATAATGTATTATTTGTTTCAGGGGTATAGGTCTATGATTCATCAGTCACATCACATCAGACACAATTCACAACATTCACCATAGCACATACCTTTCCAGGTGTTCATCACCCAGCCACCCCATCCCTCCCACCCACCTCCCCTCCAGCAACCTTCAGTTTGTTTCCTGAGATTAAGAGTATCTTATGGTTTGTCTCCATCTCTGGTTTCATCTTGATTCATTTTTCCCTCCTTTCCCATACAATCCTCTGTCTTGTTTCTCAAATTCCTCAGATCACCAAGATCATATGATAATTGTGTTTCTCTGACTGACTTATTTTGCTTAGCATAATACCCTCTAGTTTCATCCACGTTGTTGCAAATGCCAAGATTTTGGTTTTTGGTGGCCACATAATATTCCAGTGTTTGTGTGTGTGTGTGTGTGTGTGTGTGTATTTATATACATACATACACAATACATTTTTATCTATTCATCTGTTGATGGAAATCTAGGTTCTTTCCATAGTTTGGCTATTGTGGACATAGCTGCTATAAACATTGGGGAGCACATGCCCCTTCAGATCACTATATTTATATCTTTAGGGTAAGTATCCAATAGTGCAAATGCTGGGTCATAGGATGGTTCTGTTTTTCAACTTTTTGAGGAATCTTCACATTGTTTTCTGGAGTGCCTGCACCAGCTTGCATTCCCACTAACAGTGTAGGAGGGTTCCCCTTTCTCTGTATCCTCACCAACACCTGTCATTTCCTGACTTGTTAATTTTAGCCATTCTGACTGGTGTAAGGTGGTACTTCACTGTGGTTTTGATTTGTATTTCCCTGATTCCAAGTGATCTTGAATAATCTTTTCATGTGTCTGTTAGTCATCTGTGGGTCTTCTTTGGAAAAAGTGTCCATTCATGCCTTCTGTCCATTTCTTAACTGGATTACTTGTTTTTGAGTGTTGAGTTTGATATGTTCTTCATATATTTTGGGTACTAGCCCTTTAACCATGATATGTGATTGGCAGATAACTTTCCCTATTATATAGAGTGCCTATTAATTTTGTTGATCATTTCCTTTGCTGTGCAGAAGACTTTTATCTTGACAAAGTCCCAATAATTCTCTTTTGCTTTTGTTTTTCTTTCCTCTGGAGATGTGTTTAGTAAGAAGTTGCTGCAACCAATGCCAAGAGGTCGCTACCTTGTTCTCCTCTAAAATTTTGATGGTTTCCTGTCTTACATTTAGGTATTTCATGCATTTTGAATTTATCTTTGTGTATGGTGTAAAAAAGTAGTCCAGTTTCATTCTTCTGCATGTTACTGTCCAGTTTTCCCAATACCATTTATTGAAGAGAATGTCTTTTTTCCATTGGATATTTCCTGCTTTGTCAGAAATTAGTTGACCATAGAGTTGTGGGTCTATGTCTGGGTTTTCCATTCTGTTCCACTGATCTACATGTGTATTTTTGTGCCAGTATCATACTGTCTTGACAACTATAGCTTTGTAATATAGCTTGAAGTCCAGAATTGGGATACCTCCAGTTTGTTTTTCTTTTTCAGGATTGCTTTGGAAATTTGGGGTCTTTTGTGGTTCTGTACAGATTTTAGGATTATTTATTCTAGCTCTGTGAAAAATGCTGGTTGTATTTTGGTATGAAATGCATTAAATGTGTAGATTACTTTAGGCAGTAAAAACATTTTAACAGTGTTTGTTCATCCAGTCTATAAGCATGGAATGGATTTCCATTTCTTTGTGTCCTCTTCAATTCCTCCTTCCCTTCCTTCCTTCCTTCCTTCCTTCCCTCCCTCCTTCCTTGAGGAGAGCATGTGTTACATGTATTGTTACTCGATGTTATATGCAAGTGATGAATCATTGAACACTACATCAAAAACTAATGATGTACTATATGTTGGCTAATTGAACATAATAAAAAGAAATTTTGTTGGCTGATTGAACAAAATAATAAAAAATAATTAAGTGGATTTCAGTTTCTTACTTAAGTGTGGTATAGTTTTCAGAGTACAGATCTTTTACTTCTTTGGTTAGGTTTATTCTTGGGCGTTTACTGTTTCTGGTGCAATTGTGAATGGGATCAATTCTTTGATTTCTTTTTCTTTTGCTTCATTGTTGTTATGTAAAAATGCAACAGGTTTCTGTATTGACTTTATATCCTGTGACCCAAAGAAAGAATCTGACTTCTCTCTTTTCTAGTTCTATTTCTAAAGAATGGGTAAGCTGATACTCATCCTTCTGTGACTAGGAAACTACTATTTACTGTCTGTTCTCCATTTCTTTGGCTGAATCCCCTCACCTGAGAGCTTTTTTTCTAACCACTGGCCTGGATGGGGTCTTATGAGTCCTATAAATCTTGGGCACTGTGTTTTTGGAATAGGTGAACCCTTCTCTATTCACGGAAGGCTTTCTTCCATGTACCTTCTAGAAGTCAAAATGTCCTAATTCATTTCTAAGCCTCATTTCTGTATTAATTAATTAGTTAGTTAATTAATTTCCTGTTTTAAATAACTGGGACAGATTAGGCCTGGTTTCAAGTAGTGACATAATACAAGAATTATACAATATATGTAATTGAATATTACATTGTGTATTGCAGTTCTGTTTGTGTATATGTGGTTTTTAAGAGATAATTTGAATCAAAATTCTTTTATTCACTCATTATTTATTGAAAAATGCTTTGGAACACACACACACATACACACACACACACACACAAAAGGAAGTAGCTTAGTGTAGTAAATAGGAACTGAGTTCTAAGGTTGACAAATTTGAGCTCAATCGTGGCATTGACTTAATTGGCTCTGCTTAAATTCTTTGTGTCTCTTTGTGCCTCAGTTGTCTTAGCTGAAATATTGGTATAATAAAGCACCTAGTTCTCAAAGTTGTTCTGAGAATTAAATAAATAAATGCATGTGAAAAACTTAGTATTGTGTCTGGCAAAAACAGGTGTTCAAAAGGTTTTCACTTTAATTTTTTTTAGAATTAACAAACCATATTACTTGACCTGATGAAACCGTAATCTAATATTAGACAAGTAATATAGCTCAAAGCATTTGGTAAATCAGGGGTTGGCAAACCCACGGGCCAAATCCTCCTGTCTGCCTTTTTAAAATCAGGTCTTTTTTTTTTTTCTTTTTTTAAGATTTTATTTATTTGACAGAGAGCGATCCCAAGTAGGCAGAGAGAGAGGGGGAAGCAGGCTCCCCACTGAGCAGAGAGCCCAGTGTGGGCCTCCATCCCAGGACCCTGAGATCATGACCTGAGCTGAAGACAGAGGTTTTACCCACTGAACCAACCAGGCACCCCCAGAAATAAGGTTTTATTGGAACTCAGCTAGATCCATTTACATACTATTAATGAATACAATTGCCTAAAATGTAGAGTTGAGTAGTTTTAACAGAGACCTGGAAAATTGGAAAATATTTGCTATCTGACATTATACAGAAAAAGTTTTCCAATCCCTATTATAAATAGTAAGAGTTATAAAGTAGTGTGTAAAAGGTTAAAGGTGGGAGATTATTTCTGAGGGTGAGATCAGTAAGAAGAGTTTCATTGATACTATTGAGAAAGAGGCACCTTAATGTTGTTGGACTGATTTCCCTTAAGTAACTCTTAGAGATGAGACTTACTTCTGGGTGAAAGGAGGTAATTATTTAAAAAATGTCTTCCAGGATGTAAATCAGAGATGAGGTCTATTTTAGTAAACAATATAGGAAATAATATTTTGTGTTAAAAATTATCATATGGTTTCACTTATTTGTGGAGCATAACAAATAGCATGGAGGACAAGGGGAGATGGAGAGGAGAAGGGAGTTGAGGGAAATTGGAAGGGGAGGTGAACCATGAGAGACTATGGACTCTGAAAAACAATCTGAGGGGTTTTAATGGTGGGGGGGTGGAAGGTTGGGGGAACCAGGTGGTGGGTATTAGAGGGCACGGATTGCATGGAGCATGGAGTGTGGTGCAAAAACAATGAATACTGTTACTCTGAAAATAAATAAAAAAATAAAAAAATTAATTTTGGTTCAGGAGGAAGCTACTTCAGAATATTATAGTATATGACTGTTCTACAATGTCAAAGTAGAGATCACCACAGTGTATTCCTGATATCGTAGCCCTTGCGTAATTCCGTCATCATATAAGTAGAGTTTGTTTAAAAATGAGTTGTGAAGGGGTGCCTGGGTGGCTCAGTGGGTTAATGCCTCTACCTTCGGCTCAGGTCATGATCCCAGAGTCCTGGGATCAAGCCCCACATCAGCTCTCTGCTCAAAGGGGAGCCTGCTTCCTCCTCTCTCTCCGCCTGCTTCTCTGCCTACTTGTCATCTCTGTCTGTCAAATAAATAAATAAAATCTTTTAAAAAAATGAGTTGTGAATATTCCATAAAAATCAAAATTTAAAAAAATGACAGATGTCTACTGTTTCAGTTACTTTAATCATTTTTGGGCGATTTAAGTTTTTTTAATGTCTTCTTAAATAGAAATATTTATTAAAATATATTTTCTAGGAATTTGTCCTTGAATTTAAATTTTCAACATTACTGGCATTATTTATACTATTCTGTATTGACTATTAAATATTTGAAGTTTCTTACTGTGTCTCACTTTTAAATCTCTGTGTTGATTATTTGTGACTTTCTATTTTTCCCAATTAGTTATGCCAGTGGTTTGGGAACTTTTAGTAGACTTTTGAAAAACCAGTTTTTAGTTTCATTGATAATCTCTGTTGAATGCTTTTCATTCTTATCTCCCTAATTTCCGTTTTTATCTTCATTATTTATCCTACCTTTTTTCCCCCCTGTTCTTTTATCATACTTTGAGGATATTTATCTCATTAATTTTTAGACTTTATTTCTTTGTAATATGTGCATTAAATACTATAATTTTCTTTTTAATGTCATCTTTGCTGTGTCTCACAAGTTTGGATATGTAGTAATTTCATTATCATTCCTTTCAAAATAGATTCTAGTTTACATTATGTTTTCTCCTCTGATATATGGGTTTATTAGAAGAACTGTGTTTATTGATTTCCAAACATACAGGGCTTTTTGGTTATTATTGATCTTTAATTTGTGATTTAATTGCACTGTGGTGGAAGATGATGCAATGTGTGATTTTAGTGCTTTGAAATTTTTTGGGTTTAGCTTAACGGCCCAGAAGAGTACAATGTTTATGAATGTTTCATATATGCTAGAGAATAACATGTTCTCTCCAATTTTGGGTGTAGCATTTCATGTATATCTTTAGTTCATGTTTATTCCTTATGATGTTCTAGATCTCTACCCACTTTTTTGTTTGCTTAGTTTATCAAATGATAAACATTTAAAAATCTTCTGAATTTTCCTATTTCAACTTGTAGTCCTAATATTTTTTACTTTATATGTATTGTAGTTTTTATATGTAACCAAATTAAAAATTGTAGATTCCTAATGATTTGAACATTTTTTTTATTATGTTGTGACTTAATAAGAATTTTGTTAATAAGAATAAGAAAAACAACTTTTTTTTTGCTTGATACTAGTATAGCTACAATAACTTTCTTTTTGCATATTAGTTGCATGGTTTACCTTTCAAACTTTCTGTATACATATGCGTTAGATGTGCAAATATATTTATATGTTAATTGAACCCCATGCTTTTGCCTTTAACTAAAATATTTAGCCTACTTTATTTAATATTATTACTAATGCATTTTAACATATTTGGGTTTATAACTATAATTTATTTGTGCTATCTCTCCTGCACATTCTATGTTTTTCTTTCCTTTTTTTTTTGGTTCTTTTGTGTTGAAACTTTCATTTTTTTCCTTCTACAGGTTTATAAATTATACTTCTTTTAGTGCTTATCCTGGAAATTACAGCATGTATTTTTAACTTGTCAAAGTCAAACGTTAATCATTGCCTTCACCTTCTATCCTGACAATAGAAGGTCCCTAAAACATTTAATTTCCTTTATGCCTCTCCTGACTTAGCTTGGTACTGTTATATATTTTACTTCTCTGTTGGCATTTTTAAACTCTAAGACATTATAATTGTTTTATTTAGTATTTATTTAGAATTATTCCCATTTTTGCTATTTATTATCACACACCATTCTTTTTACGATCACTTTTCTTCTGCTTTCTTTTGTCTGTTAGGTTCCTTTGTCCATAAAGTTTCCTTTACTATGGTTTGCTGGGTCTAAATTCTCTGTCATTTTTTGTTCGTGGAGGAGACATCTGAAAATGCCTTTAATTCTCTCTCATTATTAAAAAATATTTTTGATAGGTATAGGATTTGGAGTTTGCAGTTATTTCTTTAAGCACATTATGAGTGTCTCTATAACTTGTCTATCCTTTGGTGTTTTAAGATGGATAAAAAAAATTATTCCTTTTTACCATCACATTTGGTTATTTCTTTGGCAGAGGGGGTAAAGAGATGATCTTAATAACTTAGCTCACTATTCTAGAAACTTCTATCTTCTGGTTGATATATTATATTGTATTTTATACATATATAACCTGTTTTATTCTGAAATGCACATAAGATAATTTTACTTTGTTTTGTTATTATGCACAAACAGCATTTGACAAAATCGAACATCTTTTTATGTTAAAAACTCTCAACAAACTGGGTATGGAAGGAATGCGCCTCAACATAATGAAGGTCATGTATAACAAGCCAGAGCTAATATCACACTTGTCAGTAAAAAGCTGTAAGCTTTTCTTCTAAGATCAGGAATGAGACAAGGGTGCCCACTCTTACCACTTTTATTAAACATACCACTGGAAGTCCTAGCCAGAACAATTAGGCAAGAAAAAGAAATAAAGTTTTTCAAATGAGAAAGGAAGAATTAAAAGTTTTTCTGTTCATAGATGGTACATTACATATAGAAAACTTCATAAAAAGACTTCACAAAAAACCTGTTAGATGTCACAAAAGACTTCACAGAGGCGCCTGGGTGGCTCAGTCACTAAGCGTCTGCCTTCCACTCAGGGCATGATCCCGGAGTCCTGGGATTGAGTCCCACATTGCGCTCCCTGCTGGTGGGAAGCCTGCTTCTCCCTTTCTCACTCCCACTGCTTGTGTTCACTCTCTCACTGTGTCTCTATCAAATAAATAAATTTTTTAAAAAATCTTTAAAAACAAAACAAAACACAGAGGATTTTACAAAAAATCTGTTATAACTAATAAATGAATTCAGTAACATGGCAGAGTATAAATGGCAGAATATAAAATCAAAATATAAAAATCAGTTGTGTTTTCATATGCAATAATAAAATATCAGTAAAAAAATTAAGAAAATAATGTCATTGAGGGACGCCTGGGTGGCTTATTTGGTCAAGCATCCAACTCTTGATTTCAGCTCAAATCATGATCTCAGGGGCCTGGGATCCAGCTGCATATTGGACTCCTTGCTCAGTGAAGAGTTAACTTCAGGATTCTCTCTCCCTTTGCCCCTCTCCCTACTTGCTCTTTCTCTCTCTCAAAAAAAAAATAAACCTTTAAAAAAAATTCCATTTATGATTTCATGAAAAAGAATAAAATACTCAGGTATAGATTTATATGTATCTTTCCTGATTTATTAACAGAGCTACATTTATTTTTAAAGATTTTTAAAAATTCCCCAAATTTTTTAGCAGATTTTTTGTGGGCCTTTCTTATTTTAAAGTCCTAAAGCTTGGGGTGCCTGGGTGGTTCAGTTGGTTAAGGGTCTAACTCTTGATTTTGACTCATGTCATGATCTGAGAGTCATGAAATCAAGCCCCATTTTGGGCTCCATGCTCAACAGGGAGTCTGCTTGAGATTCTCTCTCCCTCTGCCCTTTACCACCACCCACCATGCTCTTTCTCTCAAATAAATAAATAAATCTTTTAAAAAATCTCGAGACTTAAACCTATGCATCTATGCTGTTTTTCTACCATGACTAGTCTTCATAGCAACAAATAGGAAAAACATCAAAGACCGGGGTTGTAACAGGTTCTTTCAGGATTCGACTTATTTTACAATCATGGATGTGGAAATTTGGTAGCCAAGCAATGAAACAAAACTAATGGAAAAGTATTGGTGAACTAGGCTAAATAATCTCAGTATCAGCCATGGGATAACAGATGAGAGAGACCCAGGCATCCCTGGACAGAGGGTATGTGAAAACAACTTAAGTTCATTTCCCTATCTCTTATCAGGACACTTCTCCCCATTATTGTTCATAGATTCTGTTAAAAAATTCATCATGTCTTTCTGTAGCTTTTAGTGTTGCAAGATGACATTTAGAAATTGCTAAAAAAAAAAAAAAGAAATTGCTCAACCAATTAATAATGGGAGGGTTTGAAGGCAATGATCAGGCATTTGAGAATCTTCCTCTTATATAGCTCTAGTAATGAGAACAAAGGTTCTTAAATCAGAATGCCTGGGTTCATCCTAGGAGAGGTAACCATCAGTCTGTGACTTGGTTTCCTCATTTGTAGAATATGAGTAATAAGAGGATCCTCTGCAGAGTTGTTGTGAATATTAAATAAGTCCATACATAGAATGTGCTTTGAACTAAGCCCGTCCCTTAGTATGTGTTATGTGAATGTTCAAAGGAAATGGAGCTTTTCAATCCTCAGTGGAGGCGGAGTGAAGATATAAGCACTTCTGGGGGAGGTAGCACATTGAATGTGTTCCTATGAGTAGACCAGTTTTAGGAAGTTAGGTGCAATAAGGATAGAGGGCATTGGTTGCCTCATGGGTGGGAATGAGAAAGGAGTTTAGGACAAACGTACAGAGGTGCTGTTCTTAGCCTAATTGATATTTTTACTCCTGGTTTATTGCTTTTTTTCCTCCCACTCCTCTATCCCTCAGTTACATAGGCTGAATTCTCTTTCCTAGAAGCCAGTGAGTATACAGACTGATTTTTCTTTTAACCAAGGAATATATTAAGTAAGGTTGAACATGAATTGTTATTGTGCCACAAGGGGAAAAAAACTGATTCAATTTGATTCTCAAGTGTATTCCTACATTGAATAATAATGACATTATCATTTAATTATTTAGACATTAGCTTCATTCGCATGTGTAGTTTGGGATCATTTAGAAAAAAAACTGGAAAGAACAATATTCTGTTTTTATTGTAGAACCCCACTGTTAAATATCTTACAGGCTAATGTTTAATCGCATTTTTAGTCTTGCACAGTTCTTGATAATAATTAACCTGAAATAACTACTTCCTTACGTGAGTTGGGGACACATTTGCTTTTGTTTTTTCCTTTCTCAGGAAGTTAAATGGTTAAAACTTGCCAATCTAAATTGTCCATGAATAGCCATAAGAGGAAAAAGCCCATGAAACATGGAAATAGGAAGGTTTTGTATGTATTTCCCAATATAAACTTGAATATTTATTAAACATTTAAAGACTATATTTAAATGGATGTTTCTTTTTAATATCATATGACTAGAATATTAGGCTTGAAAACCTTAGACTCCACTATGAGGAGTTTATCTCTTGTTTGTGGTGACTAAAGTCAAGAAAATCAAATTATGAAGCCTCTCTACATTAAACATAACTTTGGTGAGCCATGTTGTAGGTCTACAACAGAGTTTATATATATATATATAAACTATATATATATATATATATATAAACTATATATATATATATAAAGTATGTTTGAAGTATGGCAGAGGCAATAAAAGATAAGAAACAAAAAATACTATATATAAAGAGATATATATAGTATATATATAAATGCTCCCAATAAGATGACATTTTATGGTAATGAGCAGGAATGTTTAATACTCCAGTGGGGAAGAAATTTAAAAATTTATAAGTAGTTATTTCAGGTTAATTATTATTATAGTATAAAAATACTATATATATATATATATATATATATATATATATATACTATAATAATAATTATATATATAGTATTTTTAGTTTCTTATCTTTTATTGCCTCTGCCATACTTCAAACATACTCAGTTCAGTTACTTAGGAGATGCTCTACTAGTTTTCCAATTAACTGTGACAAAAATCAATTAAAACATGTTTTGGAATTTTAAAAAATCAATGAATTAGCAAATACGTGTATTTATTGCGATGGGTTTTATTATTTTTTCAACCTTTTTTAGGGGGACTGGGGCAGAGGAAGATGGAGAGAGGCAATCCTAAGCGATCTCTGTGCCCTGCATGGAGATAGACTCAGGACTCCATCTCACAACCCTGAGATCATGACGTGAGCCAAAATCAAGAGGTAAATGCTAAACCGAATGAGCCACCCAGGAGCCACAATTTTTCCAAATTTTTAAATTTCTTCCCCACCAGTGTATTAAACATTCCTGCTCATTACCATAAAATGTTGTCTTATTGGGAGCGTTTACTTTTCTACCTCATTGTCAGATGGCCAAATAATTTGCTGGGCCAGTGGAATGTGAGAAGTGACAGAATTCCAGACCAAGCGGAAAATTTAAGAAGCATCATGTTTCTGCCAACTCTTGTGCTTTCCCACATATCACCTTGATATGATAAAGTAGCTTCTTCTTTTACTAAAGGGAGATATTTTTATGTAGGAAAAGGATGGGAGGTTACTTTTTCAATTTTAGTTGTTTTCCCTTACTTTTGATTCAAACTATGCCATTGGGTTAGTATTTTTAGACTATTATCTCAGAGAAGGCATACAGTTTCTATATAAATACACTTGTTGCCCATAACAATATAGTAGCTGATTGATTCTTGGATTGAACCTCACCAGATTCTGTCCCAAAACACATTTCTAGAAGACAATATAAATGTTGCCCTTACTTCAGGTTCTGTCCTAAATCAACTCAACCTCTTTGTTGAAGGCTCCCTGATCACACCTGCCAACACCAGTTTCTCCACTATGCTACTTCTTCCATATTGTACATTGGTCTCATTGAATTGGTGTGTTTTGAGGGTGAGTGATGGTGTCATACAGCACCTCCATGTTCACTGAATACATAAGTCTATCGGAGGACAGTGTGCATTGATGAGTAAAGTAGATCACGTGGAGTTTAGTATGTGAGGTATCAGCTGGCTTTAGTTATACTCCCATTGATTCTTATCTGTCTCACAGGAAACTCCTTGAGGACAGTCATCATGTCACTCCATTATTTTTTCCCACAGCACTAGGCACACACAATTGTGGTTCAGCAAGTGCCCATTGAATATAATCTAACTGAGCTCAATAGGTAGGATAACAAAAAGACTTTTTTGAGTCAGACTTCACTCATTTGGAATTGAAACATAAATCCTCAGAATCACTAATTTAAGCCTCATCACCTTAGTGTTCCGGACAATTTATATTACCAAAATCCATGAATGAGCTGCTGAACTCTTATTTTGTGAACAAATTTAAAGAGTTGAGGAAACAAAGATTTAAGCATTTTTGTTACTCATTCACACTAATAGTGTATGCTGGTTGGAGTTGACCTGGGAGAGATACAAGTGTTGCCATTAGGGTGGAGTATTGTGGCCATGATCACCCCATTCTATAGCACAGATGTGCTACAGTACCTGGGTTGCAGGTGTTGTAATGCAAATTTCCAGCAAACACCTAGGACTATAGAGGGGAGCCTGGCTGGCTCAGTGGGTGGAGCATGGGACTTTTGATCTCTGAGTTGTGAGTTTTGAGTTCCAAGTTGCATGTGGAGATTACTTAAAAATAAAATCTTTAAAACAAAACAAAACAAAACAAAAACCTCAGAAGAGTGTTGGGATCAGTGCGTGGGACAAAACATGCTATCTTTCACCAGATAGACAGTTTGAATCTCAGTTCTAGTACTTAATGCTTATTTGCTGAGCAGTTTAGATAAATCACATAAACTGTCTAAATCTTGGTTGCCCCATTTATCAAATGGGAACAAATGCCTACTTCAAAGGCTTCTGGAATGTTAGGGATAAGGAGGTGAGTTGCCTAGGGCAATGGCTGACTCAGGGATGGACTGTAATACATGTTAATCTTTGTTGTTATTCACACCTTCAGTCCCTAACCCAATACCTGGTATATCATAAATGCTAAATCAAGTTAGCTTCAGTAAATGGACTCTCTTGGACTCATTAACCAGTTTCTGTTGTAATGACAGGAAAAGAAAGCTCTATAAAACATGGAGAGATTTTATGAATTAGAAGAGGTGAAAAAGACTTTGTCCTTGTAGCTGTGTATGGAACTATGGCTATATAGTATAATTCGTGTCAATAGTTAATATTAAGTATCTACATCTGATTAGCACTGAGAGCACTTTTTCATGTACCACAGAAGATTTAAAAACAATATGGATAGAACTGGTGTCGAACATGGGAAAAAATTTGCCACCTCTATTGCGGAATTAGAAAGATGGTGAACAAGCTTCTGAATCAGAAGTACCTGATGTCCTGGTATGTAAAAAAAAAGTTATCAAAAACCCATCCCTATATTGTTAATTACTACTTACCATGACAGTGGCACACATTGTGTAGCACTTGAACCCAGGTAAGTAAGAAGAAATTATCCGCACTTTGTAGATGATTGTATAATTGGAAGTTTATGATGCCAGGAAACAACTCTTCTAGTACAGAGCTCCTTCCTCTGTGGGCTTACTAAGTCTTCTACTAATAATAGAGATCTAGAGAGGAAGGTATAACTTCTTATTGTGATAGATGAGAGCCAAGTCCCCAAAGAATGGTAAATCAGTAGCTCGTAATGTCAGGGGTCTGGGAGGGGGAGAGAATACTCTAAGGCAAATCCTTCAACCTTAACACTTTGATATTTTCACTGGGTAACTTTTTTGTTGTAGGGGCTATCTGTGTACTGTAATATAATCAGCTGCTTTCTTTGCCTTTACCCATTCGATGCCCATAACACTCCCTCAGTAGGGACAATAGGAAATGTCTCCAGACATTACCAAATATCCCTTATGAAGAAGGGGCAAATCAGCCTGGTTGGGAACCAGTCCTCTAGGAAAAAGACAAAAAATAAACTTCACCTACTTTACAGTTTTCATCATGACTAAATATAAGCAGAAGTTATGGTATCTGAACCAGAAGTTATTATTTTTCAAAGATGCAGGTGCAACCCTGCTTCTTAGTAGTTTAGTTGGTGCTGAAAGCAGGAGAAAACAGTGGGGATTGGTGAGACACTTTTCCTCCAGGAGAAGATAAGTCTGGTCTCACAGAGAGAAATCTGCTAGTATTCCAGGGCATAAGGCCAAGTAAGATTATTCACTGAAACATAAAGAGGGAGCAGGAGGGAGAATTGTCCATCTGAAATGTATCCAGGGTGTGCTAACCACACATTTTCTTTCCTGTAATATGCTGTATAATAACCATGGGTGGTGCCACTCTGTGTTTCTGACTCCAAAACACCTTGGAGCCTTTCTCAACAGCAGAACCACTCTACTTTAATATTAAAAGGGTGCATTGGGGGAGTATACAAGGTTATGAGTCTTGAGACCTATGATTTGACACTTTGTCAGTCACTAGCCACTAGTGTGTAACCTCAGGCAAGGTGTTTCACCTCTCCGGATCTAGGTTTCTATATCTGAAAATGAGATTAATTTCAACATCTCCACGCTTTAAAATTGTATGGTTTTCTTTCTCTTATGACCACAACTAAGTCACTGCTATTACTGCCAGCTAGTATGAATGTATGATTATTCTACCAAGCACATCACCAGAAGTAATATGGTAATATTGGTGGTATCATTCTTGTAAAGTTAAAAAAAAAGTTCTAATGAAGCAGATTAAGGCTACTTACAATATATGCATCCTTGGGCTCAGGAAGACTAGGGAGGAAATGATCTACTTGGATATGAGAAATGAAGTAGCCAGGGCATTGAAATCCATAACTCACCATGGTTAATGAATCTTCCTCTCCCTAACCCAGTACCCCAGGCAAAAGATAGGCATTGGTACCTATTAAATAAGAGCTAGGAGAAAAGGAATTACAGTCAAAACCCTCTTAAGACATTTTCAAAGGAGCAGCCATTAAAGCTTCTAAACCAGGAAATCATCCTTGGATAGAAATGGAAAATCACAGGTACGCTGCCATGCAAATGTTGTCATTTAATAAATACTATTGGATGAGGAGGATGATAAGAATAAATGCATGCTGGAGGCAAAAGTGAGAAGCAGGAACCTTTTAAAGGGTGGTTAATTTTTTTTTCCCCCACAAACTGAGTTTGTACTAGTGGAAATGTTCTATCACCTGGAGATGGAGATTCTTTTTCTTTTTTTTTAAGATTTTATTTATTTACTTGAGAGAGAGATAGTGAGAGAGAGCATGAATGAGGAGAAGGTCAGAGAGAGAAGCAGACTCCCCATGGAGCTGGGAGTCCGATGCGGGACTTGATCCCGGGACTCCAGGATCATGACCTGAGCCGAAGGCAGTCGTCCAACCAACTGAGCCACCCAGGCGTCCCTGGAGATGGAGATTCTTAATGGACTGATTTCTCTCACCCCAAATTTAGGCTTTGGTGGTCATTGTAGCCACACAGATGTAAGGGGCACTTTTTCCATTTGGGGAGATGGAGGGGAAGGATTATCACTTTCATAGTCAGATGCACTCTTTGAAAGGGAAAGGCAAGACCTCCTTTTCCTCATCTGTTGCTAGTTTCCCAGTGGATGCCAGCCCCCTCCTCTGCAGCAGCATCACTGAAGATATGCAGGCAGGCAGCAACCACATTAATGATCTAATTGGATTATTGATTGATTAAGGAAGCAGTGAGAGATGGTGCCATAGAGAAAGTTTAGCTTTTAAAGTAAATATTGTAATACCGAAGTCTCTAAGAGAATTTGGAATCAGTGAAATTTGTTTGGGGACCTTTACTACTCTCTCAGTGGAAGCATAGATATGGTGAGCATTGGCATTCTCTGCCGCATCTCGCCTGCTGCTCAGCAGGTTCCTATTTGCCTCCTGCAGACCAAAGTCCCATCAGGCACTGCTTGTGTCTTCACATTCAGGACCTCTAGGCATCCAGTCAGAATATAATGATCTAACAACAAAAAAGGCAAATTATCCACACTCCTTCTTCACTTAGTAGGAAATGGAGGAGCAGGGATAGGTTGATTGGACTACATCTGTCTCAGGCTGGCTTCCTGGAAAGCAGATGCAGACAGAAGTTGCCTGCAGGAGGTTTGTCAGGAAGTGCTGTTGTGAACCCCACCTGAGGAAAGGAAGGGAAGGAAGCAACACATTCCTCAGCCAGTTGCATGATGTAGCTGGGGTGGCCCTTTAGGATTGCCCCAAGGTAGGGCAAGGAGGCTGGGCTTTTATAGTTCAGGTGGATCGGTTATTGGATTTGGATATCTCTGGAAAGGGGCATGGCCTTAGACAAAGTGAGAGGCAACTTTCTTTAGCTGAGACAATAACAAGTGTTGTCTGAGGGCTCTTGGTGGTACAGTTGATTAAGCATCTACTCTTGGTTTCTGCTCAGGTCATGAACTCAGGGTTCTGATCCAGCCCTGAGGCTGATCCAGCCTTCAGCAGGGTGTCTGCCTTCCCTCTCTGCCCCTCCTCCTTCCTCTCTCTCTCTCTCTCTAAAATAAATAAGTCTTAAAAAAAAAAAAAAAAGGTGTCATTCAGGGGCTCTATTTGGCACTCTGAGCAACTGGGAAATCAAATCCTTTAGTCCTTTAGTGGGATACAGGAGGTGCATCATAGTAACTGCTACAAAATATCATTCAGAAAAAGGAACAACACAACAGTCATTGTTTGTACTAGCACTTGGAATCCTGGGAAATTTCTTTTCCCTGTAAGAGAAGAAGGTACCTGATGAGATTTCTGGAAGAACTTCTTCCCATTTGTTTCAGTGGCTCTGCCTTCTAGGGAAGTTTTGCTTTATTATCTTCTACACGTGGATATGAAGTGGGTGGATGGTGTGGCATCATTTTTTCCCTGGGGCTGTGCATATTTTAGATGTATTCCATTTCTGAAAATTTGGAGGGCCAAAAGACTGATTTAAATCTTGAGTAGTGACTTTAAAAATCAGGATTAATGGTTTCTTTGACAATGCAGTTTATTTAAAAACTTTATAGACCTCTGATCTATTTGTTTCCAGTCAATTTCATGTAAAAATCATACCAGATTTATTTTCCAGACATCATCCCCAAATTTGCTTTATTTGCTTCTTTATTCCCATGCATCTCTTTTCTCTTAATTTAATGGTGGTTACCTTGAAAGTATCTGGCTTTGCCCAAGGTTGAATATTAGGAGTCTTTACTTGTCTATCAATCTTACTTTTATACTTCTTGAGGTCTAGAAAAAGTCATTTTGTCTGAAGCTTTAAAATAATGAATTTCATTCTCTATTTTGGGACAATTTTCCAGAAGCTTATCACTTTCTTCAAATACTTTGCCAAACACAACCAATAGTAGCCAACACACACCATCACTATGTTTCCTTCCAACCAGCCCCCTGAAGAGTTGCCACCTCAGTAGACACATGGTCTCCTTCTCACATTATTTCAAGTGACAGGCTGACCAAACAGTTTACCACTGTGTATTATAGGTCAACAGTTCATTGTATCTTTTTTTTTTTTTCTTTTTGCCATGTATTTCACATACTTGAGATACTGGGTTTTGCAGCATCCTATTTCAAGCCACCAATTTTTATCAGTGTCATACATTAACAGTTTACCAATTTACCAGTTGTTGTAATAGTTTAACACTATAATAAACAACCCACAAATTCCAGTACTTAACATTTTTATAGTGTCTAGCTCATTCATATCACATCCATTGTATGCCAGGTTACTCTCATCCATGCACTGATTCAGATCTTTTGAATCTGCGTCCTTTTATCTTTCGTTACTAATATCCTTAACATATGGCTTCTAAGATTTTCTAGGAAGAGAAAGAAAACAGAGGGTGAAGCATGGGAGATTCAAGAAGTGGGTGTTAAGCTGGAAAACACCAGATATCACTTCTGCCCATATTATGTTGTCCATAAGTCATTCAAATGCTTCATTTAACTTCAAAATACATTTTAGTATATATCTTGGGTGAAGAGCAGAAAGAGTGTTGATGAGCAGCCATCCTTTGCTCCTGGTGGGCTGGAACAAGAGGTCAAACCAAATTGTGAAGGGCCTTGTATTACCCTCTTATGGAAATTGGACAGTAACCTTAAAAAAATGATTTAAGGTAAGTGACTGAAAGAAAGGGAAAAATAAAGTTGGGTGGTGATATACAAGATAGGAGGATCTAACAATGCAAACTAAGGAGGGATATTAACAGAGGTAATGAAGAGTCTTCTTAAGACTTCCAAGACTTCCATGAGTGATGTCTTGGAAGTTAAGGGAGGAGAGTTTTCACAGAAGTTTAAAGTGTCAAATGCTACAGAGTAGCCAAAATGATGGGATAGTGAAAGGACAGAAAATACCAAGTATTAAAAATTTGGGGGACCAGCTAGAGATTGATACATACCCTTTGGAAAACTGTATCTGCTAAAGATGAAAAATATATATTTGTATGTGATACAAGAGGTTTTTGGATATCTATAGTAAAAGCTCTGTCATATCCAAGAATTGGAAATGGCTCAAAAGTCCATCCAAAGCAGTATAGTACAGATAAGTTGTGATATGTTTATACATTGGAATATTATATTATCATAAACATAAACATTATGCATAAATATCACAGTGCTGACAAAAGGAAACCAAACAGAAAATGTATATCCATCATTACTCTATTTACATAAGGTTTAAAATAGGCTAACTTAATCTACAGGATTAGAAATTAGGATGTTGGTTACCCATAATGGCTAGGTATGACTGGAAGGGGACAGAAGAGTTCTTTTTAAGCTCTGTTTGGTTAATGGTTACATAGTGTGCTAGATAATAATGGCTCCCTAAAGGTATAGCTATAGCCTAATCCCTGGAATCTATGAATAAGTTAACTTACATGGCAAAAAGGATTTTGCATATATGATTGATTTAAGCATCTTGAGATTGAAAGATTAGCCTGGATTATATTTTAGAGAGAGAGGGAGAGAGAGACAGAGTGGGAAGGAAAAAGAGAACTTAGGTAACACTTCAGTAAAAATTTACATTAAGAAAAGGATGGAACAGGAGAATTATCTTTGGGTTTCACAGGAAGTAATTTACAACCCTATGTAGAGTAGTGGAGGTAAGAGCAAGGTTGTAATGGCTTGGAAGGCAAAAGAAGCTGAGGAAGTAGAGAAATGGATATGGATACTTCTTTTAGAAGCTTATCAGTTATGGTAAAGAAAAAGTTATGGTTGTAGTTGGAAGGAGTGAGGTAGGGTGCATTGGAGTAGTGTTAAGGGAAGAGTTTTGTTTAGGCTGAAAGAGCCATAAGCAATTTTTTAAGTGGAGGGGAAGTAACCAGAGAAGCTATAGGAAAGAATGCTCAAATAGCAGAGATGGAAATACTCCATATTACTTCCTTTTTTATCCCCCCTGTAAGTAAGAGGAGAAATGAAAAATAAACACATAAAAGAACACCTGGAGATTTTATGCATATTAGAAGGTAAGTGTCCCTTCCTCTGCTCCCTTAAGGTAGGAGGCACAGAGCTAAGCTCTTCTGTTTATTTTTGTGTCAGTTAGCTATTGCTGTGTAATAACAATCCAAAAATTGGTGTTTTATGTTGAAAATAATTTATTTAGCTCATGTGCTTTTAGGTTAGTTGGGTGGTTCTTTTAGTCTCAGTTGACTAGGTTGATTTTTTTCTTTTTTTTTTTAATTTATTTTTTATTTTCAGCATAACAGTATTCATTATTTTTGCACTACACAGTGCTCCATGCAATCCGTGCCCTCTATAATACCACCTGGTACCCCAACCTCCCACCCCCCGCCCCTTGAAAACCCTCAGATTGTTTTTCAGAGTCCATAGTCTCTCATGGGAGACTCTATTATGTTGTCCATAAGTCATTCAAATGCTTCATTTAACTTCAAAATACATTTTAGTATATATCTTGGGTGAAGAGCAGAAAGAGTGTTGATGAGCAGCCATCCTTTGCTCCTGGTGGGCTGGAACAAGAGGTCAAACCAAATTGTGAAGGGCCTTGTATTACCCAAGCTTGGACTTGGTTGATTTCTGCTGTTTTTCTCATTTGTGTGCAATCAGTTAATGACTCACCTGTCTAAGATGGCCCTACGAGGGTGATTTGAATCCATTCCCTACTGTCTTTTATCCACCAGTAGGATAGCTTCAGTTTATCTCACATAGACTCAGGATCTCAAGAGATCAAACAGAAGTATGCAAGATATCTTTAGACATATGCTTGTATCTGACATCTATCACTGCCACCTCATCCTTTTGGCCACATCAAGTCACAAAAAAAGTCTGAATTCAAGGACTGGAGGAATAAATTCAGCATCCTGATGGGTAGAACTACAAAGTCACATTGCAAGAGGCCTGGACACAGGGAAAGAAATACTTGGGCCATTTTTGCAATCAATATACTAAAATGCTCTTTGCAAGTCATGGAGTTATAATGAAAGACAGCATTTGTAAGATATGTTTCCATGTTTATTTAACTCTAGCTTTGTTGTTACTCTGACATCATTCTTTCAGAGGCTGCCTTTTGTCCATAGGACAGGCTTTTTGGGCTGCTGGACAGTGAAGATTTCAGTTGACTGATGGTAGAGTGGTTGCCTGAGGTGTCCAGAAACTATTGATTCAATGTTCTGTAAGACTATGTTTTTATACCACTCTCAGTTATAGAAGGAGGGAATTTTATTCATTAGTAGCATAGATATGTAACAAATACAATATTCAAGTCTAGATTTATCAGAAGATAATTCAAATTATCTCACTTAACAGATTCCGGATCTGTTTAAATTCACTGAAAATCTGGATCAAATATTAGCTTTCCTATTACAGGGATATCAAATTTCAGATATGCTTCATTATGACTCAATTTCTTGGCACATGCTAAAAAGCACCCCAGTGATCTAGAGCAAATGAATGTGAAACATATCACAGACCATGCTTTCGGTCAAAATGTCCCTGCTTCCTCCTTACATTCTCACTTTATTTTTTTCCTGCATAGGATATACCCCATATTGATATTCAATACAGATACTGAGCATGCAATTTATTATGTCAAACTGAAAAATGCCTGTGGTAATACAGGTTTTTATAGCTCTGGTTTTCTCCAGCTCAAATTGCTTTGAGTATCTATGTGTCGGCAGAAAGTTCGAAGTAGGATGAATACAGAAACCATGAGTGGACAAAAGACACCTTTAGAAACTACAAACCAGCAACCGGAAAGCCTTTTAGCTGTAAGTCAGCAGACTTTTATGTCAAGCTTGGCTGACTAATTATTGCTTATAATTTGCATTAGGATTAATTAACTAATTAGAGAGGAATGTCTGAAGGCAAAGTTATGGCTCTGCTTGTCAAGCTGAGGACTTTAATTATTCTGATATTTTTAATTATAATCAGCTGCTGAATGAGTATTACATTGTCAGCTACTATCACTGAAACTAAGCTTGGGCAAAGGAGCTGGAGGAATTATGGGTCGCCACTGTTCCTTTCCCCAGTGACAGAAAAGTATGACCCAAACGCTCACAGTAGGAAAACCTTCTAAGAGCAGTGATCTTTAAAACTGCACACAGAACTGAGTAAACCACAGTAATTCAGGTTGGTTTGCCAATTACAGACTGTAGTAGAAACTTCTCCTAAGCAGAGTGAGGAAATCAGCCTTGTGCCCATGTCTGATTGTAGCTGGCAAGGAGCCTTGTGAGGTGATCCTACTAATAGACTGGGCTTAGCCAACAACTTGCTGTTTTTTTATGAAACATGGTATCAGCTTCCTGGAGCCCTCTATAAACTATTTGATGTAAAACTGAGTATCAAAGACTTTCTTCTTTTTCTCTGAGTGGCAGATTAGGAGAATGAGTATGCATATCCTCAAAACTGCTTTGACTGTTCCAAAGAAAGTTATTAACTAAATGTGCCAAGCACATAGTACATACTCAGTAAAAATTTATTGAATGAACTATGATATATAATCCACAGGAACTAGTGAATAAAGACTTGATAACACAGCAGCTAACTTCACAAGATATTTGGTAATTTTTGCCTGAATATTAGAAATAAAAATCCTAGATACTACTTTTATTATTTTTTAAAAGATTTTATTTATTTATTTGACAGAGAGAGAGAGATCACAAGTAGACAGGGAGGCAGGCAGAGAGAGAGAGGGAAGCAGGCTCCATGCTGAGCGAGAGCCCTATGGAAGACTCTATATCAGGACCCTGAGATCATGACCTGAGCCGAAGGCAGCGGCTTAACCCACTGAGCCACCCAGGCACCCCTAGATACTACTTTTAAATAATAGAAACAGTAGAGAAAAAGGCCTTCAAATGATTCATAGAAAGATAAAACATGCTTGCTAACTTTTTCATGATGGTTGAAGAGCTAAAAAGTTCTCTGTTCTTGTCAAATAATTACAACAAAGAAACTCTAAGCTTAAGTGGTGTTAAAGGTTCCGAATGACTTACAAATTGGCAAAGGCCTGCAGATTTAATGTCAAGGCACAACACAAATGTTGTGCTGATTTCTTTTCTTTTTAAAGATGCCCAGGAGTGAATTCACAGATTCTCAATCACACAGACACTCTATGAGAATCAGCAGTGTTTTCTTTGAGACCATAGTTTGGAAATGGGGGTACTCTATTAGTTTTTTATTATCACAGAAATGCTTTGCATTTAGCAGTCTCTGTTTTTTACTTTTATGTGGAGTTGAGTGTATAAGGAGACATGGCCATTCATAAAATCATAGCCTTGTAAAGACCTGAAGGAGATCTTTGAGATGGGTAGGACTCTGTGTAGTGTTTAAGATCATAAGAGCTCTTATTTATTTATTTAACAAGCACTTGCAGAATCAGTAATTTGTACCAGGCACCATCTGAAGCACTCTCAAATGATCCTAAAAGAAACCCTCTGTATTACTGAGGCACAAAGGTTAAGGAACTTGCTCAAAGTAACCAGCCAGTCTGTGGTGGGGCTGGGAATTGAGCTTGGGCTCAAGAAGCCATGCTCAACATGATTGGGATACCCTCCCTCACTTGGTGTGAATTGCATCCTGATCTCTCATAATATTCTGTGTTCTTATCTTCTAGTGAGGAGTAATAATACTACTTACATCATAATGTTGTTGGGAGGATTCAGTGGTGTAAAATCTATAGAGCATCTCTCATATCTGAAAGATGGTACATGCTTCATATATGTACTATTTAGGTAGCTATTAGGTCCAAATTCCCAGTTTTGCACACAGAGGAACCAAGGACCAGAGGTTAAGTGATTTGCCCAGAATTACTACATCAGCTAAGAGAAGAATATTTGGCATCTGATTCTCAGTCTAGGCTCTTTCCAGTGTCTGCATCATGCTTCTCAGAGTGATGAACTTGTCTCCCAATTTGTTGAAGACTTTCCCAGTTTTATCACCAATAACCATGTGTCTCGAGAGACCCCTCAGACTCCCTAGAAATTGATCACCCTACTTCTCATGCAATTGTATTTTGCAGAGGACAAGTCATCTTGTCCCTCTCCCTGACATTTGACTTTTTGGTAAGCTATTCCCTGGGCTCAAAGGGCATATGCAACTTTTATTCCCTTTACACTATAAATGAGAAAGCTATATATAATAACAGGCATATATTTTTAATGCCTTGAAAAAATGTATTTGGCTGATTTTATCACTGTTTTTATCAAGTGTTCTTGTGACACCTAAACAAATAAAATATCATAAAAGCTATGGCACCATGATAGTGCTTTAGCATACATTGCTTCACATTTTCAGAAACAATTTTAGACCCATGGTTTCATTTGGCTTTGTTTACTATTTTGAATATTCTGACTCCATTTTGAAAATGGAGAAATGGGGGCTCAGATCATTATGACTTAGGTATGACTTACTCAGAGCTGAATGTTCTTTTTGCTACGCTGTAATAACACATGGTAGGATCTTATAATAAGGGATAATTCTGCTGAATAAGCAGAGACAGAACAAGAGTAAGGTGCTTAGCTTGGTGCAAACTTAAGAAGGCAGCAAAAAACTCAGTAATCAAGATAAAGAATATTCTAGTGTAATACTTGAAGAAACCAATATGGGCTATGGACATCGTCTCAGCACTCTCCCTCTGCCTTGCTCCAGCTCACTGGTATAATTCAGGAAAGAGCTTATTCATTTGTCTGGAGCTCTGATTTTTGTGACTGCCACCCAGGGGGAGCCTCTAGGTCCCCTGACTTTGGTGGACACTAGGGCTTACAACTGTAGTTGTGTAGAACAGTTTGTATTTGCATACTTTTAAAACCTGAAGACTGAGTGCCCGGCTAGCTCAATCAGTAGAGCATGAGACTCTTAAAACCTGATGCCTGAGGTCTGGCTTTCAGTCAGCCTGAATCTAAGTATTGAGATCCTTCTCTTTGGGACACTGACAAGTCTCGGTACATTCTCAGTGGTGGGGAGCTGTTAACAATATAATAAACTTGGGGGAAGCACAAAATTATGAGAGACACCAAGAACTGAGGCAGGATTGAACAACAAGTTTCATCTCCTATAAAATGCCATTCCTTCAAGATTGGAAGAGGTGGTTGTTTCATCTACAGTATAGAAACCAACACGGAATCAAGCACAGTTTCCAGATTAAAGAATGGTAAAACCTCAGGAGAAAACACACTTTAATCAAGGAGAGATAAGTAGTTTACCTGATGAAGAGTTCAAAGTAATGGTCAGAAAGAGGCCCATAGAACTAGGAAGAAGAATGGATAAACACAGGGAGAACTTCAATAAAGAGAGAAAATGTAAGAAAGCACCAAACAGAAGTCACAGAGCTGAAGAATACAATAACTGAACTAAAAAATATGGTAGAGGGTTTCAACAGCAAATGAGATGAAGCAGAAGAAAGGATAAGTCAACTCAAAGACAAGGCAGTGGATACTCACCCAAGCAGCAGGAAAAAAAGAGAGAAGGAATGAAGAAATGATGAAGAGAGCTTAAATGAACTTATAAGACAACATCAAACAGACAAATATTTGCACTAAGGGAGTAATTTAAGAAGAACAGAGAGAAAGGGGTAGAAATCTTCTTTGAACAAATAATGACTGAAAACTTCCCTAACCTCTGGAAGGAAGCAGACTTCCAGATTCAGGAAGCCTGGAAAGTCTTAAATAAGAAGGACACAAAGAGACCTACAACACTCATTATAATTAAAATTTTGAAAGCTAAAGACAAGGAGAAAATATGAAGAGGAGCAAGAGAAAAGTTAACTTGTCATATACAGGGAAACTCTATCAGACTGTCTGCAGATCTTATAGCAGAAATGTTGCTCACCAGAAAAGAGTAGTATGATATATTCTAGTGTTGAAAAAAAACAACAAAAAAACAACAAAAAACCCTTTCAACTGAGAATACTCTACCTGGCAAAGTTATCATTTAAAAGTGAAGGAGAGGGACGCCTGGGTGGCTCAGTTGGTTAAGCAGCTGCCTTCGGCTCAGGTCATGATCCCAGCGTCCTGGGATCAAGTCCCACATCGGGCTCCTTGCTCCGCAGAGAGCCTGCTTCTCCCTCTGACTCTGCCTTCCACTCTGCCTATGCTTGCTCTCGCTTGCTCTCTCTCTGACAAATAAATAATAAATAAAATCTTTAAAAAAAAAATAAAAGTGAAGGAGAAACTAAGTTTTTTAGATAAGCAAAAGCTAACAGAGTTCATCACCATTACACCAGCTATACAAATGTTAAGGGAATTTCTTTATGCTAAAAAGAAAAGAGCTAATTAGTAACAAGAACACATATGAAAGAATAAATCTCAATGGAAAAGTAAATATATGATAATAACATAAGCTAGTATGAAGGTTAAAAGACAAAAATGGTAAAATAACTATGATCACAGTAATTAGTTAAGGGAAGCACAGGATAAAAAGATGTAAAATATGACATCAAAAACATAAAACAGAGGGGGGCATGAGCAATATTAAGCTTTATCTTGGTATCAAACTTAAGTTGTTATCCACCTAAAATAGACTGTTATAAATTGTTCCATATAAACTTCATGGTAACTGCAAAGCAAAAATTTATAGCAAATACACAAAAGATAAAGAGAAAAGAATATAAATATATCATTAAAGAAAGTCTTCAAAGCACAAAGGAAGAGAGAAGAAGAAAGGGACAGAGGAACTACAGAAACAGCTAGAAAACAATCAAAATAGCAAAAAACATGTATCTATCAGTAATTACCTTAAATGTAAATGGGCTAAATGATTCAATCAAAAGACATGGAGTGGCTGAGTGGATACAAAAACAAGACTTTCTTATATATGCTGCCTATAAGAGATTCACTTTAGATGTAAGAACATGCACAGACTTAAAGTAAAGGGATGGAAAAATATATTCCATGCAAATGGAAACTGAAAGGAAGATGAAGTAGTTATGCTTGTATCAGTCAAAATAGACTTTAAAACAAAGACTGTAAAAAGAAAAAAATACGACTGTTACATAATGATACGGGAGTCAGTCCAACAAGAAGATATAACATTTGTGAATATCTACAAACCTAACACAGGAGCACCTAAATATATAAAACAAATATTAACAGACCTCAAGGGAGAACTACAGAGCAATTCAATAATAGTGGGATAGTTTAATAGCCCACTTATAACAATGGATAGATCATCCAGACAGAAAATCAATAAGGAAACATTGGCCTTAAATGACACTTTAGAACAGATGGACTTAGCAGATATTTAAAGAATATTCCATCCCAAAGCAACAGAAAACACATTCTTAAGTACACAGGAACATTTTCCAAGATAGATAATATGTTAGGTGACAAAAAAAAGTCTTAATACAATTAAGAGGATTGAAATCATATGAAGCATCTTGTCCAACCCCCCAGGTATGAATCTAGAAATTAATTACATACAGAAAACTGGAAAACTATCAAATATGTGGAGATTAAACAATATGCTATTGCACAACCAATGGGTCAAAGAAGAAATTAAGAGAGCAGTAAAAAAAAAACAAAAAAACAAAAAAACAAAAAACCTTGAGACAAATGAAAAAGGAAATGAACATTCCAAAATTGGAATGAAGGAAAGATGAAGGAAAAGCAGTTCTAAGAGGGACGTTCTTAGCAATCAATGACTACCTCAAAAATAAAAATCTCAAACAACCTAACTTTACACTTCAAGGAACGAGAAAAAGAACAAAGCCCAAAGTTAGTAGAGAAGGAAGGAAATAACAAAGATTAGAGCCAATTGAACAAAATGGGTACTAAAAAGAAAATGGAAAGTTCAAATGAAACTAGATCTGGCTCTTTGAAAATATAAACAAAATTGAGAATTTTTTAGTTGACTCACCAGGAATGAATGAATGAATGAATGAATGAATAAAACCAGACATGAAAGAGGTGTTATAGCTGCAATACAAAGGATCATTAAGAGACTACTAGTAACAGTTATACACCAACAAATTGGACAACCTAGAAGAAATGGATAAATTCCTAGAAATGTATAACCCATCAAGACTAAATCATGATGCAACAGAATAGACTGATGACTAGTGAGGATAGTGAATCAGTAGTAAAAACCTCCTAACAAAGTCCTGGAACAGAAGCTTCCACTGATAAATTCTACCAAACTTTCAAAGAAGACCTAATATCAATTCTTCTCAAACTATTCTGAAAAATAAAAGGGGAGGGAACTTTTCCAAATTGATTTTACAAGACCAACACTACCCATTACCCTGATACCAAAACCAGATAAGGATGCCACAAAAGAAGAAAATTCTACCTTGGTATCCTTGATAAAGATAGATGCAAAAATCCTCAACAAGGTATTAGCAAACTGAAATCAATAATATAAGGATCAGACACCATGATCAAGTGGGATTTATTTTAGGAGTGCCAGTATGGTTCAAAAGCCACAAATCAGTCAATATACACCACATTCACAAAATAAAAGATAAAAATCTTATGATCATTTCAATAGGTGCAGAAAAAGCATTTAACAAAATTAAACATCTATTTATGATAAAAACTCTCAACAAAGTGGGTGTAGAGGGAACATAGCTTGACACAATAGAGTCCATGTATGACAAGCCCACAGCTAACATCATACTCAAGAGCAAAGAGCAGAAAACTTTTCCTTTAAGATCAGGAACAAGACAAGGATTCTCATTCTCACCATCTTTATTCAACATAGTATTGAAAATTCTAGCCAGAGAAATTAGACAAGAAAAAGAAATAAAAATTTTCCAAATTAGAAAGGAAGAAGTAGAAGTTTTTCTATTTGCAGGTGGCATGATACTACACATAGAAAATTCTAAAGACTCCATCAAAAAATCTTTAGAAATAGTAAATGAATTTAGTAAACTTGCAGGATACAAAATCAGTATACAAAACAAAAATCTGTGGCATTTCTGGACATTAATATTATGAAGTATGATAAAGAGAAATGAATAAATAATTTCATTTAAAATTGCATCAAAAAAATAAAATGCCTTGGAATATATTTAACCAAGGAAGTCGAAAACCTATTTATTGATAACTACAAGACGTTAATGACAGAAATTGAAGAAGGCACAAATAAATGGAAAGATATTCCCTGCTCATGGATTAGAATAATTAATATTGTTAAAATGTTCATAATATCCAAAACAATATACATATTGATTGCAACCGCTATCAAAATTCCAATGGCATTGTGAAAATGTCTATGTTACCTAAAGCAATCTACATATTTAATGCAATTCCTATCAAAGTACCATCCATCTTTTTCAAAGAAATGGAACAAATAATTCTAAAATTTATATGGAACCAGAAAAGACCTCGAATAGCCAAAGGGATATTGAAAAAGAAAGCCAACGATGGTGGCATCACAATTCCGGACTTCAAGCTCTATTACAAAGCTGTCATCATCAAGACAGCATGGTACTGGCACAAAAACAGACACATAGATCAATGGAACAGAATAGAGAGCCCAGAAATAGACCCTCAAATCTATGGTCAACTAATCTTCGACAAAGCAGGAAAGAATGTCCAATGGAAAAAAGACAGCCTTTTCAATAAATGGTGCTGGGAAAATTGGACAGCCACATGCAGAAAAATGAAATTGGACCATTTCCTTACACCACACACAAAAATAGACTCAAAATGGATGAAGGACCTCAATGTACAAAAGGAATCCATCAAAATCCTTGAGGAGAACACGGGCAGCAACCTCTTCGACCTCTGCCGCAGCAACATCTTCCTAGGAACAACGCAAAAGGCAAGGGAAGCAAGGGAAAAAATGAACTACTGGGATTTCATCAAGATCAAAAGCTTTTGCACAGCAAAGGAAACAGTTAACAAAATCAAAAGACAACTGACAGAATGGGAGAAGATATTTGCAAACGACATATCAGATAAAGGACTAGTGTCCAGAATCTATAAAGAACTTAGCAAACTCAACACCCAAAGAACAAATAATCCAACCAATGGCATTTTTCATAGAAAAATACCAGCAATCTTAAAATTTGTATGGAACCATGAAAGACCCCAAATAGCCACAGCAATTTGGAGAAAGAGCAACAAAGCTGGAGACATCATGATTCCTAATTTCAAACTATATTACAAAGCTGTTGTACCAAAATGGCATGGTATGGGCATAAAGAGACACACAGCTCAATGGAATAAAATCCCAGAAATAAATCTATAAATATCCAGTCAACTATTTTATGACAATATGCAATGAGGAAGTATATTCTTTTCATAAATGGTGTTGGGAAAATTAGACAACCACATGCAAAAGAACAAAACTGACCACTTTCTTAACCACCCCCCCCACACACCCCTCAAAATCAATTGAATATAAGGCCTGAAACTCAAACTTCTAGGAAGAAAAATAGATAATTACTTCCTTGACATAGGTCTTAGTGATGATCTTTTTAATCTGACACCAAAAGGAGAAGCAATAAAAGTAAAAATAAAAAGCAGGACTACATCAAACAAAAAGATTTTACACAACAAAGGAAACCATCAATGAAATGAAAAAGCAGCCTACTGTTAGAAAATATTTGCAAATCATGTATCTGATAAGGGGCTAATATCCAAAATATATAAAAAACTCATACAATAGCAAAAAAATGGATTAAAAATGGGCAGAAGATCTGAAAAGACATTTTTCTAGCAAAGGCATACAAGCACATGGTCAAAGAAAGGTACATGAAAATATACTCTACATCAGGGAAATGCAAATCAAAACCACAGTGAGTTATCACCTCACACCAGTCAGAATGGCTATTATCAAAAAAGACTAGAAATAATAAGTATTGTAGAGAACATGGTGAAAAGGGAATTCTTAAGCACTTTTTTTGGGAATGTAAATTGGTACAGCTACTATGGGAAACAGTTTGGAGGTTCCTCAAAAAATTAAAAATAGAAACACCATATGGTCCAGAAATTCCACTTCTAGGTATTTATCTGAAGAAAACAAAAACACTAAATTGAATAGATATATATACCTCCATGGTCATTGTACCATTATTTAGAATAGCCAAGATAGGGAAGCAGCTTAAGTCTCCCATTGCTAGAAGAATGGATAAATTATAGCATGGATATAAATATATATATATATATGGGTATGGAATATTTAAAAAATTAACTCAAAATGGATTGTAGACTTACATGTAAATGCAAAACTATAAAACTAAAAGATAACATAGGAGAAATTCATATGATCATCTCAGTAGATGCAGAAAAAGCACTTGACAAAACTAAACCTCTATTTGTGATAAAAACTCTCAACAAAGTGAGTGTAGAGAGAACATACGTCGACATAGTAAAGTTCGTATTTGACAAGTCCACATCTAATATCTTAGGTAGGGTGATGCCTTTTTAGATACAGTATCAAAGACATAATCCATTAGAAAATAATTGATAAGCTGGACATTAAAATTAAAAATTTCTGCTCCATAAAAGACAGTATCAAGAAAATGAGAAGACAAGACACAAATTGGGAGAAAGTGTTTGCAGAAAACATACCTGGTAAAAGACTGTTATTCAGAATATAAAAAGAACTCTTAAAACTCCATAATAGGAAAACAAACAACCCAATTAAAAAATGGAACAAAGATATTTAAAGATAGTTCACCAGAGAAGGTATACAGATGGCCAATATGCACATAAAAAGATGATTCACATCATATGTTATCAGGGACATGCACATTATCACAATAATGAGATACCATTACACACCAATTAGAATGGCCAAAATCCAAAACACTGGCAACACCAAGTGCTGGTGAGGGTGTGGAGCAATTGGAGCAAGAACACTGTTCTCATTCACAGCAGGTGGGAATGCAAAATGGTATAGCCACTTTGGAAGATAGTTTGGAAGTTTTTTATGAAACTAAATCCACTCCTTACCGTACAATCCTGCAATCGTGTTCCTTGGTATGTATATAAAAATGTTGAAAATGTATGCCCACATAAAAATTTGCACACAGATATTTATAGATGCTTTATTCATCACTGTCAGTACTTGGAAGCAACCAAGATGTCCTTCAGTAGAATAAATAAGCTGTGATGTACCAGATAATGGATCATTACTCAGTGCAAAAAAGGCATGGATTATCCTGCTATGAAAAGACATGGAGGAACCATAAGTGCATATTACTAAGTAAAAGAAGACAATCTGAAAAGGCTATGTCATGCCAACTGCAAGGCACTCTGGAAAAGGCAAAACCTGGAAGACAAAAAGATCAGTGGTTGCTTGGGAGTGGGGAGTGGGGAAAGAGATAAGTAGGCAGATCAGAGGATTTTTAGGGCAGCAAAAATACTTTATATGATATTATAATTGATAGATGTTATGCATTTGTCCAAACCCATGGAACACACAATGCAGAAGTGAACCCTAAAGTAAACTAGGAATTTTGGGTGATTATGATGTCTCAAGGTAGTTCATTCTTGGTTAAAAAAATGTACCATTCCAGTTAATCATGTTGATAATTGGGGAACTATGCATGCATGGGGGGCAGGGGTTCTATGGAAAATTTCTGTAATACTCTCTTAATTTTCTTGTAAACCTTAAATTGCTCTGAGGAAGCCTGTCTTTAAGAAAAAAAAAAAAAAAAAGACACAATTCAACCCTGTACTTACACAACCTTGCCTCACTCTCCTCACCCTAATCCTGGTCTTATGTGCAAATTCTTTTTCAGTGCTGAAAAGAGAAGAAATCAACTCCCTTAGTGCATAGGGATAAAAAATTCAATTATTTCCTCCATTTCTTCAACATTCAACAAACCAACTCAATTGGTTTTAATTTTGCTTTTTTCCTAACTCATCTTCTTAGAGCATTTTCTTTTCTCTCAATAGTTCTTATACTACTTCTAAGAACCCATCTTATTTCTGAGTCACACATGGGTGATTCTCTAGAACCTTGACATCCTGGAAAAATGTGTCATCTTCCACACAGCTCACCCAGCTTGGGCAGCTCTGTATTATGGTCCTGGTACCCATTCATATAGAGGAAAGAGATCATGGTGCTGGAATGACCGCTGAGTGTTTCAAAAGTATGGACTGTGGGATTGCAAAGATAGCACCTACAGGGCCAAGGGTTCGGTGTGTGGAGGGGGGTCAGCGTGAGGGTTGTCACAAAGGTGGGGGCAATGGCTCCATTGGTTGCAGGTTCTTTCAGATGTTTGTGATTTGGGGCCTGCCTTACAAAGACCCCTTCAGCTCCAAAAGGAAGTAGTGTACTCACCAGCCGGGCCTGGATGACTGTTCTTTATTAGGGAACATCTGTGATGAGTATTTGAAGTAAATGTCTCTGGAAAACGTGTACACGTTTATGCTCTGGTATGCCATTTGCATCCCACTGGCTCCTCTGCAAAATATGTTTTAAAAAAAATCTCAAGCTGGCTGCTTTATTTCTTCCTCCCCAGTCAGCATTCTTTTGCTTGAAAGGACTTTCATCTACAAGACTGCCTATACCCACCCACTTCCCTACCCCTTAGGAATCAAAAGGCACTTTGTCAAGCTCAGACGTCAAAATGAACAAAACCTAACGAGACTGTCAGTGTTCAATGACTAATGTGGGTTTATTGCCCGTGATGCAGATATGGGGGACAAGTGTGGACATACCTTAAGTTTCTCTAATAACATCAGGCAGACTGATTAGCATTGTCTTTTTATTTTTTAAATATGATTAATGTGAATAGATGAGACACAAAAACAGGGGCATAAATTTTCATCTGAGAAGAAAAACAGGCCTTTCGATTCCTGGAGCACCAAAAAAGCGCAAAGACCAGTGTGAGGGGAAAAGAAAAAGATACAGAGGACAAACACGAACACACACACATGGACAAATAACTCTAACACAAAAGGCACTAAACAAGATCAGTAATTCTCTGTCCTTGTATGAGAAGGATATTGAATAATGTAGAAAGGCAGATCTTCCAGCCCCTTTGAATTCTTACTTCACTAACAGTAGGAATACTTGTAAACCTAGGACTACCTCCATTATTAGGCATGGCTGTGAAAAGAACTATTCCACATGGGTAAATATTTTTAAGAAATTGGCATTTTTAGGTTTCTAAACAATGTTTCAATCCTTTGGTTGTTATATAGGGTTGACTACCTCATCAGACTCTTGACCAGCCACAGTAACTTTTCATCCTGTGCTCTCACCCAGTGGTGCCTCCTGGGTTTGTTTATGTGTACAGAGATATTGTCCTCCTTGCCAAGTGGCCCAGAATCTGCTTTTTCATCCAGTTCCATGTTGATTTCAGTAGTTTTTATATCTCATGTGTTGATCGCTATCACTGTTGTCAACATTTCATTGCCGCCAAATTGTATCTGTCTCCACAGGTCTTCGTAGCATCCGAGATATGTCTTCTGATTTGTTCTTTTCATCTACTGTGGGCTAGTACATAAGATGGCCAAGATTTTTTTGTTTTTGTTTTTGTTTGTTTGTTTGGTTTTTTACCTTAATACAGCCAATACCATTCTTTTATTTTACTTTCTTTAGATGAGTGTTGGGTATCAAGTAGGGCCCTTGTTACGATGAGCACTGGGTGTTATATGTAAATGATGAACCACTGCCTGAAACCAATATTAAACTGTATGTCAGCTAACTAGAATTTAAAATAAAAATAGTAATAATAATAAATCCCCAAATGACCAAGACTTTTAGAGTTCAGTCTAAATTGAGGCTCCAAGGGTCACCTGGGTGGCTCAGATGGTTAAGCATCTGCTTTCAGCTCAGGTCTGGGAATCCAGTCCCATCTCTCTCTCTCTCTCTCTCTCTGGCAAATGAATAAGTAAAAGCTTTAAAAAAATAAAATAAAATGAGTCTCCAAGGAAGAGCTTTTCTATAAGCTTTAGGTCATAGCTTTAGGTCATGAGTTTAAGCTTATGAAGCTTATTTCCTTTCTTTATATATTACTTCCTCCCTGTATTCCAGATAGCTGAGACAGCTAGACAACTGAGTTGGAAATAAATGGATATCTTGGTTTAATGTATGTGTTGCCTCTCCAAGATCATTGGAAGCTGCCTGTCTTACGAGCTTCCAAATTTCTTTCCCTACCCAGGATGTGAACTTATTGGGGCACCTGGGTGGCTCAGTGCATTAAGCGTCTGCCCTCGGCTCAGGTCATGATCTCCGGGTCCTGGGATCGAGCCCCGCATCAGGCTTCCTGCTCAGTGGGGAGCCTGCTTCCCCCTCTCTCTGCCTGCTTCTCTGCCTGCTTGTGATCTCTCTCTCTGTCAAATAAACAAATAAAGGCTTTAAAAAAAAAATGGAACCTTACTTTTTAAGCCTCAGTGTCCTTATTTATAATGCAGTGGATTTTGTCTCTGTGAGTAGTTCCCTGGGGAGCAGGGACTGATAAAAATAAGGCCATTCTAGTGTAGGTATACCACAACGGTGTAAGAATGGTGAATCTCTTTTGTTCTTTCTGCAATTTTATCTGCCCTAATTCGTGGTGCTGAGACAGTATTTTTTTATGAAATGATGATGGTAATAGGTGATTCTAAAAATGTCTTTACTATTATAAAATACTACATACAAAAATACTACCTTATCTCAACTGATCTGAAAAAAAAACTGTTACTACTTTCTAAAAATCTGTTAAAAGCCCTGAACTAGAGGAAAAATCCAATCATAACATTGTATATGTTTGTAAATCATTTTTAAAATAAATTGAACTATATCAATGTCAACAATGTAATATATATTGAAATGTAAGTATGTCTAGGAAGGATTAGTTAAATTCGTAGAGACACAATCACTAATACAGACTTAAAGCTAGTAAATTTCTGATGGAACATAGCTTACTTTTGCAGTTGATGTCATGAAATTCACTTGTACTTTCCAAGCTCTTCCTTTAGATCCTTAGAAAGTCAGGGCATAGGCTAGAACAATCAGCTGTCTGACCCTGGCGGACAGCTCTTTACGTTTTTCTAAACATTCTTCTTTGCATTTATCTTCCCACGTCCCACTGCTGACTCCAACTGCATTTTAGAAGAAATTGAAGAAAAAGAGAAAGGAATGGAGTGAAGGTGCAAAGAGGGAAGGGGAAAGTCATTGTTTTAATCCTTCGGATGTCTGCAGGTACCTTGCTTATAACTCTAGATCTGGCATGTTTCACAACTTGCAGAATGCCCTGACTTTGTAACTTGGCTGTAACTTTGTAACGTGGCTCAGTGACAGCTGACACACATCACATGGGAAGCTCTTTGTGGGACAGCCATATTCCAAGGTGGGATAGAACTACCCAACAAAGACGACTGACTTCTCCCCAGATCTCTCTTCTGCCCTCACAAGAAGGATCATGCATGTCTCTGAGGAGGCGGTAGCAAAAACATTCCATCTCCCTTCTGTCTGCTCTGTTCTGCTCTGTTGGCTACAGCTGACTTAGAATTGCTCACCTTTCTTCTTTCCCTTCAGGAGATTGTGAAGGACTGGAGCATGAAACTGAGGGGTGGGGGCATTTGCGGAGTCTATGTGGCCACAGGCACCACTGTTCAGGGGACTCATGAATCGTGTCTGGGACATTATTACACTCCACAGAAGTTTAGAGGTAAGACATCAGAAGGCATCTGAGATCCTTTGGAGGAAAGGTATGTCGTCAGTTGGGAACATTTGACTGGACTGATTTTCTTTCATGTCCCTTTCCATCCTGTACTTAGAGAGCTGCTCTGTCATGACATTCATTCATGCATTCATTCAAGACCTATTTATTCAGTGTCGAACATGTGCTGTGTACTGTGTTAGATTCTGGGGATTCAAATGCACGTTTCTGCCCTTGAGGAGCCCATAGTCTGGCAAGACCCAGGGAGAAATGAAGACCCAATGATACCACAGTAGGCTAAATGATAACAAGACTCCCACACTGTTACAAGCACAGATAGGTGTGTGTTTGGGAGTGGTGGTGTGAGTAACTGTGGGGCTGAGGAGGAGGCAAGCAGGGAAGACTTAACCAGGGAGTTGAGAGTGGAATTGAGTATAGTGCTATACAAAGAAAGCTGGGAAGGAAGTTGAGAGGAGGAACTCATGAAAGCACGGAAGTAGAGGCACATTTGTAACTGAAAAGATGAGTATGTCTGGAATATTGGGTGCGGGTTTGCTTGAGTTAGTGGGAGATGATGTTGAAAGGGGGACATTTAAGGTCCCACATAGTCCTACAGGTTCTCATCCCTGAAGGAGATGGTGGATTCAGTATGCACATGTCACCTTTATTTCCTGCTCTTCTCCTGAAGCACAAAGGAACAGAAAGAGGAGTAAGGGAACTAATGTGGGCTACAAATGTAAAAGTCAGTCACTGAGCTAGTCTTTGTATGTTGTCTTAATCTTTAAACCTGAAGATTATGAAATATTCAGATCTCACAAATGCGAAAACCAGTCTTGACCAAAGTCACATGCTCGGCACCATAGCCTTAGAATTCTAATCAGATCTGTGTGGATTTCAGTAATCTTTCTAGATTTTGCTTCTGATGGCTCCTTTTAAAAAAATATTCATGACCCTCACAATATGAGTACAAAAATTGGATTAATTTTATGGACTTGCTGTAAATGTAGGCTTTTCCCCGTAGACAACAGAGTGCCATTCTACCCATTGGGACAAGGAGCCTGGGAGCTGGTGAATCCTGGGAGCTTGCTCAGTGTAATATGAAACAGTCCTTCATACATGGAGGGCAGGGGAAATAGCAAAGAAAGGCAGGTCACTACAGATCGGGAGGAGCAGGTTTAATGAGCAAGGGAACTTACATACAGATTTCATCTTGGGTGGCTGCAAAATGAGTAGATCTGGGCACACTCTCTGCCAGAATCTTCAAAGTTTATATAGAGGCCTTAACTGAGTTCAGTCACGTACACAGTCTAGATAGTCTCAACATCACATCACTATCTCAAGGCTATGTCCTTGGGGCAGCTTCTGGGAGTGGGGAAGACAAGCAGAATGCACATTCCAAGCACAGGGGAGCTGTGAGGAGACTCCAGTTGCCTGGATCCAGTTCATGGGTCAAAGCAGCGGTCACGTCTCCCTGATGACCTCCCCCAAAGGAGCTCCGGTGGGACTAGGGCTGCCATCAGCTGTCTGATGGCGTCTGGCAGGAATAGAACCCCATCAAGCAGGAGAGAAGGGAGCAACAGATAGCCAGTTGCAAACCCTGGAGAAGCATTCCAAAATCAGGGGATTTGCATAGTGAAATTGAAAGCATATTTGCATTCAGGAATCAAACGCATGCATTACCACTGTCCTGGAAATAGGCTGACTCAGACCATACGACTAAATAAAAGAATAATGTTTACTCAGAACTGATGTACTTGTTTAAAAAGTTAATGTTTTAAGCTTTCTGCCTTCTAGCAAAACATCGCTAATCTAATTAGAGCTTTCCAGCCCCACTTGGCCTGCAAGTAGGCCTGCAGTGCATTGACTGCTCACCAGACAGGATGGACCCCGGGCCCTTTCTCCTCACCCCCTGAGCTTAAAAAGTTCAGCTCTACCCTGCTTCCCATCGCCAAATGTTTTCTTCTCATTTCTAAGCCAGCCACCAGGCACATTCCAGCACTTTGCACTCTCTAGAATCCCAGAAAGCAAGTTTATTTGGGTAATAGGTCTTCCCTTAAAGACATTCTTAGAACACTCGGTGGTGAACAGCACATATCAATTGCAAAGGCAAGGGGATTTTAGCAGTAGATGAGGTTTTATAACATCAGGGCTACTTAGGGGTGGTGGGAGGGATCTTTAAGACTCCCCAACCTCAGATTTCAGCAAGTTCATTGAAACATTTTTCCCATTCTCAAGTAGTAGCTTGTTAGTGTTTATGGTCCTGGGGACTGGTGGGTGGTGGGCTCAAGAAGTTATGGGTGATGAACTTTAAGATTGAGGTGGAATTAATTAGACATAATCCCATTCTAAACCTAGTGTGCTTTTAATCATTCAAGATCCAAGAGAGGAGCCCAAAGGGGTTTATAAGAAAATCATGAAATAAAAATATAAATGTAAATCTGTGAAGTTTTCCTGTGTTCTATACAGAACTGGACTTATTCTGGCTGCAGTATTTCCTGGAGATGCTGGTTGAGAACATGGGTGTGGGAAGCCCTGCATATTCCTCCCCAATTCCCAAAGGTGCTGACTTTGAGGATGATGAAGTCATGGAGTGGTACTTGTATCAGGGATACTAATAATGACAACGTGTGTTATAGGGTTCTCACAGTTTCAGACCCCTCTCCTATCATATCTTACTTCATACCAATACAACCCATGAGGGAAGTTAGTGAAGGTATTAGTATTCCCATTTTCGCAAAAGAGTCACTTGAGACATATAGCGGTTAAGTGGTTTGCATAACATTGCACAAGTATTTCACCAGAGATGGGATGAAAAGTGTAACAAGTGATCGCACTTTCAAAGTCCTGAATGGTTGGTCTACCCAGTGTAAAGAATCTATAAGTTTCCTCCTCTTTCACAGATGAGTTTGTGGAAATGAGATAGGGAGAGGCAAGGTCATGACCATCTCGTTCCTGTCTCAGCCCCTTCCCTGCCTTTGAAAGGTTGAAGTAAGTGTATTTGATGTCTTCAGGACAACATACTACGGGACTGATGAATGCATTTCTATCTTTGGATTTCAGAACTTGCATACAACCCTTTGACCCTGTGTTAGCACTGAGTGACCTTATCCTTGTCTATGCTCCAGGGGGCACCTACATTTGCAAATGCATAGGGTAAGAGTCTGATAGTCTTAATTATTTTCCCAAATCCTCTCAGGATCTGAACTTGACATCCAGTTCTGGTGGGTGAGGTTTAATGACAGGTAGAAGGAGTTATTTCATCAGTGAAACCAGCACTTTAAAAAAAACCAAAACCAAGCAAACAAACAAAACCAGTGTGTTAGTTGTAACAAATGTGGTGGAGGGAAACCAGCTTATTTTCTCAAGCTTTTACTCCAACATATTAATATTAAGTGAATGTTTTGGACATATTTTGATTTATTTAATTTCTTAGTGGTTTGTTTGAGCCCAATTCTGTTGTGTCATCCATTGAGAAAAATCCTGTTTCCTCCCTGACTTATTAATTACCTTCTGCCTGAATGCAGTAGTCAACATTGTTATCTCATGGATCACATGCCACGTTGTATAATACTTTATTGTAGCTGAGAATTCAGCCATCACCCAGTTGCAGTATAGGGGAGATTATATCAAGAGTAGTGTTTACAGTGTATTAACAGCCTCATAAAGATAGACATCAGAAATTCATTTGAAAACCTAAATCACTGTGTTCATTCCTAAGTTCTCATAGATGGCTTCTTAAGTATTTGTCCCTGACATAGTGTGCATTGTTACCAAGACTTTCAGCAGAACCTCTCTGACACATTCATATGGGAGTGTGGACACAGAAGAATGGTTGATTTCATGGGCCACTCCCCTACTTCCCTTTGGCCCCATGGCCTAACACACAGGGAAGGGAGGCTTCTTCTCATGGATGCTAAGCAGATTGCTCGAACATACTGTCTAATGACATGTCTGAAGAGCCTTACTCTGTGCTCATCTTACCCAGGAACAATTTGTGAGGTACCTTTCCGACTCTATTTGTTCTGCCATTTCTGAATCAGAAAAGAAGAGAGCAGATGTGGAACCCTGGGAATGCCCACATTGACCTGGAGGAGGGTGTTAAGGATGCTGACTTTGAAGTCAGGGAGGCTTCCCATCAGCACCATTTCCAACACTTGCTATCTGCATTATCTTGATGAGTTTGGACACCTGATATCTCAGTTGGGGGCTATAAATAATGATGTCATAGTCTCTTTGTGAGGATTGAATCAGTGTACATAAACACCTACGCTGGTACTCAGTACCAAGCAGATGATCAATAAATGTTAATTACTATTATGTCTGCCACCCTGGAGGACCACCTACGAGGTTTTTACAGAGAATACATATCATAATGCCGGCAAAAGCCCTTAATACAGACTTCATACCTTTACCTTTTCCTGTATAGCAAGGGGGAAAAAATCTGTATTCATACTCAATTCATGGATTTTAATTAGTTAGTAAAATAAACTCTCTCCCTAGCTTCCATGAGGATGCAGGTGTGAGAGTCTCTTTTAAATACACTTCTCATTTCTACTTGCCATTCCTTTGTTCTGACACATGCTGCATAGATGGGCGCATTTCCAAAGCTGAAATGTCTGGATTTGGTCAAGAGTCAAAACTTTGTCTGTAGTTTATCTTCTGATCGCACAGGTTATCCCAGGAGACCAGAGACCACCCTGAGACTTCAATCTTGGCATTCAAAGTAAAGTAGCATCCTCTGTGCATGAGCACCCAGTTACTGGGAATATGCGCTTATTGATGCATAAATATATAAACAGGCAGAAAGCCAGTACTCTTAGATGATGGTGAGTCAGTCTGAACCCCAAAGGCCAACAGGACTGAGAGGTACTTCTCAGGCAGAGCCTCAAGGCCCTTAGGTTGAACTTTGATAGGATTTTAGATCTAAGCTCTCCTTAGCAGGTAATGAAACCACCTGAAATTTCCATAGCATTATGTTCTTTTCAAAGACCTTTCATATAAAACAGCTTATCCCAACCATCCTGTGATGTAGGCAATGCAAAGACTCTCATCTTCACTTTACCTTTAGAAGGAAATGTAGGTTGAGAGACATTAAGTGTTTCCAGGCAAATGCTGAGTGAGTGACAGCCTCTGAAAAGTGCTTCAGACAAGATCCCAGTGTGGGAGTGGAGAAGTGGCAGTGTTGCAAGGAAGGTACCCCAAGGAGAATTCTCCTGTGGGAATGATGAAGAGATCAAGAAGAGTTGCCTCTCCTTTCTGAGGTGCAATGTCCCTTGTGAGTTATCTCTGTAGGTCCCTCGGGTCCTACAAGATGGATAATGTCTGCTGATTTTCCAGTTCTTCTTGCTACCTCCTGGATCCTCAGTTAGATTGTGATTCCTGTTTCTGTTGGGAATAGACTCTATGCCTCCTGGCGTATTGCTACTTTTTTGAAAAGGTTCTCACAGTTTTCTGGGCACTAGACTTGGCAGCATGCTCTTTAAAAATGAACTGTGGATCAGATTTTTGAAATCCTGTTTTAGGAGATTCTGGATGGGAATGTGTTTTAGGAGATTCTGATGGGAATCCTGTTTTAGGAGATTCTGGATGTGTGTGTTGTGGATTCGGTGTTATGCTGAAGTTTGCAAGAACTTTTTTTTTAAACAATTTTATTTAAAAATTTTTTAAAATTATTAACATAAAATGTATTATTTGCCCCAGGGATACAGGTCTGTGAATCATCTGGCTTACACATTTCACAGAACTCACCATTGCCCATACCTTCCCAAAGGTCCATCACGTAGCCACCCTATCCCTACCCCTCCACCCCCCAGCAACCCTCATTTTGTTTCATGAGATTAAGAGTCTCTTATGGTTTGTCTCCCTCCTGATCCCATCTTGTTTCATTTTCTCCTCCCTACCCCCCTTGACCCCCTGCCTTTCCTCTCAAATTCCTCATATCAGAGAGATCATATGATAATTGTCTTTCTCTGATTGACTTATTTTGCTTAACACAATACCTTCTAGTTCTATCCACGTCCTTGCAAATGACAAGATTTTATTTTTTGATGGCTGCATAGTGTTCCATTGTATATATATACCACCTCTTCTTTATCCATTCATCTGTTAATGGACATCTAGGTTCTTTCCATAGTTTGGCTATTGTGGACATTTGCAAGAACTTTTTGGGTACATATTTTCCCATCTCTATAATTGGTGGTGTAGTATCTTGAAATTGACCATGGTATAGGTTTTTGGCCCATGGAAATCAGGAGGCACTACAAATCACCTCCTTTTCCCCCATCCTGAGAGCTGCTTATTAAACATTTACTAGCATACCACTGAGTAGTTCCAATGTGTTCCAACCACATACTTAGGCCTCAGATAATTTAAGTTAGTAAGATCATGACTGACAACCTTGATTGCTTCACGCTATTTTCCCTCCCAAAATAGGAAAAAAATGTAGTTCATGTTTTCCCTTTTTAAGCAGACTTAATTATATGATTTTATATTTCTAGCATATGTTGCAGCTCTTTCAATAATAAGAATCATTGAGCATCTATTCTGTTCCCAGCCCTATTCTAGAGCATGAAACAAAGCCAGCCTTGGCTCTTTTGGAACACGCACAAAATTCTGAAGTCTGTAATTCGTTGGAAATTTTAAGGAGATTCCATGTAAATGGAGCAAAGTGAAGGAGAAGGAAAATGATACAAGATGAGGTTGGTCTTGTAGGCAGAGGCAAGTAAAGAGTTTATATTTAATTTAGAGTTTAATAGGCAGCCCTTTTTAAGCAGGGGTTCTGAGGAGGCATGTTCAGATTTATGATATAAGAAGATCACTCAGGTTGCTGTGTGAGAAGTCCTTGAGAGTGCAAAGGGAAGTCTGGGTGGTAAAACAATTTTTTTTTCTTAAATTTCTTCAAAGAAGAACAATCTACAATTCTCTTTGGCCCTCTTAAGCACAGATTTCTTCCTCACAATGATAGGAATTCAAATCCTCAAGCCACACACTGGGGGAATATTGCCTCCCTGGAGAATAGGTGAAATCACCTCAGAAGTATTGTGGTATAAGAACTTATATTTGTATAGTACTTTCTGCACTTCTCGTCTCCTTTGGCCACTGGACGCAAGCTCTAGACTTTAGATGAAGACATTCAACCAGCATTATCCAATAGAGCCTCCTGCAATAATGGAAATATTCTGTATTTTCCTTCTCCAGTATGGTCACCATTCTCCATGTGTGGGCTGTTGAACACTTGAGATATAGCTTATGTGGTTGATGTTTTAAACTTTATTTGATTTCAGTGATTTAAACAGTCATAGGTGACTAGCTACTGTCTTGGACAGTGACGCATTAGATCCTCTATCTCTGGCTGTGCAAATGACCTCTCTGAGACATTTATGTGGATAATGATACTTACCTTTAGAGAACTGAAGATTAAACGATGTATATAAAAACATAAAGCTTGTGACTAGCAGCTCTCAGGCAGCTGGATTCAGCAGTACCCTGGAGCAGGACTGAACTAGCTCAAGAGAGGAAATTGTGCACTTCTCTACCCAGCTCTGAGTATACTGACCCTGCACTTAGTCATAGTGTTAAAAATTTACCAACACATCTGGTGGGATACATTTATTTGTACTCTTTTCCAACACCAGACCTTCAATTATTTCCCTAATCCTTTTCCTTTTCACAATTCCTACAACATTTTAATATCCTATTCCTTTCCTTCTGTGGTGGTCAAAGCCTTTTTTGCATCTGTATTTCTGCCACCTCAGAGAAAAGCATCTGCTCAAGACTGCATCTTTGTTCTTTCTCTTTTGCCTTTAATACAACCTTGGAACTTTTAGTCATCCAGTTTTCCTATTCAGTCTTAAATGTGAAGAAAGCAAACAGCTGGCCCTGCACTTTTCAGAAATGCTCCGTGTCTCCATCTCTCTGTACCTTTATCTTGGCTGGGGGCTCTGGGCAGTCCTAAGCTTTTGTATTCACCAGCAAAGTGTTTTGTAAAATGTTGCAAATTATACTTCTGCTTTTTCATGCCTCCCCATTTCCAGTAATTTTAACTGGTGTTTCATCTGCAAACTTGATTAGGAAGGCAATATATTTGTATTATTGATGACTTTGTTTTCTCAGCAATATGGTTTTAAGATAACAGCCCTGAAGTTTGGAGTGCCTAAATCTCATCTCAGCCTGGGACTTCTGCAGAGAGTTTATCAGTCAAAAGCTTAAAAGATGAAACTGAATGAAGACCTTTAAAACCGCTCAGAACCTGTTCTGACTTGTGAGCTCTGATCTCTACCAACAAGTTAACCCTGATTAACTTCCCAGGTGTGATCCCATCTGGATGAACTCTAAGAAGATCTATCCCATTGGTTTTCAAAACATTTGTTTTTTAAAGTAGCAAAATCTTTTCCTCAAAGATAATTTACATGAAAGTCTAATATATAAAATAGTATATAAAACAAGATGAGTTTTCTTCCCAGAAGGAGGGGCTTCAAATAGAAGTGTTCAAAAAACATTGATGAGCCTAATTTTTTTTAATTAAAAAGAAATTATGCATCTATTCTGTTGTAGGTAGTTTTTCTAAATTACACTTTGTTTTCTCTTTTAACAAAATTATAAATCTTGGTTTCCTATGCCAATATTTACACAACGATCAAGAGATCAAGTGGGTTTTATAATCATGGACAACTTTTTAAACTCTGTAGATTGGGGTCACCTGGGTGGCTCAGTTGGTTAAGAGGCTACCTTTGGCTCAGGTCATGATCGCAGGGTCCTGATATCCAGCCCTGCAAGAGGCTCCCTGCTCAGTGCGGGGAGCCTTCTCCCTCTTCCTCTGTCCCTCCCCACTGCTCAGGCTCTTTCATAGGCTGTTTCTCTCTCTTTCTCAAATGAATGGAAAAATAAATCTTAAAAAAAAAATGAACTCTGCAGTTTTGTGGTGAAATCCATTAAAAATAGCATAATGTCGTTTGTGCCTTTATGATTTCTTTTTGCACTTTAGTTTCTTGTGCGGAAAACAGTTGTGGGATAAACTGTGTGGCTTCAGTATTGATGTTCTCTCGTTAACACAAAAGCAAAACCCATATTTTAACCTAACTTGGGCACTTACAGTCTTCAGGCTAATCCTCTGGAAAAAAAAAAATGGCAATTTCGAATGGACTGAGATTCAAGTCTTTAAGGTTCGTAACCTATTTTGGAACATCTGGATGTTATGCCTTTTTGTCTCACATCTCCTTCCATATATTGATATTATAATTTTATTGCCATGAATGAAGAATGGTCTTAATAGGCAGTTAGTCATGCTATCCAGTTATCAGCAGAAAAACAAATTAGTACCAACAATGCAAAATGTAATATTTTTTCACATTTTATTGTTTATATGCCTATAGTTCAGATTGATTCATATGGTCACTTAGCCAGTGCTATTTTATCCATTGGCCTCTTTGAACTCAGAGCCTAGGGATTATGAGCTTTGCAGGGGCTTGCTAAGATGTTTGAGTCCAGAAAAGAAAATATATTGATCTCGAAATAAAAAAAGAAAACTGCTAACTCAAAATAGGGAACTGTTGAATCATGTGTCTCTCAAAGCTAACATTATGTTAACTAATTTAATGCCAGTCTTCTACAGTCATATGTCAGTATAATAACCTTTAAAACAAAAGAACAAAAATGAATTATTTATTCTTCATAAGACTCAAGATTTAACAATGTGCAAAATCCTTTAAGACAATTTGCAGAATAAGCGGGGGTGGGGTTATGAACATTGGGGAGGATATGTGCTTTGGTGAGTGCTGTGAAATGTGTAAACCGGGCGATTCACAGACCTGTACCCCTGGGGATAAAAATATATGTTTATAAAAAATTAAAAATTAAAAATTAAAAAAAGACAATATGCAGAATAATAATAATAACTTTGAAGTAGATTATTTAGTATGTTTCTTACGAAGTCAAATAACGCCAAAATCAGGAAGGTCTAGAAAAGTCTTTCTCTTTTCTCTTTTTTTTAAGGATTTATTTATTTATTTGAGAGAGAGAGAGGGAGGAAGAGAGAGAGCATGAGCAGTGGGGAGGGGCAGAGGAAGAAACAGACTCCCCTCTCAGCAAAAAGCCAGACGTGGGGCTTCATCCCAGGTCCTGGGATCATGACCTGAGCCAAAGGCAGATGCTTAACCAACTGAGCCCCAGAGGCATCCTCTTAGAAAAGTCCTCTTAAAAGTCCTGTACACTTAGCAACTAATTTGCCTTGACAGATTAATTAATTAATAATAATTGGTCAAAATAACAAACTACTTTGCATATTATCAGGGTCAAAGTCAAAAAGGAAACACTCAAGAATAAAACTATTGGGGCGCCTGGGTGGCTCAGTGGGTTAAGCCGCTGCCTTCAGCTCAGGTCATGATCTCGGGGTCCTGGGATCCAGCCCCGCATCGGGCTGTCTGCTCAGTGGGGAGCCTGCTTCCCCCTCTCTCTTTGCCTGCCTCTCTGCCTACTTGTGATCTTTCTCTCTGTCAAATAAATAAAATCTTAAAAAAAAAAAAGAATAAAACTACTTAGTCATATACTGAAGTAGACTTTAAACTATTTCTGTAAAATAATCTTGTTTTACCAAGTGACACGTCTGTGGCCTACCATGTGGAAATAGGAATGTTGTCTATAAAGAACAAGTTTTATTTGGTTTTCCTGCTTGATTTATGTAATAAGCGGAACTGCTCAAGTATTTTCTGTAATTACATTTAATTTGTTTTTCAATACATATCAGCATCTCTGATGATAGAAAGGATGTTTCATGAGTGTTGCAGGGAAGACCTTTAATCCATCTGTTCTCCAAGAATGAGTTCTTAATCTAGGGTTCCAGGACCTATAGTTAACTAGTTGGTGATGGATGGATTTTAGGAGACCTTTCTGCTCAGTAAAATTGTACCAAAAAATATGTGAATATGTGCATGGATGTGATTTTCTCTGGCAAAGTTCTATAACTTTCACAGTCTTCTTAAAAGGATTCATGCACATGTATGTGGGTGCGTATTCACTTGCGAATGCTTGCGCTGCACACATGTAAAGAAACCCTGCCCCAGAGTCTCTCCTTGGATCAAGCCAGATTATCAAAAGATCAAGTGTTGTTTTGTTGTTGTTGTTTTAAGATTTTATTTATTTGAGAGAGGGAGAGAAAGCACACACGAGTGGGGGGGGGTGGGGGGCAGGTGGAGGGAGGGGTTAGGAGCAGAGGGAGAAGGAGAAACAGGCTTCCCACTGAGCCGTGAATGGGATGGGGGGCTTAATCCCCAGATCATGACCTGAGCTGAAGGCAGATGCTTAACTGACTGAGCCACCCAGGCGCCCCAAAAGATCATGTTCATGGTCATATTACCTTGAGTCTTGCTTTACCCCCTGCCTTCCCTATTTACCTCTTTCTTGCTTAAGAACAGACTTTCAATTCTGAACCCAAAGTTTTGTGGAGGTTTTGGGAATAGACTTGTGAAATCTTTAACTGCATCTGTTTGGAAAGCTGGTGAGGGTGTTGTTTATCATGTTATGGAGAACCTTCCCTAGGGAGATCCATTTGAGAAAATTAAGAGGTAATCTTTGTAAAAGGTTTTGCTTCTCTCAGGAGATTGGCAGGTTTTTTTCATTCTTTTGTTTGTTTGTTTTTTTGTTTTTGTTTTTAACCTGTAGAGTTCTGTCCACTCCTGTTCTACGTTGTCTTGGTTTTGACTTTCTATTCTTATTAACGCTTTTTTAAAAAAATTATTTTTTTATTTATTTTCAGCATAACAGTATTCATTATTTTTGCACCACACCCAGTGCTCCATGCAATCCGTGCCCTCTATACTACCACCATCTTGTACCCCGACCTCCCACCCCCCGCCCCTTCAAAACCCTCAGATTGTTTTTCAGAGTCCTTAGTCTCTCATGGCTCACCTCCTCTTCCAATTTCCCCCAACTTCCTTCTCCTTTCTATCTCCCCATGTCCTCCATGCTATTTGTTATGCTCCACAAATAAGTGAAACCATATAATTGACTCTCTCTGCTTTACTTATTTCACTCAGCATAATCTCTTCCAGTCCCGTCCATGTTGATACAAAAGTTGGGTATTCACCCTTTCTGACGGAGGCATAATACTCCATAGTGTATATGGACCACATCTTCCGTATCCATTCAAAGAGCTGGAGCAAATAATCCAAAAATTTGTATGAAATCAGAAGAGACCCCGAATCACTAAGGAAATGTTGAAAAACAAAAATAAAATGGGGGGGCATCACGTTACCTGATTTCAAGCTTTACTACAAAGCTATGATCACCAAGACAGCATGGTACTGGCATTAAAACAGACACATAGACCAGTGGAACAGACTAGAGAGCCCAGATATGGACCCTCAACTCTATGGTCAAATAATCTTCGACAAAACAGGAAAAAAATATACAGTGGAAAAAAGACAGTCTCTTCAATAAATGGTGCTGGGAAAACTGGGCAGCTATATGTAGAAGAATGAAACTCAACCATTCTCTTACACCATACACAAAGATAAACTCAAAATGGATAAAAGACCTCAATGTGAGACAGGAATCCATCAGAATCCTAGAGGATAACATAGGCAGTAATCTCTTCGATATCAGCCACAGCAACTTCTTTCAAGATATGTCCCCAAAGGCAAAGGAAACAAAAGCGAAAATGAACTTTCTGGACTTCATCAAAATCAAAAGCTTCTGCACAGCAAAGGAAACAGTCAAGAAAACAGAGAGGCAAACCACGGAATGGGAGAAGATATTTGCAAATGACAGTACAGACAAAAGGTTGATATCCAGGATCTATAAAGAACTCCTCAAACTCAATATACACAAAACAGACAATCATATCAGAAAATGGGCAGAAGATATGAACAGACACTTCTCCAATGAAGACATACAAATGGCTATCAGACACATGAAAAAATGTTCATCATCACTAGCCATCAGGGAGATTCAAATTATTAACACTTTTTATTCTTAGTTATAGTTACTATTTTTGTAAGCATTATTTACATAATCCTTCTTAAAGGATGGTTAAGGGGAAAAAGAAATGAATATCCAACTCATAAATGGAGAAATTAAATTTCAGTTTAATGGCTACCCAAAGTAACAGAGCCTGTCCCACGTAAGACCTCAAACCCAGGCCTATTATATGCCGAACTTGTTCTTTTGATAGTTTTCCAAACAGATGACTCAGAATGCTGGTTATTGGGAAGCAGTGCAACTTGAACGTAGACCTATAAGACACTCCTCTGGCCTCTATGGTTTCCCAAGTTATGAAACTACATCCTTTTTAGTTCTGGAAATATTACCTCTTTACCATAGACAACACAGTGACTTTGAACTTTGTCTTTTCTATTTACAATAGCATTTGAGGAAACTGGGGTTGGGGGGGTAGTAGCAGAGTGCTACACAGATGTAGAGACAGAAAAGCTTGAGTTGCATGTCTACCCACTCTCTCTGCATCTTCCCCTCTTGAAGAGAAAGATAGAATACCACAGTGATTAAGAAGATGGGTTCTAGAGCCACATAGATTTATGAAGCCCAGCTCTGTACTTGCAACCATGTAACCTTGGAAAAGTTATATAATTTATCTTTGCAAAAGAAAGCTAGCTATCTTTTATCCCATAAGGTTTCTTTGAAGATTAAACAGTTTATTTATATATATAGAGAGAGCTTAGAACCGTACCTGGCATATAATGCAATCTCAGTAAGTATTGTATATTGTGATTACTGCCAGAATTATAAATAGATACAGCATAAACATGTTCACCTTGTAGAAAGAGACCCCTTGGAGAACATAGGAAAGTCAGGTCTTTCTCTTATACATAGAAGGAATTAGACTCAGTCCTCTGTTAGACAGTATATTTTCACCAGGGCAAAATGCAGTGGGCACAGAACTAGGGTTTTAAAATAATGCAGGTATCATTTTACCTACAAATCAAGACCTGGGATTGATTTTTAAAACATTTCTCTAGTACCTGCTGAAATCCATTTCAGGTGAGAGCAGAAGGGTTAGAGAGAGCCAGGGAAGAAGTAGTGGAAATCGCGTGCACAAGGTTGTTGTTCCAACTTTGGAGGTTGGAGTAAAGCCACCTCGAAGATTTGGCCTAGTATGTTTATGATCCTAGGAAATTTCCCCAGCATTAAAGTTGTGCTTCAGGGAACAGAAAGAAGTAATGATTTTTGTATCTGTAAATAAGGTTGTTGCTATGTGTGAGTGGCAACGTTCCATAGACATTAGCTATTTTCACTTTCTTGTGGTCCACCCATGAATTACAAAGCGCAAAAGGGTGTTCCCTTTCTAGTTGAAAATAGCTTTTGGCAGCATTTTCTGACACAGTTCTTCCATGCGCCACGGGACCTGTCACCTCAATCATTTTGCTTTCCCTTTCATCCTCCCACAAAAGTGATTTTGAAGGGGGAGGGTAACTGATCAGATGAAGCTGAGGGATATGTGAGCGTGTTAATAACAACCTGTCAAAACCCGGGATAGCCAGATGCAAACATGTTAGATTAGGGTGAGGTGGATGTCTAAAATGTTCATACCCTCATTTACCTGAAATTCTGTGCAAACCTCCATCCTCCTTCCCCGTCTTAGAGCAAAACATTGCTTTCATCTTCATCTCCAGTATTATAAAAATCAATAGCAAATCTTTATCTTTTTAAAGCTATACAACACTCACAACTCAAAAATTCACTCTCAGCCTCTTTGATTCTCAAGAGTTCATGAAATTAGTCCCAGGATATTCTTTATTGGGGGAAACAATCAAATAATCATTAATAATTTTATATATATTTATATGTATATATATATAAATATATAAAATAATGAAGATTAAATACAAATTAAATTCAAATAAACCTTGCTGGAAAGCCTTAAGAGATACACTTAAAATGGGTCCCTTTGGCCCAAGTATTGCTCTAAATGCCTTACTTACATTAGTCAATTTAGACCTTCATAGCAACCTCACGAGGTGGGTACTGGGATTATAACCATTTTTCATATAAAGAAACTGAGCCACAGATGGGTTAATGATCTTGTTTAGATTTGTACAACCAACTGCGAGTTAGAGAGGACATTCAGACCTGGGCAGTTTGTCTCTAGGATGCTGCCCCCGCACCGGACAATACTGCCTCTCATGGCAAACACAGAGGCCTGGGTGGTGGTGAATTCTGAGAGGCTGTGATAATCCACTGAGGCTTGCTTCCTCCTCATAGATCAACTGGAGTAAAAATATAAAACTAGAGTTTCAAGGGACGTTAGAGATCACTTAGGCCCTGAAGTATCTTGTAACTAGTTGGTGAGAGAACCAGGGACCCAAATATTGGCTCCTTTCACCTTGTCCAGTGCCCCATCGCATTAGACTGGGATTTCACTAGGAAATAATCCCGGAAGATTCTTCTCTTCCTCTTCTGCAGCTCCTGTTTTTCTGTGCTGATCCATCCCCAGTGCCTCCCATTTAAAGTCATGGTAATACGGAAGGAACACAGGCCCAACTCTGGTATTTCCCAGCTATCTGAAACCCAGCCACCCTCTTTATCTCCTGGACCCTGTATTTTCTCATCAGTGGTGATAAACACCTGACTTTTTTTTTTTCCTTTTTTTTTTCATGTTGCTGGGTTCTCTCCAGAATTGACATTTCCAGATCTCTAGATCTTTGCTACTTAAAGTGTGGTCCACACACCAGCCACACAGGCATCGATGGGAGTGGCTTAGAAATAAAGGATCTGAGCCCCAACCTCAAGTCTGCTGAATCAGAATCTGAATATTAGTGAAATCTTCAGAGGACTGCTGTGATATTAAAGTTCAAGAAGCCCTGTGAAAGTGCTACAACTAGCTGGAAGGGTTCTTGTTGTCTAGAAGGTACTTCAGGTCACCAGTTTTTTTACTATTTAGACCAGTTTTGAAATGTGGAAACTTTTTGTATTTTAAAAAAGGTAATTTACTGCATATACTCTCTCTTATTTAATACCCCGTGTGGCGTTTGGAGCAGCACCCTTAAGAAAACACAGTGACAATTACACTAAATGGGATGAAGATCAAGGATTATCTTTATTATTGCCTTTAGTGTGTTTGTTGCAAACTTAGACAACAAGTTTTGGGTTTCAGAGCTTTTTGGGGTTTTGGATAGACTTATGGGGACTGGGTATATGAATTTCTCAGAGATGTCCTGCCCTGCAAGATCCTATCAACTGTTCTAAACCCAAGGCAGGTGCATGTTTTGGGGTTAGAGAGTCAGTGTATGAAAAAGAAGAAGACTTTGCTTGTGACTTTTTAATCCCTTGGAAATCAAATAAATAGCTCAATTAATTAAAAATGTCTTTTTGAAGGTATGGATGATATGGGTGATTGAATCACAGAAACAAATGTTCTTTTGATAAAACCTCTCTAAAAAGTTGAAGGAACTGCATCCTTCCATTTGATTTTTCCCACTCTCTCTTTTACAACTATCTTAAGCTCAGATTATGTTTTGTGGGCTCAAGCACAGGCAGACTATTTGGGCTATTTCTCTAACACGATGACTTTGTTGTAGCCTTGCTTCGAACAAAAAGAAAGGGGGAAAAATCCATTAGCATAACTTCATCACTGATATTTCAAAGAAGACCCACCTAAAAGGAAAAGCTGTTTGAAGAGCCTGTAAGGTTTAAGAGATGGAAGAGAATAGGGCCTCTGGTTCAGTAGAATTGGCTTCTAATCCTAGCTCTTCCCCAAGCTGCTGCCAGGATCTGGAACTCTATCCCCTCTTGGTCTGGAGCACAAGATATTTGGTGGGTAGTCAATGCTGGGCGGCAGGCGTATGACTTCCCTACCAGAAGTACCTACCAACTCACCTCAGAGTCCTTTCAGAGACAATGAAGCTGAAATGACCAGCTCTAAACCGAGCCAGCTCTGAAACATGTACACACATTCACGTTAATGTCCAGATATCCATTTATGTTATTTCACGTAATCTTCATAAAGCTTTGGATGACAAAAAAACTACAGAGTAGGAAACGGAGGCTTGGGAGGTTAGTAAATTGCCAAAGATCCCATAGCTAGAACCCGGGTCTGGCTAATTCCAAAAATTGTGCTCCGCATCACTGTGGTTTCCAGTTTTATTCTGAGCCTTAGATTTGCCTTAAGAGCCCTAGAGTTCAAGGTAGCACAGCTGTACTCTCAGCAACAAGGCTGGACAGGCTACCTAAGTACTGTCCATGGAAATGGTGTTGGGTAAAGGAGGAGGCAATGTGGCAGGACTGGGATTCATGAGCCCACAGAAGATGATTTATAGCTCCTTTTCAACCTGCCTTCTATCTTCCTTCCAGGGACATAAGTGAGATAATCATAGGATTATAGTGATGAAATGAAACTCCTAAAGCCAATCTATCCCCCTGCCTTCAGGCAGTGGTTCATTTAAACTAGACGATTTTCTCCCTTTGTTTAAAGATCTTAAGAGGAGGAATTTCCAAATCACTCAAAGATACCTATGACAGGGGCTCACAGGTCTCATGGTGATTAATCTTTTTCTGATAATAAACCCAAATTAATTTCCAAGCATTTATTGAGTTCCTACATTGTCCCATGTGTTAATGTGGGTGGAGAAATTTGTGTGTGTGTGTGTGTGTGTGTGTGTGTGTGTGTGTGTGTTTTAGATGTTGTGGGGAGGCATAGTTAGCTCACTCTTAGATTTATTTTAGTTTTAGTTTTAAATTAGTTTTCTTAGATCAACAAGAGTAATACAACTGCAATAATTAAAACCCAGTAAAGTGACGCTTGTGTGCCTCAGTCTTGCCTTCGGTTCAGGTTATGATCCCAGGTTCTGGGATTGAGCCTGTGGGCTCCCTGCTCAGTGGGAAGCCGGCTCTCCCTCTCCCACTCCCCCTGCTTGTGTTCCCTCTCTCACTGTCACTCTCTCTTTCAAAATAAATAAATAAAAATCTTAAAAAAAAAAAAAAACCAGTAAAAATGTTTTCAGAAACCACATGCTACGTAGCAGTAATCTTAAAACCTCTCTGACATTCAGCTTACTCCTCTATAAAGTGAAGGGCTGACAGTCTTGTCACCATGGTCGCTTAGCAGCCTGAGGGATGCAGATTCTTAGATATATGGTGTAGACTATGAGGGTCATAAGACCTCTGGAGAGAAGTGATTTTGGGGAGACAGTCTTGTTCAGGTGTTAGGGAGTTGGTTCCAGAAGAATAGGAAGCCTTGGTCTTGGGAGACTGAAAGACACTCCAGGACAACAACAGGAAAACGTTACCTGTTAACCAGCCAATGAAGGCCCATTGAGGGAAGAGTGGGGCCAGATTATCTAAAATTGCACATAGATTTGAGGCATTGGGGTTAGAGGTGGCATCTCATTGAAAACATGACAGCAACAACAGTAATATAGAGGGGAAATGCAGAGAGAAAGGAACTATATGACTAGATCATCTCATGTATCCTGGTTTCTAGGGTAGGTGATTTAGGGAGATAACCCCTCACACCCACTTAGAAGTCAGAAGTGAGTTTCCCCAGTCACGTATGATGAAACAAGGCTCAGAGAGGTTCTGTAATTTGTCTCTATTCCCCCTGCAAGTAAATGGACTCCAGTCTATTTAAGTCAAAGCCTGAGATTTCTGCATGGCCAGGATATGAAGTAGGAGGTGTTGTGGATATTTTATGAGAGTGGAGTAATTACCTTAAGGTAAGGAAGCAGGGAAGTGCTGAGGTCATGTAGGCTTACAGGTGGCAGGATGAGAGGGGGAAGAAGGCATCCTAAAGTAATATTCTAGGAGACTGAAGGGAACATGGATCGGATATGGGGTTGTGAGGCCAGACATGGGTAAATCACAGGGGACTACAGTGTTTGGAATATGAAAAAACTTGAAATTCTCTGACTCCATAGATTTCAAGTAGGAAGAGAAGCTGATTTGGAGATGAAGGTGACTTACATCTTGGCTATAAGTGATCTCAGTTGGTGTGCCCAGACGGATGCTGATGTTTGCATGTGGGGACCTTGGTATAAAGTCAGAGCTAATGAGAAAGCTTTGGGAATGATTAGCAAAGACAAATCATTAAAATCTGAAAAGGGGGGGAATGCAATAGGAAATAGAGGGAGTAGAGCCCCTCCAGGACAAATGTAAGAAGAGCAAGAGAAGTCTGCATGGAAAGCATAAGAAAATAAGAGAGCAGAAGATCTATAAGATGAAAGGAAAATGATGTGCAGGAAAGTGGGGTAGAGTGAGGAGGATGGGGTATGTGGGCCTGTTATCCTCAGAAACTTCAGTTACAACAAAGAAATCTATTAGAACGAAGATAGAAAGGGGTGCCTGAGTGGCCTGGGTGACTCAGTTGGTTAAGCATCTACCTTGGACACAGGTCATGATCCTGGGGTCCTATGATTGAGCTCCATGTCAGGCTCCCTGCTCAGTGGGGAGCCTTCCTCTCCCTCTCCCTGCCATTCTGCCCACTTTTGCTTTCTCTTTCTCTGTCAAATAAGTAAATAAATAAAATCTTTAAAAAAAGAAAAAAAGAATGAAGACAGAAAAATCCAGATCGTGTGTGAGTGTGTGTGCGCCCACGCATCGTTTCAAGGATCTTTTCTCTTTTGTTATTTCTTCAGGCAAACAGTACAACTGTGATCTTTGGATTTTCTGCAAAGAAGAACTCTTCTGTACAACTTTCTCTGATACGACTTTGTACTTAAAAACAATGTGCTTTTCTAGGTAGGGTGTTAATTGCTGAAATGGTCACCCAGAAATTTGGAGCACTCACACGCTCACTTGGTAACCATGTAAGATATCCTTCTGTGAGCCAGGCCCTGTGCTAGGCATGGCCCCGCAGGTAGGTCCGTGGAGTCCTTTCCCTTCTCCCCAGCAAGCCATGTTGTCATTAGCTCAGGTAGACAAAGGGAGTAGCAGAGCAAAGGGAGCCGCTGAGACAGAGGCTGAACTGGCTTCAATCTCACACTCTGCCTCCATAATCAGTTGAGGCTGGGGGTAAGTGGCAGTTCCCTTCCAGACGTGTGACCCTCTATTTCATAAACAAGTGAGAAGTGAATGTCGTCTCTAGCCCAGGAAGCCCTTTTCCCCAAGGCAGATTTGGCGGGGAGCTCAGGAGGTTTGCCCTCTTCCCCTGCAGAGATCATCTGTTGGGATCAGGTGATCAATACCCTGGGAGAGCTGCTGGACAGGAATGGGCAGCAAATAGGCCAGGGAGTTCCTGACTTTTTCTTTGGTTAGTTCTTTTACCTTTCAGATAGAGGGCTTGCCCGCCTGTTTTGACAAGGTAAATGCAGTATGTTTGAAATTAGTATAGATTTCATTATAAACAACCTGTGTCTCGTCTCCCGTTGATACTCATTTTACTGACAAGCAGTTTTGGGAAATCACAGTCACTTCTTCTCCACTGCTCTCTCTCTCCATTCCCCGGCACCCCCCTACCCCCACCCTGTGCCGACCACACCACTTATATACACACAGAAGACTTTCCGTTCTGTACATTTTCATACATGCAGGGAAGACAAAGCCTTTAAAAATATGAATCATCTTCTATTTTTCTTAGTCAGACAAAAATTTCCTGCACTTTTGTTCATGTAAACGCGAAATTATCCTCCTGCAAGTTGAGGTGGCGGCAGTTCCTGAACACAGTTATATTTTGCAGATAACAGGATTAGCTTGGATGTGGGTAATAAGTTGGTGAATCCCCCCCCGGCCATTTCTCAACACTGTGAGAGCACTAATCCTTTATGCTTTGATGTCTTCTACTTTTCCATCAGGTGCGCCACGGACTATTTGTCCTGGGGCAGTCAGCTCTCTTATAAGATCTCATAGTGTCCTCATTAGCTGCGCCTGTTTACCCAGCCAGCCTGTTGAACCCAATTTATAGTTTATGTGATTAATTCCCAAAGTACAGTAAACCCTAGCTCTAAGGCTCTCTATTATATGACTGCATCTCCTTTAAGGGGAAACACAAGCTTCAGCTCTTCTGCTGTATGACGGCATCATACATAACACACTAATAATTTTACTCTCGACGACACATTAAACATCTTTCTATGCACTTTCTTTATAGCACGCAGCTCATAAAGAAAAGAATGTTCCAATGTTCCATATTGGACTGTAAAGTGCTAACTATGTGAGGGAGTCATTTGGTTTTTTGCTTTAAATTTTTTTTTTTTCCTGAAATTATGGCACAGCGTTACTATATGGTTTGAACAGTGAATGGGCAAACCATGCACTGTACAACTTTTTATCTACCGAAATATAAGTTTGAAAAGGCTAAATAGGTAATGTGGCAGCATAAACCCATGGGCTCCTGTTCATCTTTAACATTCAGGCTTGGAAGATAAAAGGTTTAAGTGTGTGTGTGTGTGTGTGTGTGTGTGTGTATAGAGCGAGCGAGAAAGCCAGACAAAGAAAACAAAATGAAGAGAGGAGCACTCAAGACAGTCTGTCAACTTTGCTGGGATTTTTCTTATAGCAGAAAGAGTTATGGAGAAGTGACTTACAACTGGTAAGGGGGGAAACTGTACCAGTGGTTCTTAACTGGGTGTATCTCTCTCCCCGGGGACATTTGACATTGTCTGGGGATATTTTTGTTTAGCACAACTCAGGGGCATGCTAGTGGCATCTAGTGGGCAGAGGCCAGGAATCTAGCTAAATATTCTACAGGCAGCTCCTACAACAAAAAAGTTACTTGGCCTCAAATGCCATAGTGTCAAAGTTGAGAAATCTTGTTCTATACCTCTGGATGATGGAATTAATCGCAGAGAACATGATAATTTCCGCTTTTAAATTTTAACTGACCTCAACGTTGAGAGGGCATGAAAAAGCAGTTGACAGTTGGCATCTATCTATCTATCTTGAATTTTGCAAAGACAGCAGATCAGGGGCTGATTATTTCTAGTGTGAACGGACTTAAGCCTCTCACTTCTTTTTACTTGAAGTCAACTAATTTGGTGCATAATGAATCTAATGGGGGAGGTGGCCAAAGAAATGTGTGAGGTAGGACTCAACTTCCTTTGCTACTGGTCGGCAGCTCAAGACAGCATTCGAGCAGGTAAGATGTGAAAATGAATGTCTTTGAAACTATGGATTTCCATTATTTATAACACCTCTATTCTATTTCAAGTCCGTCTCTCTGTACATTATCTCTATTCTCCGTGGCCAGGGGAATGAGTAATCATGAACATTTGCCGATGATTTACTTGTCTATGAATAATCCCTCAATTCTTTTTTGGACAATTTTCTCATGGCTGTGGTCTTTATTTAGAGATGAATAAACTCAAGTGTGAAGGGATGAAAGTAGCACAAGAAACAATGGAGAATTATTGAAGTACTGTGATGGGATGGTTGAAGAGTAGCAACCATCATTGCTGCACAGACCCAAGGCTTTTTTTCCTGGTTCCAGAAAGACTCCAGAGATCTGATAATTGTACGAGTCATTACATAGATGCCCAGACATTTCCTGGATTAATTTTCCCTTAAACATGTCTACAGAGCAAGTAGCTTCTTTAGGCAATATCACTTTTTATTTTTTTTTTTTTTTTTTTTTTTTTATTTTTTTTATTTTTTATTTTTTATAAACATATATTTTTTATATACATATATTTTTATCCCCAGGTCTGTGAATCACCAGGTTTACACACTTCACAGCACTCACCAAATCACATACCCTCCCCAATGTCCATAATCCCACCCCCTTCTCCCCAACCCCCTCCCCCCGGCAACCCTCAGTTTGTTTTGTGAGATTAAGAGTCACTTATGGTTTGTCTCCCTCCCAATCCCATCTTGTTTCATTTATTCTTCTACCCACTTAAGCCTCCATGTTGCATCACCACTTCCTCATATCAGGGAGATCATATGATAGTTGTCTTTCTCTGCTTGACTTATTTCGCTAAGCATGATACGCTCTAGTTCCATCCATGTTGTTGCAAATGGCAAGATTTCATTTCTTTTGATGGCTGCATAGTATTCCATTGTGTATATATACCACATCTTCTTGATCCATTCATCTGTTGATGGACATCTAGGTTCTTTCCATAGTTTGGCTATTGTGGACATTGCTGCTATAAACATTCGGGTGCATGTGTCCCTTTGGATCACTACATTTGTATCTTTAGGGTAAATACCCAATAGTGCAATTGCTGGGTCATAGGGCAGTTCTATTTTCAACATTTTGAGGAACCTCCATGCTGTTTTCCAGAGTGGCTGCACCAGCTTGCATTCCCACCAACAGTGTAGGAGGGTTCCCCTTTCTCCGCATCCTCGCCAGCATCTGTCATTTCCTGACTTGTTGATTTTAGCCATTCTGACTGGTGTGAGGTGATATCTCATTGTGGTTTTGATTTGTATTTCCCTGATGCCAAGTGATATGGAGCACTTTTTCATGTGTCTGTTGGCCATCTGGATGTCTTCTTTGCAGAAATGTCTGTTCATGTCTTCTGCCCATTTCTTGATTGGATTATTTGTTCTTTGGGTGTTGAGTTTGCTAAGTTCTTTATAGATTCTGGACACTAGTCCTTTATCTGATATGTCGTTTGCAAATATCTTCTCCCATTCTGTCAGTTGTCTTTTGATTTTGTTAACTGTTTCCTTTGCTGTGCAAAAGCTTTTGATCTTGATGAAATCCCAGTAGTTCATTTTTTCCCTTGCTTCCCTTGCCTTTTGCGTTGTTCCTAGGAAGATGTTGCTGCGGCAGAGGTCGAAGAGGTTGCTGCCCGTGTTCTCCTCAAGGATTTTGATGGATTCCTTTCGTACATTGAGGTCCTTCATCCATTTTGAGTCTATTTTTGTGTGTGGTGTAAGGAAATGGTCCAATTTCATTTTTCTGCATGTGGCTGTCCAATTTTCCCAGCACCATTTATTGAAAAGGCTGTCTTTTTTCCATTGGACATTCTTTCCTGCTTTGTCGAAGATTAGTTGACCATAGAGTTGAGGGTCTATTTCTGGGCTCTCTATTCTGTTCCATTGATCTATGTGTCTGTTTTTGTGCCAGTACCATGCTGTCTTGATGATGACAGCTTTGTAATAGAGCTTGAAGTCCGGAATTGTGATGCCACCAACGTTGGCTTTCTTTTTCAATATCCCTTTGGCTATTCGAGGTCTTTTCTGGTTCCATATAAATTTTAGAATTATTTGTTCCATTTCTTTGAAAAAGATGGATGGTACTTTGATAGGAATTGCATTAAATGTGTAGATTGCTTTAGGTAGCATAGACATTTTCACAATATTTATTCTTCCAATCCAGGAGCATGGAACATTTTTCCATTTCTTTGTGTCTTCCTCAATTTCTTTCATGAGTACTTTATAGTTTTCTGAGTATAGATTCTGTGTCTCTTTGGTTAGGTTTATTCCTAGGTATCTTATGGTTTTGGATGCAATTGTAAATGGGATTGACTCCTTAATATCTCTTTCTTCTGTCTTGCTGTTGGTGTAGAGAAATGCAACTGATTTCTGTGCATTGATTTTATATCCTGACACTTTACTGAATTCCTGTATAAGTTCTAGCAGTTTTGGAGTGGAGTCTTTTGGGTTTTCCACATATAGTATCATATCATCTGCGAAGAGTGATAATTTGACTTCTTCTTTGCCGATTTGGATGCCTTTAATTTCCTTTTGTTGTCTGATTGCTGAGGCTAGGACCTCTAGTACGATGTTGAATAGCAGTGGTGATAATGGACATCCCTGCCGTGTTCCTGACCTTAGCGGAAAAGCTTTCAGTTTTTCTCCATTGAGAATGATATTTGCGGTGGGTTTTTCATAGATGGCTTTGATGATATTGAGGTATGTGCCCTCTATCCCTACACTTTGAAGAGTTTTGATCAGGAAGGGATGTTGTACTTTGTCAAATGCTTTTTCAGCATCTATTGAGAGTATCATATGGTTCTTGTTCTTACTTTTATTGATGTGTTGTATCACATTGACTGATTTGCGGATGTTGAACCAACCTTGCAGCCCTGGAATAAATCCCACTTGGTCGTGGTGAATAATCTTTTTAATGTACTGTTGAATCCGATTGGCTAGTATTTTGTTGAGTATTTTCGCATCTGTGTTCATCAAGGATATCGGTCTATAGCTCTCTTTTTTGGTGGGATCCTTGTCTGGTTTTGGGATCAAGGTGATGCTGGCCTCATAAAATGAGTTTGGAAGTTTTCCTTCCATTTCTATTTTTTGGAACAGTTTCAGGAGAATAGGAATTAGTTCTTCTTTAAATGTTTGGTAGAATTCCCCCGGGAAGCCGTCTGGCCCTGGGCTTTTGTTTGTTTGGAGATTTTTAATGACTGTTTCAATCTCCTTACTGGTTATGGGTCTGTTCAGGCTTTCTATTTCTTCATGGTTCAGTTGTGGTAGTTTATATGTTTCTAGGAATGCATCCATTTCTTCCAGATTGTCAAATTTATTGCCGTAGAGTTGCTCATAGTATGTTCTTATAATAGTTTGTATTTCCTTGGTGTTAGTTGTGATCTCTCCTCTTTCATTCATGATTTTATTTATTTGGGTCCTTTCTCTTTTCTTTTTGATAAGTCGGGCCAGGGGTTTATCAATTTTATTAATTCTTTCAAAGAACCAGCTCCTAGTTTCGTTGATTTGTTCTATTGTTTTTTTGGTTTCTATTTCATTGATTTCTGCTCTGATCTTTATGATTTCTCTTCTCCTGCTGGGCTTAGGGTTTCTTTCTTGTTCCTTCTCCAGCTCCTTTAGGTGTAGGGTTAGGTTGTGTACCTGAGACCTTTCTTGTTTCTTGAGAAAGGCTTGTACCGCTATATATTTTCCTCTCAGGACTGCCTTTGTTGTGTCCCACAGATTTTGAACCGTTGTATTTTCATTATCATTTGTTTCCATGATTTTTTTCAATTCTTCTTTAATTTCCCGGTTGACCCATTCATTCTTTAGAAGGATACTCTTTAGTCTCCATGTATTTGGGTTCTTTCCAAACTTCCTTTTGTGGTTGAGTTCTAGCTTTAGAGCATTGTGGTCTGAAAATATGCAGGGAATGATCCCAATCTTTTGATACCGGTTGAGTCCTGATTTAGGACCGAGGATGTGATCTATTCTGGAGAATGTACCATGTGCACTAGAGAAGAATGTGTATTCTGTTGCTTTGGGATGAAATATTCTGAATATATCTGTGATGTCCATCTGGTCCAGTGTGTCATTTAAGGCCTTTATTTCCTTGCTGATCTTTTGCTTGGATGACCTGTCCATTTCAGTGAGGGGAATATTAAAGTCCCCTACTATTATTGTATTGTTGTTTATGTGTTTCTTTGATTTTGTTATTAATTGGTTTATATAGTTGGCTGCTCCCACGTTGGGGGCATAGATATTTAAAATTGTTAGATCTTCTTGTTGGACAGACCCTTTGAGTATGATATAGTGTCCTTCCTCATCTCTTATTATAGTCTTTGGCTTAAAATCTAATTGATCTGATATAAGGATTGCCACTCCTGCTTTCTTCTGATGTCCATTAGCATGGTAAATTCTTTTCCACCCCCTCACTTTAAATCTGGAGGTGTCTTCGGGCTTAAAATGTGTTTCTTGGAGGCAACATATAGATGGGTTTTGTTTTTTTATCCATTCTGATACCCTGTGTCTTTTGACAGGGGCATTTAGCCCATTCACATTCAGGGTAACTATTGAGAGATATGAATTTAGTGCCATTGTATTGCCTGTAAGGTGACTGTTACTGTATATGGTCTCTGTTCCTTTCTGATCTACCACTTGTAGGCTCTCTCTTTGCTTAGAGGACCCCTTTCAATATTTCCTGTAGAGCTGGTTTGGTATTTGCAAATTCTTTCAGTTGTTGTTTGTCCTGGAAGCTTTTAATCTCTCCTTCTATTTTCAATGATAGCCTAGCTGGATATAGTATTCTTGGCTGCATGTTTTTCTCGTTTAGTGCTCTGAAAATATCATGCCAGCTCTTTCTGGCCTGCCAGGTCTCTGTGGATAAGTCAGCTGCCAATCTAATATTTTTACCATTGTATGTTACAGACTTCTTTTCCCGGGCTGCTTTCAGGATTTTCTCTTTGTCATTGAGACTTGTAAATTTTACTATTAGGTGACGAGGTGTGGGCCTATTCTTATTGATTTTGAGGGGCATTCTCTGAACCTCCTGAATTTTGATGCTCGTTCCCTTTGCCATATTGGGGAAATTCTCCCCAATAATTCTCTCCAGTATACCTTCTGCTCCCCTCTCACTTTCTTCTTCTTCTGGAATCCCAATTATTCTAATGTTGTTTCGTCTTATGGTGTCACTTATTTCTCGAATTCTCCCCTCGTGGTCCAGTAGCTGTTTGTCCCTCTTTTGATCAGCTTCTTTATTCTCTGTCATTTGGTCTTCTATATCACTAATTCTTTCTTCTGCCTCATTTATCCTAGCAGTGAGAGCCTCCATTTTTGATTGCACCTCATTAATAGCTTTTTTGATTTCAACTTGGTTAGATTTTAGTTCTTTTATTTCTCCAGAAAGGGCTTTTATATCTCTCGAGAGGGTTTCTCTAATATCTTCCATGCCTTTTTCGAGCCCGGCTAGAACCTTGAGAATTGTCATTCTGAACTCTAGATCTGACATATTACCGATGTCTGTATTGATTAGGTCCCTAGCCTTCGGTACTGCCTCTTGTTCTTTTTTTTGTGGTGAATTTTTACGTCTTGTCATTTTGTCCAGATAAGAGTAAATGAAGGGGCAAGTAAAATACTAAAAGGGTGGCAACAACCCCAGGAAAATATGCTTTAGCCAAATTAGAAGAGATCCAAAATCGTGAGTGGGGAGAAAGGGTAAAAAAAGAGGTTCAAAAAGGAAGAAAGAAAAAAGAAAAAAAAAAAAAAGAAAGAAAAAAAAAGAAAAGAATTTTTTTTTTAAAAAAGAAAACACCTAAGAAAAATGTAAAAAAATATATATATATATTAGATAAACTAGTAAAAAATCGTTAAAAAAGAAAAAGGTAACAGTTAAAAAAAAAAAAAAATTTTACCCGAAGGCGAGAAAAAAAAAAAAAAAAAATGAAAAAGAAAAAATTAAATTAACTGCAAGACTAAAAAAAATCACAGGAAAAAAGCCATGAGTTCCGTGCTTGGCTTTCTCCTCCTCTGGAATTCTGCTGCTCTCCTTGGTATTGAAACCGCACTCCTTGGTAGGTGAGCTTGGTCTAGGCTGGATTTCTTGTTGATCTTCTGGGGGAGGGGCCTGTTGTAGTGATTTTCAAGTGTCTTTGCCCCAGGCGGAATTACACCGCCCTTACCCGGGGCCGGGGTGAGTAATCCGCTCGGGTTTGCTTTCAGGAGCTTTTGTTCCCTGAGCGCTTTCCGTAGAGTTCCAGAGGACGGGAATACAAATGGCGGCCTCCTGGTCTCCGGCCCGGAGGAGCCGAGAGCCCAGGGCCCCACTCCTCAGTGCGCCCTCAGAGAACAGCGCCCAGTTACTCCCGTCTGCCTGACCTCCGGCCGCGCTCCGAGCTCACCGAGCCTGCGACCGGTTCAAGGTAACACGGAGCTGCGAGCTTACTGTCGGCTCTGTCTCTGTAGCCGGCTTTCCCGTTCCAATACCCGCAAGCTCTGCGACACTCAGACACCCCCGATCCTTCTGTGACCCTGCGGGACCTGAGGCCACGCTGACCCCGCGTGGGCTTCGCCCCGGTTTAGCCTCTGGAGCGATGTCCCTCCGCGGAACAGACTTTTAAAAGTCCTGATTTTGTGCGCGGTTGCTCCGCCGCTTGCCGGGAGCCGGCCCCTCCCCCCGGGGTCTATCTTCCCGTCGCTTTGGATTCACTTCTCCGCCGGTCCTACCTTTCAGAAAGTGGTTGTTTTTCTGTTTCCAGAATTGCTGTTCTTCTTCTCTTCGATCTGCCGATGGATTTTCAGGTGTTTGCAATCTTTAGATAAGCTATCTAGCTGATCTCCGGCTAGCTGAAGCAGTCTCAGCTTGCTACTTCTCCGCCATCTTGACTCCTCCCCGGCAATATCACTTTTTAAAGGAATGTTTTTGTTCCCAAGTTCTTTTCCTGGAACCTACACATGAAGTTTTTATCATCCATATCACAAAGTTTTTATCATCCAGTTTTTGATCATTCAGTTTAAGAAGAGGACTTTCAGTTTACTGTTAATTACATACTCTCACTAAATGTATAGCTAAGGAGAGTTTTATGTTCCTCCACTTCCTATTTCCACATTTCTTTAAGAATTGGGGCTCTCCAACCATGTGAGATCCTCAGTGACCCAACTGAGTCATGGGGCTTCAGCATGAAGCTTTTAGTCTGGCTCACCAGCAAGGAGAATGCATAGAAACTTGGTAACCTTTCCCTTAAAATGAGGGTGTGTGTATGTTTCTGGCAATGTGTCCTATCTATAGTGGATTTTCTCCAGGAGTATAAGGTAGTAGAGTAATCTCTTAATTCGGAATAGTGGGAGTTAGAAAACTTGGTAAATCTCTCAGCAGAAATAGTATCACTTGGCTTTGTGTCATTTCAAATAATCTGACCCTTAGTTTGCAATCCTTTGAAATATAGGTAGTGATGCTGGACTCCCTCATAGAGATGTAGGAGGAATCATTCATAAAACATACTGTAAAGTTTTTATGAAAGTCCAAAGTACCATAATAAATCAGATGTTGATACCTTCTGGTTCTGAAATTCTCTGACTTTATGATGCTAAACAGGGAATTATCACAATCTGTAAAAATTCAGCTGGTGGTAGAATGTCCTAAGGCAGGATTTGATCCTGAGTAAGTGATGTTGCATATTTTTTTGTTTTGTTTTTCAAAATATAGTCAGCTCTTGATTTTCATCATAAATAGCCAATGGAGATAATCTCAAGAAGATGAGATTAAAAATTCCTTGCAATCAAGTGACATAAATTAGACATTTTTAATATAAGAATATATTTACATTTTCAAAACATATAAGAGTGACAGATAATATTGATGAAGTACTTACCATGTTCCAGGAACTGTGCTAAGCTTTCTATGCTGATTATTTTTTTTAATCTCCAAAGTAATCCTGTGAAGTAATTTTCTACTATTATCACCAATTTACTGAGAAGTAAACTGAGGCCTACCATACATGTAGTAAGGGGTAGTAATGGGATTCAAACTGGAATACTTCTGACTCCAGCATCTGAACCCTGAACCACTCCATTATACAACATATGCTTGGATTCTCATTACAGAGGAATTGGACTAACATGCATGGTTTTTCTGTTATCCATCATTAAAGCACACTCAACTGAAATCCCTTGAACTTAGCAACTCAAGTATATTTTTAGTT